>NC_090657.1:190263045-190575545 GCF_040937935.1 Hyperolius riggenbachi
TGTTATAGCAGCAATCAGATGACCAGAACAGCCACAAGTCTGAACAATAAAACTTGTTAGTTTTATTCTAAAACTACATACAAACACAGCTTACTTTAGAACATATTGATTTGAGAGAAATAGAGAGAAGAGATGAAAAGAAACAGAAGGGGCTTGATTCACAAAGCGGTGCAAACTGTTTAGCACGGGTGTGCTAAACAGTTAGCACGTGAAGTGCCGTTTGCGGACTTCTGCACGCGCAAAGTGCCGCGATTCGCACGATCAAAGACTTTTGCACGCGCAGTTTGTAATTGCGCATGCAAAAGTCCGCAATCGCGCAAATCGCGGCACTTTGTGCGCGCAAAAGTCCGCGAACGGCACTTCACGTGCTAACTGTTAAGCACACCCATGCTAAACAGTTTGCACCGCTTGGTGAATCAAGCCCAATGCCTGGATATACAGTTCAAATACCATTATTGGTAGTCCATGCGGCAATCGCAAGTCTTTGGCGTAAAGTCCAAGATGGCGGTTTTGGCCCATGTTCTGTTGGCTGATCGATTTGATGTTAATATGACGTCAGATGAAAGGGGTAGGGTCTAGAGATTTCTGGGCTCTCTGTAGTTATAGCCCCCATTCCAGCATGGAGGGGTTAGGGGGCATGGATCACACACCTCTTTGGAACAGGAGATATGCCCGCCCCTCTCATGGACACAGGAATATACCTGAATCATGATAGGTGTGCTCATCTGAAAACCATACAGGTTATGTTATATCTAGTAACATTTTTAGGTTTGTCAGAATTTATCAAGAACGTTGATACCAAACTTGGGGCGGGGGGGAAAATCAGACCCCTGGGGTATTAGAGGGTTATTTTAAAACAGTCTTACGCTAGATCTGGGAGTCCGATTGGTCCGTAAACCTCTCAGAACCAGCGTCCTGCGGAATCCCACAACCTGTGCAGATTTGATGGGCATAGAGATTTGCTATGCCATGAATTATGAAGGAAATAAGGAAATATGAATAACATATGAATATTGGGTATCTCAGGGCCACATGGGGGGTCAGCTGGGATATGGATTCTCTTTGATCCTTCAGCTGAGGTAATCCTGAGAGAACCCCCTACTGTGATCGGTTCCTACCAGTCTGGAGAAGGAGGCTTTTTATTAGCTTCTGTCCACCTAATCTCTGATGGATGAGCTATAAACTTCTCAGGGGGTGCTTGGGAACCACTTTCACACATAGGTGAGGGGTTTTTGTAATTAGAAGCTACCAAAGAGCCAAGGAGCAGAGAAAAAAAAAAAAAGTGGATTTTAACCAAAAAAATGTCACTCTGGTTGCTTGCAATGAAACTTGCATGTGCGTTTGTGACTTGAATGGCGCACGTGCAGTTTTCTCGGGAACCATGTGCGTCACACCACCTTTCAGAGCATAGAGAGCTGGATGGGTGGGATGCCCCATTACCGTCCTAGAAGCATAGAGAGCTGGATGGGTGGGCTGTCTAGTCACTGCCCTTGGGTCATATAGAGCTGGATGGGAGGACTGTCCAGTCACCACCCTCAGAGCATAGAGAGCTGGATGGGTGGGCTGTCCGGTCAACCTCCTCGAACCATAGCCAGCTGGATGGGTGGGCTGCCCGGTCATTGCCCTCAGAGCATAGAGAGCTGGATGGGTGGGCTGTCTAATCACCACCCTTGGATCGTAGAGAGCTGGATAGGTGGGCTGTCTGGTCACTGCCCTCAGATCATAGAGAGCTGGATGGGTGGGCTGTCCAGTCACCACCCTCAGAACATAGAGTGCTGGGTGGGTGGGCTGCCCGGTCACCGCACTTGGAGCATAGAGAGCTGGGTGGGTGGCTTGCCTGGCCATTGCCCTCGGAGCACAAAGAGCTGGATGGATGGGCTGTGAGTTTATTTTTGCCAGTCTGATCACAATTGTCCGATCGCTTGAACAATTTTTCCCTAAAAACTGGACCATTAGTGGCCAGGCCACCTTTAAGGTTGCCACTATCGATCCATTTCCTAGGAAAAAAAAAATCATTCAAGTGATCAGATAATTCTGATCGGAAGTCAAATATTGTTATATATTGAACACCATCAACAAGCCAATTTGCTTCCCATTTATCACAGCCAACCATAAAATACAAATTTTGGTTTGACGATGGGTGGATCGATTGTGCCCATCAGTGGACAATATTTACAACCAATCTGATCACATCGATCAGAATTATCTGGTCGCTCAAATGATTTTTTTTGCCAGAAATTAGATTGTGTAATGCTGGGGGTCATACTTTCTGACCACCCAGCACAACAAGGCTAAGAGCTGGATAATGGAAGGCGCTGCACAGGCTGCCCAGAGCAACTGCAGCTCTGGGCTACCAAGATCGCTACAAATAAGATGCAATGGCAGCGCAGTGCGATGTTGCGCTGCTCTTGCGATAGCATGAATTCAGACAGATACAAAACAGGACTATAGATTTGAGAGTAACTAGTAGCAACCGAAGCTCACAGTCAGCCCACAGAAATAGAGCAAGCAGGCTAACAAAAGTCACCAGCAAGCATCCACACAGGCAAGACTACAGGAAAAAATGTAACTAATAGCAACACAACTATGCTAGCTAAGCACGGGTGATCACGATAAGCACAACCTACCAAAATGTGCTAAACTGACTAGCTAACACAGTAACTGAAAAATCTCCATAGCTTGAATAAAGAAAATAACAAACGATTCAACTAATGGATAAATATATAAAAGCAAGTGTGCATATATATTTATCAAGAACTAGCTAAGCACAAGTAATGGTAATTAACAAGACGGACAACAGACAGACGGAATGCTCAGCCAATCTAGTCGCTGTTTCAGCGACGGCGACATTCACACTGAGATAGACAAGGCTAACAGGTAGGAGCGAACTAATGGCAACCGCTGCTATAGTTCATCCTCAAGAACAAGGCTAGAAGGAATACTACGAGTCACCAACGTGGTGCTGGCAGAATCTAACTATCAGGATCAGAAGGATTTCACTGAGCCCCCACAGGTCAGCAAACATCCAGCAGACATGACAATACAGAGCAAGGCATTATACATTTACAATAACAACTTTCACAGCATAGACCCAACAACAACTCAGAGAGCTGAACGCTATGATGGGCGAGGACAAAAAGGGGAGGCAGACTCTTATGCCGGCATTGACCAATGGATGCAAGCATGCAAACATCCACACATGGTAGTCATCCAATCCTGAGCTGGCTTGATTACCATAGCTGGTTGTGAATGCAAAGGACTCTCATAGGAAATACATGCAGTATTATGTAACAACATGCCTGCAGGAAATCCAGGGCTATCTGGCCACAGCTCAGCTGCAACAAGCAATTGGTGGAATTATGACAGCATCCTGAGCTGCCCAGAACTGCAGAGCAATTGCAAATGACTTTGGCCTCTATTCATAAAGCATTCCCGCATGCGGTAATGCTCAAAACAGCTGACTTTACCAACCAATCATAAGGCCTCTTTTCTACGAACTGTTGACAGGCAGTGAAATGCCTCTCAAACTCTCACAACTGCTCGCTGCTGCTTGGTAACTGCTCACTGCTGCCTGGTAACTGCTCCATACTGCATGGTAACTGCTCCATGCTGCATGGTAACTGCTTGCTGAGCACATAGTTCAATAGTTTGTGGAAAGGAAGTCTAAAAGCTGTTTCTGCATGAAAAGCTACAATTCCTGAGCAGTGCAGGAAATTACTGCCTTATGCGGTGATTATCACAACACATGTCACTACATGTCAATTCATAAAGATTAGAGCAGGTGGAATGGGAACAGAGAATACAGGCTGTTTAGATAACGCGATATAAATGCGGATAACAGCCAAGCTAATAGAGACAGACCTCCCAGACAGCAGCAGAGAGAGCAGAGCATCCCAAAATACCAAGGTTGTGTTTTTTAACCCCTTGGGTACCTGTTTTCAGATACATTTCACATCAGAAAGCCTGCATGTGTAACATTTCTTGAAGTTCTTCTAAGCTGTGGCAATTAAATAGATTGTTTAGAAAGACTAATAGACAGATTCAGTGTAGATTCAGGGCAAGGAGAGGCAGTTTAAAAAGAATGCACATGTAAAGGGATGCTGGGGCTGCCTCTTCTATAAAACTCTGTCTCTGCACAGAGAAAATGTATCAACTCAGCCAGCACCGCTAATTTAATTCGGGAATTACCTGACCTTTCATGGCAATAGTAAACTTTTTTTATGAATTAGCACACAAAAGTCTAAAATACCGATGCAGTGTTTTCCCTCCAATATTTTTTTTCCACAAATGTTTTATGAATAGAGCCCAATGTGACTCATTGTGAATGCACAACCAAATGCAGGCTGACAAGCCAGAACTGTCCATTTGCGGCTCCACCACAATGGACAGAACACGCCACAGGAGGAATCCTTACAGATTGTTTTTGGCCACGTTTAGGGTGCATACACATTTAAATTTTTATTGTCCAATCATTACCCAATTTTACCACTTCCAGACACCTTACCTTAACCCTCCTGGCGGTTTGCAAAAAAATCGCCAGGGGGCAGCAAATCTTTTTTTTAAATTTTTTTTTTTTTTTTTTCATGTAGCGAGACAAAGTCTCGCTACATGATAGCCGCTGCTCAGCGGCATCCCCCAAGCCCCTCCGATCGCCGCCGGCGATCGGAGATCCGGAGATCCCGTTCAAAGAACGGGATCTCCTGGAGGGCTTCCCCCGTCGCCATGGCGACGGGCGGGATGACGTCACCGACGTCGTGACGTCAGAGGGGACTCCGATCTGCCCCATAGCGCTGCCTGGCACTGATTGGCCAGGCAGCGCACGGGGTCTGGGGGGGGGGGGCGGCCGCGGCGAGAGGAATTGCGGCGGATCGGCGGGTAGCGGCGGCGATCGGGCACTGCACGCAGCTAGCAAAGTGCTAGCTGCGTGCAGCAAAAAAAAAATTATGCAAATCGGCCCAGCGGGGCCTGAGCGGTGCCTTCCGGCGGCATAGCCCGAACTCAGTTCGGGCTTACCGCCAGGAAGGTTAAAGAACAAGCGACACCCATGCTAACCTAGAAATAAAACCACATATATAAGTAGATAAATACTACCTCTACTTACATAACAGATGTATTGTGCTATCCACGTAATGATTCCTGTGAATTTTACAAAAGGAAAAGCAGAAAATCCTTTTCTAGGCAGTGGCCATCTTGCCAAGCTAATGCTGACATCATATCCTCCCTGACTCTTGTTTCCCCTCTCCCTTCTCTTGCTCATTGTGTATTCATTAGCTGTCCTCCTCCCAGAGTCTTTTTTTTTTTATTTACACATCCAGTCACCTCAGCCTTGCTTGTAAACACAAGTGATCAGCTAGGCAGGGAAATAAATGGAAGAGGAGGAATACATTATAGATAAAAAGAACTCCCAGCATTCAAAAGAACTCCCAGCATTCAACTTTTTGGCACTGTTTGGCACTAGGGCCAGTGCTCCTATAGTATGTAATAACTCCAAACCACAACAGCAGAAAAAAGTTTTGAATGCAGGATTAGCATCTTTATCACTTAATACACTCAGACCAGTTGCTGTTGAAATTTGATTTTTATGGTGACAATACCGCTTTAAGGAGAGTGACGTTTAACTAAAGCTTAGCAAACACTTTCAATTATGATTTTCCAATCATTGACCATGTAAGGTGTCCATATATCAGGTGACTTTGGAAGCTGATTGACCACAATGGGCTCTATTCATAAAAAAGTTGCGGCGAAAAAACTCCTAGAGGGAAAATACCGCAGCGGTATTTTACACTTCTGGGTGGTCATTCAAAAAAATCTTGCCAGCTGCGATGCAAGAGCGGAGATCTCCCGCTGAAAGCTGGCGGTAAGCTGTCGGAAGGCATGCGGAAACACTTCAGCCGGCAGAGTCCCTCCGTGCACTGCTCTCTCTGGGAGGTCTGTCCCATTCACTTGTATGTAATCCGCAAAATCAGAGGAAGCGGTATTTCCCGTCCACATACCGCTTCCTCTAAACTTTATGAATGGCCATTTTGTTACTTTTTTCTAGATAAATCTAGAAAAACACTGGAGAGGGCGGAAATTTCTTGCTCTGCTGGGGGATTGTAGATTTTCATGCGGGAACAGCTTTTATGAATGCCCACTTTGCTAAATGGACGGGAAAATCCGCTGTTTTGAGCGGAAAACTTGCGGTAACCTTTTATGAATAGAGCCCAATATGTAATTATTATTATTATTGAATTGGTTGAAAATCGATGCCGCCTAGTGCAGGCCCGACCAACAATGTGACCAATTGTGGGCCGAAATTGGTCACGTTACACGATCGCACCAATTGCAAGGTGTCAGGCCGAAGTTGGTTGGTCAGGTGTGCGGCGGTATGGCCTCTGCCCCCATGTATAAATGTGCCCCCCGCTGTGTGCATTTATACATTACCGGTCCTGTGTCAGCCTCCGCATGGGGCCCGTCTATCCCCCGGGTGGCTCTGCCGCATACACGCTGGCGGCAGCACATAACGTGTGACACTGTGCGCCGCCACCAGCGTGTATGCGGCAGAGCTACCCAGAGGACATCAGGACACCACGTGGAGGCTGATACAGGAAAGGTAATGTGTAAATGCACATATTGGGGGGCACATTTATACAATTTATACATTAGGGGGCAGGGCAGGTACAGTGGACTCAGACAATTCCCTGAAGATTTAATGCTGTATATGGCAGCTCGACAAAGATGCAGATCTCTCTCTAATCAGATTTGCTTACAGATAAATTTGTCTCTTTGTTGAATCTGCCCATAATATACTGATGTATGGCTACCTTAAGGTTAATGTACAAATGTTCAATACTATGAGCACATTAGGTAAGTCCTCATATTACATGGAGTTGGTAAACTTGGTCAGTGATTGACCAATCATAATTGAAAGTGTGCATCAGGCCTTAGGCCTTGTTCACACTAGGCAAGGCATAGGGCCGTGCGTTTGGGACACAAGCGCACCCAATCACACGCCATCCGCGTTGTGCAGCAGATCCTATTAATTACAGTGAATGGAATCAGCAAGATGCTTTCGCAAAAATGCATTCAGCAGTACGATAGCGCATCACACTGCTGCGCATCGCGCAGTCTGAGTGGTACCAAACATACATGACCTTAGCAGCCTTGTAAGTGCTCCTACGGAGGAAGTTTGAGCACCGCCATAGTGTTTCCCCCAAAATACACATAATCTGACAGGATTTCACACAAAATGCACGTAATCTGGCAGATTCCCTCTAACATACACATAATCTGGCAACGGTTTCCCTCCAAAATAAACAAACAATGTGACTGCAACAGTTTTAACAATGGATCCATGACTGTTACAAATGTTACCATATATTTATGGATAATCCATAAAGATGGCCATACATTAGGGGACTTGGTGGCCAATCGATCATCCAATTCGATTATAATCAAATTGAACGATAATCGGTGCTGCTAAATGCACCCCCAATCGACGATGCAATCAATTTTGTCCTGAAATTGGTGCATGCATTGGTCAGACACGCTGCAAGGTGTAGGGCCGACTTCCTCGATTGGGTGCGTGGCAGTAACAAAGAGCGATGAAACCTCCGAAGCTGTTTCCACAGTGTAAAAATGTACATGTGTGTGTTTATACATTACCTGTCCAGTGTCACAGTGTCCTGCCCCTTTTCCATCAGCCCCATATATGCCATCAGCGTGTGTGATGGAAGAGCGGTGGATTGGGACACTGGATGGGCACTGCGATACAGGACAGGTAACGTATAAATGCACACGTGCACACTAGGGAACAGCAGCAACGCTGTGCACTGGGCAGATTTCCAAAAGATTTTAGCATGAAATTGATTTGAAATCGGCCTGTGGTGTATGGGCAGCTGATGGATCTCTCTCTGATCAGAGAGCGATCTATCCCTTGGTCAAATCTGCCCATCACTGCTTGACCTTAAAGAGGACCTGTAACTTTAAAAAAGTCTCCTGGGGGTACTTACCATGGGAGGAGGAAAGTCTCTGGATCCTATTGAGGCTTCCCCATCCTCCTCCATCCCACGTTCGCAGTGCTAGCAGTCCCTGAACGGCAGCCATGTAAATATTTACCTTCCCGGCTCCAGCTAAATAGCGGCTCTAAGCTCGGGGTCATTTGGAAATAGCCAATCCCAATCGGATCTGCTCTACTACACAGGCGCAATTCACTTGCACCACAGAGTGGTCCCGATCAGGATCGGCTATTTCCACCTGATCCCAAGCAGAGAGCCGTTACTGCGCCTTCACTGGGGAAGGTTAATATTGCCACAGCCGACTTTCCTTGTGGTTTTGGGGGCCCAGCTCAGCCACTGTGGGATGGAGGACAGGGAAAGCCTCGATAGGATCCAGAGGCTTCCCCCTCCCGAGGTAAGTACTCCCCAGGGGACGTTTTTGAAGTTACAGGTTCTGTGTGTGCGATATCCCAGCTGCAGCCACTCCATTGTCAGGGCTGCCATTGAAATGTGAGCTGCAGCAAAGAGAACATTGGCTATCATTCATAAAAAAATCTGTGCGGGAAAATACCGCATTCGGTATTTTAGACTTCTGTGTGCTTCATAAAAATGTTTACACTTGCGATAGCACTGCGGTATTTTCCCGAACTAGGCTGGTGGAAACACTAGAAGCCTCCAGAGACAGAGTTACTATAGAAGAGGCAGCCCCAGCATCCCTTTACCTGTGCATTTTTTTTAAACTGCCTCTCCTTGCCCTGAATCTGCACTGAATCTGTCTATTAGTCTTTCTAAACAATCTATTTAATTGCCACAGCTTAGAAGAACTTTAAGAAAATGTTACACATGCAGGCTTTGTGATATGAAATATATCTGAAAACGGGTACCCAAGGGGTTAAAAACCACAGTCTTGGTATTCCAGAATGCCTTTTTTTTGCTCTGCTCACACTGCTGCTGCTGCTGCTTGGGAGGTCTGTCTCATTAGCTTAGCTGTTCTCTGCATGGTTATTGCTACTTCAAAGGGAGTGGTAATCTCCGTACTGATACCGCTTGCTCTAATCTTTATGAATTGACATATGGTGACATTTGTTAACATAATCACTGCACAAGGTGGTAATTTATTGCACTGCTCAGGAATGTCAGCTTTTCATGTGGAAACAGCTTTTATGAATAAACACTTTGCTAAGTGCTCGGTAAATTCAGCTGTTTTCAGCATTTCCGCATGCAGAAATGCTTTATGAATAATAGCCCTTGTCTATACTTAGCCAGGTACTTATCCGTTAGCCGGGCGCATCCGGCAGGTGGCGCTAATTACTATTCCCCCTCCAGGCCGACATGGATAGTAGGGAAAGATGTAACTCTGGTGGAGTTTTGTCGCCACCTAGAGGATGCGCCCGGCTAACGGATAAGTACCCTTAGCCATCCAATCTAGCCTCTGCAATGCTGGGAAATGCTCCTGCAGTCAGCCACTCACATAACCATCCTTACGTTACCACATCCTCACGGGGCCAAATCAGAGGGAAAAATAAACTGGAAAGATCATTGGCCAAGGGGAGTGACAAAGGCTGAGGCTGGGTTGCAGTAACTGGCTGGATAAACTGAGGTGCAGGACTGTCTCGTACAGCAGTGAGCTCATATTGCAACATGTTGTGGGTGGGGCTTGGCACTAGCATCAGCCTACAGCTATCACTATGGGCTCTATTCTCAAAGAGCCAAAAGTACCGCAAAATTTTACCGCTAAATTCCCGCCAGCGGTAAACTCCGCATTTTTTCAGCATTCACTAACATTTTCCGCATGTTTGCCGCATGCGGGGAAAAAGATGCGGAAACAGCCATTATTCATGCGGGAATCATGCGGTAAAAAGGTCGCATGAAAAAGTGTTTAAAAAAAAAAATTAAAAGTCCAGCAAGCACAGCCCTTAAGCCTCCAGACTTCATTAAAGTCAATGGGATTCGGAATATATCACCTACTACTTGTAGGTGATAAAAAATTGGTAATTAACGACGAAATGATGCGCCTGAACATTTTTGAGAATTGATCTTTTATTGCGTAAAATACCGACTTTTGCGGAAAGTTTTCCGCATGAATCCCGCACTTTTACCACACTTTTTCCGCATGCGGGAAAAACATGCGGAAAATTTAGAGAATGCAAACTTGACGGTATTTTGGGTGCAAACTTCCCGCATGTACTTTACCACATGCGGGAAGTCTTTGAGAATATAGCCCTATGGGCTGAGGCTGAGCCTGTCACAATCACTGGCAGGGGGCGTGGATTTGATGTCAGAAGGAGAGAGATTGGAAAAAGCTTGAATAGCTCTGCCTCCTGCACTTGATTTGTTTGAAATGGATTTCTTTGGCATGGAATCCCACAACGTGCTGCCTGTCTCCCCTGTACCTGCCATCGTATGCCTGCTCCAGCAGGGCCTGCAGCAGAAGCTAGCCTCATGCCTCAGCATCCTCATAATAACTAGCTGAGCTCACATACTCCCTGTCAGGGGGAGGGAGAGGGACACAGATTGTGCATGCACAGCAGCAGCTGCTTCCCCCAGTCACACAGAAGCTGTATCTGCCCTGCCCCCCAACACACAGAATCCGTATCTGCACCCACCAATCAGCAGCTGCCTCCCCCATCACACAGCAGCCACATCTGCCCTCCCCCATCACACAGCAGCCGCAGCTGCTTCCCCCGGTCACACAGGAGCCATATCTGCGCCCCCCCCCCCCATCGCACAGCCATCAGCAGCTGCCCCCAGTCAGGGGTCTTTTCCACTATGAAATGCGATCGCGTTTCAATTTCCACCATGCGATTGAGCTACTATACTCATTATAGTACAGCTCAATCGCATACAAAACGCGGCAGGATGACGATTGTGCTTTGACCAAAATCGCATCGCAATCGGATCGCACTAATGGAAATTGCTGCTGCAGTTTCCATTAGTTTAATGTACCTTGCGATTTGCGATTAGAAGCAAATTGCAAATCACAGGTTAGTGGAAAAAGGCCCTCACACAGATGCCGCATCTGACCCCCCCCCCCCCCCCCGCATCACACAGCAGCAGCCCCTCATCACACAGGGATATGTGGGGAGAGGCAGTGTGTAGCAGGAAGAGGAGAGCTGAGTTTAAAAGTGTAGGTAAGTGGCCAACTGCATTAGGACTGGGCTTGTGTCAGCTAGCTTAGCACAGCAAGAGTAGCCACCAGCACAGCATAAAGGGATACCTGAGGTGAGAGGTATATATGGAGGCTGCCATATTTATTTCCTTTTAAGTAATACCAGTTTCCTGGCTATCCTGCCAATCCCCTGCCTGTAATATTTTTAGCTATAGACCCTGAAGAAGCTTGCAGCAGGTCAGGTGGTTCTGACTGCTCTAACAAGATTATCTGCATGCTTGTTTCTGGTGTGATTCATGCATTACTGCAACCAAATAGACCAGCAAGATTTTTTAAAAGGTAATGCATATGACAGCGTTCATATCTCGTTTGTTACAGTTGTCCTTTAAATGATATGTGAGGTAAATTAAAAAGGAGCATTAAAGGGAACCCAACGTGAGAGAGATATGGTGGCTGACATGTTTTTCCTTTTAAATAATTCAGATTTGCCTGGCTGTCCTGCTGATCCTCTGCCTCTAATACTTTCAGCCATATACCCTGAACAAGCATATGCTGATCAGATGTCTATGACAAATCTGACAGGATTAGCTGCATGCTTGTTCTGTGTATAAAGTTATGCTGCATACACACTTGAAATAAAAGTCTTTGGAAAAGGTAAGATCACAGACCAATTGGTACTTATCCGTTAGCCGGGCGCATCCGGCAGGTGGCGACAAAACTCCACCAGAGTTACATCTTTCCCTACTATCCATGGCGGCCTGGAGGGGGAATAGTAATTAGCGCCACCTGCCGGATGCGCCCGGCTAACAGATAAGTACCGACCAATTTTACCCCATTCCATGTAGTATGAGAGCCATACTCTACACAGTCTATTCTATGGAGCTGCACTCCCCATCAGATAAAGTATTTTCAAGATGCTGCACACAAAGATGCCCGTACACATTCAAAAGATCATTATCTGCAAAAGATCTGTTCCTGCAAAAGATCCATTCCTCCAAAATGCATTCATAGTCTATGAGATCTGCAGATCATCATACATGTCCCTGTGATGATTGCCACACCTAAAAGAATCCCACTGTAGAGTGTGCTCCTGGCCACACTGCATACTACAGCTCCCAGTATACATTGCAGCTTGCATCTGCTGGCATGCATTGTGGCTGGGAGTGTACTCTACTGCAGGATTCTTTGAAGTAGCCCCAAGTAGGTAAATCATGGTGCTGCCCTTAAAGGGGGAACTAAAGTAAGAGGTATACGGAGGCTGACATTTATTTCCCTTTAATACCAGTTAGCTGGCAGCCCTGCTGGTCTATTTCTCTGCAGTAGTATCTGAATAACACCAGACACTAGCATGCAGCTAGTCTTGTCAGAGCTGACTTTAAAGTCTGAAACACCTGATCTGCTGCATGCTTGTTCAGGGGCTATGGCTAATAGTATTAGAGGCAGAGGATCAGCGGGGCTGCCAGGCAACTGGTATTGCTTAAAAGGAAATAAACATGGAAGCCTTCATATACCTCTCTCTTCAGTTCCCCTTTAACACCCTTAACTAGTGCTCAATGGGCTCTATTCACAATAAGCAGTTTGGTTTATTAAAAAAAAAAAAAGGGAGATAAAATACCTCATGCGGTATTTTACACTTTTTATACCAAATTCACAATTTTTCTCCCATGAGGCAGAAGTTTGGTAATTTACTGAACAAACTGCCTCAATCCACTAAGCCCTTGTCTGTAAGTTTAACTTACCAGCCTTCTAGCAGGGCAGCAGGGAGCTGTGTGTGTGACTCAGAGGTTTTCCAGACTGTGCCGCCTGTCATCCCTTTAGATGTGCTGGAGCCACCAGGGGGAGCACTTCTATGTGCTAAAATACAAATATGCACATCTAAAGGGATGCCAGCAGAGTTGTAGCTTGTCTCTGCATTGATATACTTAAAGTCCCACCTGCATACCTATTGCATCCAATTAGCATGAGAAGGAGGCTGTGTGGCTCTCCCTATTGGCTGCCATGTTCTCCCCAAAGGCTGTCTGTTAAGTTACTGCACAGAGACAGCATGAGGAGAACAGGTTGTTTGCTGCTGCGGGCTGGAGAAAATTACCAAACGATTGTGTCTGGTAAATGAAGTGTGCAAATCATTGTGAATTGACATTTCTTGCCATTTCCCGGTGTAATTATGGCATAAGTCGGTAATTTACCTCACTAGTAGGGAACTGTTTTTGGTGTTTTGTTTTTGTGCGGTAACAAGTTTAGTGAATTGTAATTTGGGAAGGTGATCAGAAAAATCAGCTGTTTTGAGCATTAACGGTACTTATCCGTTAGCCGGGCGCATCCGGCAGGTGGTGCTAATTACTATTCCCCCTCCAGGCCGACATGGATAGTAGGGAAAGATGTAACTCTGGTGGAGTTTTGTCGCCACCTAGAGGATGTGCCCGGCTAACGGATAAGTATCGCATTAATAAATGCAGTAGTGCTTTCTGAATAGAGCCCATTGTACTTTAAAGTAGGGATGATCAATGAAAGTAAGTTCATGCGGACTTGTCTAAATGTTTATGCTAATATATGAAGCTTAAAAATGGACCAATCAATTGAACCCGTGTGGGACTTGACTGGTCAAATTTCAAGCTGAATATTTGCATATAAATTTACATACATCCTGAGCTGTGGAGCCAAAGGGCTCTATTCACAAAACCATGTGCGGTAACTTTTTTTTGGGTGAAAAATTACCTCCAGTGAGAATTCACTAAAAATAGTGAAAATTGTGAGTATTCACTAAAAATGTACCAAGTGTGAAATGTTTGATAAAAGTGCGGTAAAACAGGTGACAAAACTGTCAGTAATATGTACGGAAATAAAGCTTTTTTGACCACTGTAGGGCAGCCCATTTACTTGCCACCCATTACACAGAGACGACCCAGGAAAGCCTGTCACATTTAAAGTGGGACCTCAACTCTTGCGCAGGACAGAATGAAAACCTATATAAATGCACCCCGTATGTATATAATTTAGCCTGTCTAATTCCCCCTCATCTGTGAATAATCACAACTGTAATTTTAGCTCTCAGCTGTGCCAGCTGGCTGCCTCAGCAGAGCAGCTAATGTGTAAACACAGGCTATTATCCCTATGTCTGCTTCCGTGAAAGCAGGAAGTACATACACTGGAGATTTTTTTGTTGGATTTGTATCAGCTGTAACAAAGTAATGTTTTCATTTAAAGGTAATTATGCTGTTGCTTATCGTTTAGAGCAGAGAGGAATTTCCTCCTCGGCATCTATAAAAACATCTAAAAGACTGTACGAGGTCTGAAAGTGCGCCTTGATATTAGACACACTCGTCTTTTCTGCCTTCTATGTAAAATTGACAAACTCAATCAAAGACAGCTCAAAAGGCTCCATCCTGAAGGCCAAAAGCAGAGAAGTGATAATTATCACCTACCACCATTTGTAGGTGATAAAAAAAATCCTTAATCAACACCAACTTTTCAATTGAGAATCTCAAATTGGAGATACATTTTGAGGTAATTACCACACTTTTACCTCACTTTTACCGCATGAGGTAATTTAGGGAGAAAAAAAAAGTGAATTTAAAAATGGAGATATTTTGGTTGGTGTTTATCACTACCTAACTTAACTCATGCAGTAACTCGTTGGGCTCTATTCTCAATGAGTTACCACATGAGTTAAATTAGGTAGTGATAAACACCGACCAAAATATCTCCATTTTTAAATTCACAAATTTTTTTCTCACTAAATTACCTCATGCGGTAAAAGTGAGGTAAAAGTGTGGTAATTACCTCAAAATGTATCTCCAATTTGAGATTCTCAAGTGAAAAGTTGGTTTTAAGGATTTTTTTTTATCACCTACAAATGGTAGGTGATAGTTATCACTTCTCTGCTTTAGGCCTTCAGGATGGAGCCTTTTGAGCTTTCTTTGCTCGAGTTTGTCAATTTTACATAGAAGGCAGAAAAGACGAGTGTGTCTAATCTCAAGGCGCACTTTCAGACCTTGTACAGTCTTTTAGATGATGTTATAGATGGCGATTGGCGAGGAGGAAATTCATCTCTGCTCTAAAAGATAATCAACAGCATAATTACCTTTTAAAGAAAAACATTTTTTGTTACAGCTGATACAAATCCAGCAAAAAATCTCCAGTGTATGTACTTCCTGCTTTCATGGAAGCAGACATAGGGTTAGCATCCTGTGTTTACATATTAGCTGCTCTGCTGAGGCAGCTAGCTGGCACAGCTGAGAGCTAAAATTACAGTTGTGATTATTCACAGATGAGGGTGAATTAGACAGGCTAAATTATATACATACAGGATGCATTTTATAGGTTTTCCTTCTGCCCTGTGCAAGAGTTGAGGTCCCACTTTAAATGTGACAGGCTTTCCTGGGTCGTCTCTGTGTAATGGGTGGCAAGTATTTGGGCTGCCCTACAGTGGTCAAAAAACTTTATTTCCGTACATATTACTGACAGTTTTGTCACCAGTTTATCACCTGTTTTATCACCTGTTTTACCGCACTTTTATCAAACCTTTATCACACTTGGTACATTTTTAGTAAATACTCACTATTTTCACTATTTTTAGTGAATTATAACTGGAGGTAATTTTTCACCCAAAAAGAGTTAGGGCTGGTTCACACGGGCGTCTGCTGAGCTTTTGCTTGGCATTGCGTTCAAACGCCAGCGTTTAAACGCCAGCGTTTAAAAGCTAGCTTTTGAAAGCTTTTGAAAAGCGTTCAAGGCTAGCAGTTCTGGTCTCTGCTATTGTTTCCTTGCGTTTACTGCCTCTGAAAGCAGCATGTTGCTTTTGAGACTAGACGCAATGCTGGGATCTACTGCCAGGCTTTCATGAAAGCCTGCAAAAGCCAGCTCTAAACGCTCCCATTCACTTGCATGGGATGGCAGTAGATCCCAAAAAACGCTGCGTCTGAAACGCTGCATTAAACGCCACAAAAACGCCCGTCTGAACCAGCCCTTACCGCACATGGTTTTGTGAATAGAGCTCATTGAGAATAGATCCCAATGTCAGTTGAAGCAATTTTGGTACCTGGAATTGTTGGTTTCACTAAACCGAGGAAGCAGAGTTGGATGATTTTTGTACCTACTCCACAGCTCTGTATAAATCTGCATGAACTCAAATATTTGCATCTCATTGATAATCCCTACTTTAAAGTGTACAAGCATTTATACTTGGCACTTCCTCCAGCCCCCTGTGGGCTCCCTCGCCATCCTCCAGGGCTGCTCTGTTCCTCCACTGGCTGGCCTGGTATAAGGGAACCTTAACTGAGAGGGATATGGAGGTTTCCTTTTAAACAATACCAGTTGCTTGTCAGTCCTGATTATCTCTTTTGCTGCAGTAGTGGCTGAATAATACACCTGAAACAAGCATGCAGCTAATCCTGTCTGACTTCAGTCAGAGCACCTGATCTGCATGTCTGTTCAGGGGCTGTGGCTAAAAGTATTAGAGGCACAGGATCAGCAGGGGAGTCAGGCAATTGGTATTATTTTTAAAATAAAAATCCATATGCTTCTCAGTTCATTTTAAAGCTGTGACTGGGCTCAGTCATGTTCCTCTGTGTATACCTGACTGTGTGCAGCCCCAATGATGCTTCTGTGGCTGGTTGTCTGCACAGAATACTCCTAGGAGTCCTAGCCACAGGAGTATGGCCACGGATGCTCACAGTCATGCATTTGCAGAACTTCCAGACTACCAAGCTGGACAGAGGATACATGGATGGGACTGGGAGGATGGTGAGGAAGCCCACAGTCTACAGGGGGCTGGAGAAAGCACCCAGGTAACTATAAATGCTTGCAGTCTGGAAGTCTTGGGTTTCCTTTAGGACAGACAGGAGGTTTAACTGTGTGCTTGTTGGGCAGTTCAGTGTCCCGTCTGCTGCCTGCCAGTTGGTATGGGTCAGCCATCCTGCAGCACAGTAGGTCACACAGCATAGCATCACCAGGTCAGTTGGCAGGGGCGTAGCAATAGGGGGTGCAGAGGTAGCGACCGCATCGGGGCCCTTGGGCCAGAGGGGCCCCGAAGGGCTCTCCCTCAACTACAGTATTAGCTCTCTATTGGTCAATGTGCTCATAATAATCACTTCTATAGATACTTTGAATAGTGGTAATCACTTACAAACTGCTCCCCATCCCCTTCTTGCACCTCTGACACTGTAGTTGCCATTGGCAGGTTTTGGTGCGCCGTATCAATTGTTATGTATAGACTGCTTGGGGGGCCCCATTGTATAACTTGCATCGGGGCCCACAGCTCTTTAGCTACGCCACTGTCAGTTGGTCACTCAGCCAGCCAACACAACACAGTCCACATCAGTTCATTAAGCCAGGAAGCCCAGTTCCACAAGCTTGTTAAGCCAGCACTGCCTCCCATCACTGCCAGTCCAGCCAGCACAACATCTCCAGCAGGCCAGCCGAGCACAACTCCCAGGCCAACACAGAAGCTCTGCCATTATTGTAAAATGCTGCCTGTTTATGGTATTTCTATGTGGGAACACGTGTCACAGCTTGACTCTGGCATGGTGCCCCAGATCTCCCCAGGGCCCTAGCAATGCCCCTGGTCAATGAAATGGTAACAATTTTGTGTTGATGTCAATTTTATATTGATTGGAGGTCATTTTTTGCTGTTTAGAATTTGACCATTAACATATAGCCAGTATTTGTTATAGAGTCCCTGACTAGGGATCGGCAAATGATAGCAAGCTGGTGCAGTATTATGCAAAATTTACATGCAAATGTATGCATCTTGAAAATGGACAATCACCATGGCAGGATTTATCTGACTAATTTACAAGCTGTATATATATTTGCATATAAAATTGCATGATCCTGAATCAACTTGTTAGCATTTGCATCGAATTGACCCTCCCTACTACTGCATTGTGGGAGTTCCCGCCTCCTGCACACAGGCGGCCTTAGCTCCAACTATAAGCTGTTTTCTGACCACCAGGGGAATTTGGTCTGGTGTGAAGTGCAATCCTGAAGGTGTTTTTTTTTGGGGGGGGGGGCGAGGTGTGGTGTGTTATTTTGGAAGGCGGGCGGGTTATACAGCAGTATACATGGTGGATATGCTGTTGCTGTGGTGGATAACAGGTCTGTATTAAGTGTATGTATGTATGTATGTATGTATGTATGTATGTATGTATGTATGTATGTATGTATGTATGTATGTATGTATGTATGTATGTATGTATGTATGTATGTATGTATGTATGTATGTATGTATGTATGTATGTATGTATGTATGTATGTATGTATGTATGTATGTATGTATGTATGTATGTATGTATGTATGTATGTATGTATGTATGTATGTATGTATGTATGTATGTATGTATGTATGTATGTATGTATGTATGTATGTATGTATGTATGTATGTATGTATGTATGTATGTATGTATGTATGTATGTATGTATGTATGTATGTATGTATGTATGTATGTATGTATGTATGTATGTATGTATGTATGTATGTATGTATGTATATTCAATTGGATATCAATTATATGGGACCTGGATCAATATACTTTCTATTGGTTTTAGATGTTGCAGACATGCATATTGCATGTAGGGATGAATGGGCAAAATTCTCTAACTTGATTTTGTAGTAAGTTTAACTTGGTGTTTTTTGTGTGTTTTTTTTTTTTGTTTGTTTTTTTTTTTGTCTGTTTTAATGCGTTTTTGCAGGTGATTTCAGTAAAACGCTCAAGCACTAGCAGTTTTGAAAGTGCAATAGAAAGCTATGGGCCCCATTCTCACTCGGGTGATTTGCGTTAATCAAGTGCAATTAATGCAAATTGCTGAAAAAAAAATTGTATCCTGCACAATTTTCAGGCGATCGCATTTAGTGCTACAGAAACGATGATCGTGGAAAATCGCCCCAAGTGTGAATGGTGATTTTTGGCATAAATCGCCAGAGCAAAACGCTAGCAAAATCGCTAGCGTTTTGTGTTTTGCAAGTGTGAATGGGGCCTAAAACCCAGTGCAATGTAAGGGCATGAGCATGTTTATGTCCACTTTTTAAGCGGATGGAAGCGTACTAGTGTATTCAGACCCTGAGGCCAGAAACCCACTAGGAGCGACTTCTAATTGCTAGTGATTTGAAAAGGCTCTTGCTAATGCAATGCTATGGGGGATTTATTTTTTATAAAATCACATTGCTCAAGTGGGATCACACCCATAATATTACATTAGCAAGCATTTTTAAATCTCAAAGCACTCAGAAAATCGCTCCTAGTGGTTTTCACACTTCATGCAAATTCCACATTTGTGTGATTTTTTTTTTTTCTCTATTTGCTGCTGTGTGCTCCCATGCCCCCCCCCCCCTCCCCCGTCTCCCCCTCCTCCCCCGTTAGCCCGGAGATCAATGAGTGGGAACATAGTTCATATTCATTGATCTAAGTCCCCGGTAGAAAGACCGACACCTTATCAAAAGCCGCTGTCTTTCTGAACAAAAAATCACACCCACCTTATACTTCCTGTAAGCAAGAGTGCATGTTTTTTTTTTTGTTTTTTTTTTTTGTGATTTATAAAAAGGCGTTACACTGCTTCATCATTGACGTTCATTATGTGAGTTTTTGAAAAATGTGCGACAAAACCAGAGTTTTTAAAAATGCAAATTATAAAACACATATGCATTTTGATGTGGCCCGTTGACTACCATTGCAGGCAAAAAACGCTGTGTTTTCTGCAACGCTAGTGTTTCTACTGTGTGTTCCCAGCCTCAGGCCAGAAACCCACTAGGAGCAATTTCTAATCACTAGCGATTTGAAAAAGCTCTTGCTAATGCAATGCTATGGGGGATTTTTTATAAACTCAAATCACTGAAGTGGGATCACACCCATAGCATTACATTAGCAAGCGTTTTCAAATCACTCAAATTCGCTCCTAGTGGGTTTCTGGCCTCAAGCTGTATTTATATTCAAAATTTGCATGATGCTACATCAACTTGAAATGATTTGCATCCCATTGACCATCCCTACTGCTAATCATTCTGGCATCAGTAGTGTCTGATAATAAAGAAAAAAAATCCATCAGCTTTTTTATTTTTTTTTTATTTATTTTTTTTACCCCTGTAATATTTGTATGTTAAACCTTTTTTACTTCCACCTGTAGCGATCAGTTGTTGCTAGGGGATAGTTTGGGGCCCCAGTGCTCTACAGATGCATTGCTCTGCCATTGCCTAGCACTGCATACATACAGCACTGAGGTACTTGACCTGTCCCCCAAACAGCAATCACATTCGATCATTACTGACATGCAGGCTGGGGATAATGGTCTGCTGCATGGCCAGCTAGTAGTGAAATATGATATCCTTTGAATTGGGAGGGGCCAAACTGTGGGACTTGTCATGCAAAAACTGATAGTTTTTTTTTTTTTGCTTCTTTTTTCCTACTAAAAAATCCATTAAAATAATTATTGGGGAAATATAACCTGTGAAAAGTCTAGTAGCTTGTCTTTTTAGTTTATGTATTATATTTTGAATGTATGGGCCCATATGCAAGTCACTTTTTCTCCTGAGTTACCTCCTAGAACTTTTTTTTTTTTTTTCAAATAACGTTTTAGCATTTTACAATTGAAAAAGCACTATCAAAATCATTTTGAGTATTTTCTTGCTTGCTGGGGGTTTAAAATGCATTTTATAGCAAGGTGTGAAAATCTCACCTAGGAGAAAGTGAATTGCATATGGGCCATGGAGTAAAAGCTCAGGAATGTGAAGTGGTGAAAATCTCATTTCATTTAGTGTCTGATGGATTATTGCAGTGCATGGAAAATGGATGCCAGATGTGATACAGATAGCATTCATTATTATACTGACGAGTGAAGCCTGGTAAACACTTTCAATTATTATCACAGAGGCGCTCACTTCTGCATCTAGACCCATTGAGTTATACTCCTGTTTGCCTGATGAAGCAGGACCACACCTGCGAAATGCGTTGCACTAAGTGGAGTTCAATAAACATTTTTGTATTGATATATTGTGACTCAATTGAGTTTTATATTTTTGAGGGAGGTAAGTCCACCTGAACATCCCCCCTCTTTTAGACGTTTTTTAAACGTTTTTATTCTACTCTGGTGCCTCTGTACGCCAAGCCTTGCTGAAATCTTGAGTCCACCCTCGATGGAGGGGTGCTACCCCGTTTCCTATCTACAGAGAGCGACATCTTAAAAACCTGAGTGGGGTCAGGTTTTAATACTCCCCACCTGCACTTGAAGTGGTTGCCTATGGGTAACCCATGTTTGTGAGTATATCTAAAATATTTTGCTTTCAACCACAACCAACTTAGCAATACTACACCATATCGGGCTCTCGATTTCTCTTTGTTTTTCCAAGCACTTTCAATTATGTTTGGCCAATCGCTGACCAATTTTTCCACCTCCATGTAGTAGTAGAACCCTTTCACTCTGGGACGGTGCATGAAATGAATGCACTGCTACCGCAGTCCGGTACAATCCTATGGGGTAAATTGCATTACCAGCGTTGCGGTCCCCCGGAAGTCCTCGCTGTGACGCTGGTCCAGAACTACGTTACAGCGCAGTGGCCTGAGTCAGCCTTTTAGTCTATGGCAGTGATCGCTAATTTTGGCACTCCAGCTGAGGTAGAACTAAAAGTCCCATGAGGCATTGCAATAGCTCTAAGGGCTCGTTTCCACTAGTGTGGCGTGTCTGAGACGCACGCCGGCACTGAGCAGGTGGGCGGGTTCGCAGGCGAATCCCATCAGCTGTGCCATGCACGGCTGTGGGATTCGCAGCCTCCGCTGCAAATTCTGCGGTGGGTTTCAGCTGAATCGCTACAGCAAGCGATTCCGCCGGCAGCACCATTCTCCCCTATGGCAAAGTTTCCCCGTGCGATTCATGTTCGGGGAAACTCTGCGGAATCACGGCGGTTTCCACCCTAGTGGAAATGGGCCCCAAGCATAACTCGGGGAGGCAGAGGCCTGATGGGATTTGTAGTTTTGTCACAGGAGGAGTGCCAAGGTTAGCCATCACTGGTCTATATGGCGATGTGAGTATTTGTAAACCCTTTCCAACGCGATGTAGTAGCGCAGAAGTGTGTTTTTAGAATACGCTTCCATGCACTTCCTGCTTAGCCTGATGAGGAATACTGCGTAGTAACGCGGTATTCTCCCGAAGGCCTGATTTTGGGGGCGGGGGCACCCTGCATTTTTGCAGTGTGAAATTGGTCTAAGGGTCGACTGCTATGGAAAACGCATATGCGATTCTGCTTAGTGTGTTCCTACCCCCATACTACATGGAGGTGGTAAAATTGGTCAGTGATTAGCCAATTATAATTTAAAAGTGTGTGTGTGTGTGTGTGTACGTGTGTGTGTGTGTGTGTGTGTGTGTGTGTGTGTGTGTGTGTGTGTGTGTGTGTGTGTGTGTACCAGGCTCAGAACTAAGCAAGATGCCAATTTGTATTAGCTCAGAACCATTAGCATTACATTAAATATGTAGACTGGTCTGTCAGAAGGGTGGGGGGTGGATGAATTGGGTAGGAGAAGTTTCAGGGGTGTGCACTGGGTGGATCCAAGAAGTTTAATTACTACAGAAACAGTGATCTCTACTAGGTAAGGCCACTAATGATACAATTTGTTTACAAACGATTCCTCATATGAATGATTGGAAATGATTGTTTGGTATTACTAATAGACAAAAATCTCATAACCAATCTGATCAAATTAATGATATATATTTTATATTTTAAAGGATTCTGTCAATCTGATTGAACTGGTTAGGAGATTTTTGTCAATTAGTGGTCCTAAGGTAGCATTTCCGAATGTTCATGTAAAGATTGTTTGTGAACAATAGTTTGGCAAATTGTACCATTAGTGGCCACCTTTTTTTTAAAGACTTTCTCATCTTCATTTAAAGGAATCGTCAGGCAAAAAAATACAACAATTCAGTTATTCACCTGGGGCTTTCTCCAGCCCCTTGCAGCCGACTGTCCCACGCCGGGCTCTCCGCACGGTGCAGAACTACTGTGCCTGCCCAGTGCACCATGGACAACATGGCCATGATTGACAGCGGCGCTTCACGCAGGTGCAGTAAGAATATCGAGGTCATCCTCTGCACTGTGCAGGGAGTCTGGGATGGCAGCGGAGGGAGCGGATCAGTTGGCGTGGGACAGTTGGCTGCAAGGGTATAGAAAAAGCCCCAGATGAGTAACGTGTTTTTTTTTTTTTTTTTTTTTTTTTTGTGTTTTTCCCTGATTATTCCTTTAAGTCAGATGGGGTCAAAAACAATTTCTAACCCATTGGGTGCCAATTTTCCTATTTTGAGTTATTTATCTTTTTTTGTCTCAGTGTTGCACCTCCTCCAATGGGGTTGAAATGTTTCCAGTGCACAATTTGACGTGTATTTTGGTTTGCATGTGCTTGCATGCAAGACTTTCTGCATAATGGGAACAAAAGAAGAGGAGATCCGGACACCAGCTCTGCAATAGAACCTTTTATTGCATCCCCAGTGTCCCCATACACAAAGTGAAAGAAAGCCTGACAGCCGTTTCGCGGGCTTCAAAGGCCGGCTTCTTCAGAGGCTATTACACACACAGTACAACAGAACACTTCACTTAAATACAGTATCGTTAGTAAGCTTACCGCTATGGCGTCCTACCCCATTGCCGAGCGTGCGCTGGAAAGCGCCAAGAGACTATGGCGTGACGATAGGGATTCGGATCAGAATAAATGAAACACTGCTCCCAATAGCCCAGGAACAGGGTTGCAAGGGCTAGAAAGAGGACCTTGGACTCTGTGCAACTAGGAAAAGAAAGGAAATCTACTGTCCCGTTTGTCTTTAACTATTCCCCTATGGCCCATAAAATTAAGGGGGCAGTTACTAAAAACTGGAATGCCTTGAAACTCTGCCCCAAATTGGGACCAAAATTAAGTGAACGTCCTCTGATTTGACATTTCGCCAGGCACGTACAATTGGGGACTAGTTGACCAGCAGTGATTTTAAAACTCGAACGGAACCTGACTGGCTCACGCAGGCAAGACCGACCGGAAATTTTAAATGTTTAAACTGTAATCATTGTCATCAATTTTTTCCATGTAAATCCATAGAGTTGGGAGGTTGGATAATCAACATCAGGGACTTTGTGCATTGCAGCTCAACTTTCATGGTTTATGCAATGTTTTGTCCATGCAAGAGATTTTATATTGGGGAAACCACTAGAACTATCAATACACGGTTTCAGGAGCATTATAGATCAATAACAACAGGAAAGGGGGCAAGTAGACTGATTGCTCATGTGAGGGAATATCATGGAGGAAATGCAGATTGCCTCAGATTTTGTGGGTTAAAGTCTGTTCCAATCCCCCATAGGGGAGGAAACTGGGAACAACTCTTGAGGCAGGAAGAGGGAAAATTGATCTCTCTCACGGAAGCTTGTGGAGGTTTGGGCCTCAACGAGCGGAATGAATTCTGGTGCTTCCTGGAGAAACATTGACATGTTCCCCCTTCTGTTTTACTAATACGAACTTTCTAAAGTACTGTCTGTTATTGGGGTCTGTTCCTCCTGTTTCTACCCCTCTCCCACTTTTAGTATCCGCTTGCCCTTGAATTAACCAGCTGAGCGGTCTGGACGAGCTCAGCTCGTCCAACACCGCCAGCGGCTGCCGCTCAGGCCCTGCTGGGCCGATTTTCACCAAATAAAAAGCAGCACACGCAGCCGGCACTTTGCCAGCCGCGTGTGCTGCCTGATCACCGCCGCTCTGCGGCGATTCGCCGCGAGCAGCGGCGAAAGAGGGTCCCCCCAGCCGCCTGAGCCCAGCGTAGCCGGAACAAAAAGTTCCGGCCAGCGCTAAGGGCTGGATCGGAGGCGGCTGACGTCAGGACGTCGGCTGACGTCGATGACGTCACTCCGCTCGTTGCTATGGCGACGATATAAGCAAAACAAGGAAGGCCGCTCATTGTTTGTTCTGGGCGCCGGAGGCGATCGGAAGATCGCCTCCGGAGCGCCCTCTAGTGGGCTTTCATGCAGCCAACTTTCAGTTGGCTGCATGAAATAGTTTTTTTTTTTATTTAAAAAAAACCCTCCCGCAGCCACCCTGGCGATTTAATCAGAACGCCAGGGTGGTTAAAGTAGTGGCCGTTTCCAAATGGAAATGGTTGGTCCATAATTGGATTTAGTCCCTTTCTTTTCCCCTTGCCCCTGTATATGTTTTTGGGCTGGGTGATGGGCAAAATGGATACGGGGTGGTGAGGGGTAATATTTGAGTGCCTTGCTAGTTTTTAATGTATACAATATAATACTGTATTTAGGTATGCTGTTTTTAATGCTTCGTTTTTCTTTTCTTTTCTTTTTGTTTTGTGTATAGGCTGCCGCGGGATGGCAAGGAGTTGTCCTGGTAACAGGACGCTTACATCTCCTCCCCATGCATACCACGGATGGAAGACTGGGGGAAGTTGTAAGCAGTCACGTGTGTGCTGCTGGCCTATCGGGTTTCCCGGAATGATGTCCCCGAAAGGGGGCGTGGCCACAAACCCCGTCCGGTGGCTCGGGGCAGCTCTTTCCATCGCACGCTCGGCAATGGGGTAGGACGCCATAGCGGTAAGCTTCCTAACGATACTCTATTTAAGCAAAGTGTTCTGTTGTACTGTGTGTGTAATAGCCTCTGAAGAAGCGGGCCTTTGAAGCCCGTGAAACGGCTGTCAGGCTTTCTTTCACTTTGTGTATGGGGACGCTGGGGATGCAATAAAAGGTGTTTCTACTGCAGAGCTGGTGCCCAGATCTCCTCTTCTTTTGTTCCTACTGGTTAAAGCTTATCCGGAGGCACAGCGTGCACACCTATATACCCCCTAAGCCATCTGTCATCTAGTGCCGGTCCATCTCTCTGTTTTTTTTTTTGGAACTTTCTGCATAATGTTGTTCTCCTTATCCATCAGAAAGGCGTATGATTGGCCTGAAATGTAATCTACAGCAGGAATATAACCCCAAACACACAACCAAAGTGAGTAAGAAGTATATTCAGCGTAATGAAGTCCTGGAAGTGATGGTATGGCCCCCACAGATCTCCACATGGAGTATGTCTGGGATTACATGAAGAGACAGAACGATGTGAGGAAGCCTACAGCCACACACACCAATGTTTGATATAGATTTTTCATCTGTTCATTCAATTTTATTTTTTGATGAAAATAAATACTTGCATTTTATAAAAACATTTTGACAGCATTTTGGTATGTATTTATGTAAATGTCTAAAATATGGAAATGCCAACATAATAATTTTGTGTGCTTATATTATGCATGAGTACACAATGTGTAGTATAGTAGTGTAGTACACAATACATGTTTGTTTAATGTATGAATATAGATATACTATGTATACACAATACGTTTGCAAATTCTGTGTATACACAATACATGTTTGTATATATTGTGTGTATGTATACTTGATACGTTAGTGTATC
Source organism: Hyperolius riggenbachi (assembly GCF_040937935.1). Classification (NCBI taxonomy): domain Eukaryota; kingdom Metazoa; phylum Chordata; class Amphibia; order Anura; family Hyperoliidae; genus Hyperolius; species Hyperolius riggenbachi. Next base: position 190,289,548 of record NC_090657.1, read on the forward strand.
GTATGTGTTTATATACTATGTATACACACAAATGTTTGTACATGTATGTTGTGTATATATTATGAATACACAATGTTTGTATATAGTGTGTACACAATACATATTTGTATATTCTATGTAGTATGTATACACAATACATGTTTATAGAATTATATGAGGTATTCATACCGTGTATATACTATATATACACATTACATGTTGGTGTGTATACAATACGTTTGTATATTGAGTATGTATACAAAATGCATATTGCATGTAGTATTTATACTCAATACATGTTAGTGTATATTATGTGTATATACTATGTACACACAATACGTGTTTCTGTATATACTATGTATACACAATATGTTTGTATATTTCCCAGAACGTCATTTCGGACAGCACCCCCTGGATGAGACTTGTCTCCCTCCCCACTGTGGACAGGAAACTGTTAAAAGAAGAATTTGCATAAGCAATAGGCAGCCACATGCCACATATAAGATACACCTGCCACAGTACCTCAGTTTAGTTTCCTGTCCCGGACGGGATGCATGGGAGAGGTCTCCAGGAGTGCCACCCATGTCAGGCGGCAGGGGCAGCGTTTTCCAGGGCTCCAAGCAGCACTGTTGAGTGAAGAGTCGGAGCCCTGCAGCGCGGAGGAGGCTTCTCCATCGGAGGCAGCAACTTTATGCGCGCATGTGCGTGCATTGGAGAGAGTTCACTTCCGGTTGAACTGGAGGTAGTCACGCGCTGGCGTCCCGCGTGATCTGAAGTCTGAGCCAGGCGGCAGGGGGCGTGGCGGTGATTAGGAATCGGCATACAGCTGATTCCTTAAGGTAAGAAGCTGATTAAGGCTCCCTGCACACTGCAAATCCGTTTTCCGATTCCGTTTCCGATTCCGTTTCCGATTTTCCTTGAATACATTCAACAGAAAAAACGGATCAAAAAACGCAGCATGCAGTTAAGATTAAAAATATGAATCGGAATTGGATGTAAAAACAGATTAAAAAGCGGAATCGGAATCTGAAATGCATGCAGTGTGCAAGAGGCCTAAGCATATGCTTAGCCGGCAGGGGCCACATGCATAATTGGATCAGCTGCATCAAATCAGCAGCACAGGTATAAGTTTGTAGAGTCCATGATGCACTCTGGTTTGTGGCTGGGATCATGGAGGATGCCTCTGGGTCAGCTCCTGCACAATCTGCTGAATCTGCCCAGGATCCCTCTCTGGCAAGTAGATGTGATTATGTTTCTTCTGCTTGGCTGGATGTATGTTATGTATAGAGGGATTTGTCTAATGGCTGGCTATCGTTTATTATGTTTTATACCCCAAAAGACATAAGACTGAGAAGGTTGAAAAGTTTGAAAAATCTTCTACTCAGTCCAGTCAGCATGGATTGGCAACTCTGAATGGAAATTGTGCCAGTATTGTACAGAGAAGGTCCACAGCAATAGGAAATTAAAGATTCTGCTATTGCTTCTACCGCCTCAGCTGCTTCAGATGGGCCTGGGACTAGTACTGCTATGGCTTATCTACCTGTTATAGTTAATCCATCATCTCCTATGTTGTCTGCACCTCTAACTATGCCTCCTGCTTCCAAGAGACATAGACCTCTATTTATTGAGCATTCCTGCATGCGGTAATGCTCAAAACAGCTAACTTTACCCACCATTTAGTAAAGTGTGCATTCATAAAACCTGTGTCCGCATGAAAATCTATAATTCCTGAGCAGGTGCGGGAAATTAACACCTTGTGCGGAGATTATCACAACACAGGTCACTGAAGGTTAATTCATAAAAATTAAAGCAGGCAAATGTGAGCAGAGAAACCCTGGCTGTTTAGAGAAGGCGATAAGCCAGCCATAACAGGCAAGCTAATGGAGAGACAGACCTCCCAGGCAGCTGCAGTGAGAGCAGAACAAACTGCATCCCAGAATACCCAGGCTGTGTTTTTAACCCCTTGGGTACCTGTTTTCAGATAAATTTCACATCAGAAAGCCTGCATGTGTAACATTCTTGAAGTTCTTCTAAGCTGCAGCAATTAAATAGATTGTTTAAAAGAACTAGACAGAATCAGGGCAAGGAGAGGCAATTTAAACAAAAATGCACATGTAAAGGAATGCTGGGGCTACCTCCTTTATAGTAACTCTCTCTGCACAGAGAAAATGTATCAAACTAGGAGGAAGATTTGAGTAAAACTGACTAAGGGCCTTTTTTTCATTACCCTGCGAGTTACGATTTGATTCTGATCACGAGGTACGTTAAACTAATGGAAACTGCAGCAGCAATTTCCATTAGTGCAATCTGATTGCGATGTGATTTGGACAAAGCACAATCGTCATCCTCCTGCATTGTATGCAATTGAGCTGTACTATAAGTATAGTAGCGCAATCGCATAGTGGAAATTGAAGTGCGATTGGGATCGCAAATGCGGTTGCGATCGCATTTCATAGTGGAATAGAGCCCTAACCGCAATGTTTTTTTTTTTTCCTGAATTAATGAAAGACTTACTAATAGGTATTAAGTCTGAGCAGAAATCTTTGACACCTTTGGATCAAATGTATGAGAGTTTGGCGGATCCTCATTCTCGGCTTATTCCAGTTCATTCTACTTTTAAGATTAGGATTAAGGAGTGGGATAATCTAGGAAAAGGTTTTTGGCCCAGATCATTATCTAAATGTTGGTTTTCTCCTGAAGATCAGGGTTTTGGGGAACCCCGCCTAAATTAGATCCATATTTTTTAAGGGTATCAAACAAAACTGACCTACTTTTTTGAGGATTTCTGGGAAATTTTGAATGATTTCCCTAAAGTTTGGAATGCTTCCAATTATCTAGTGGACGCTTCATGATACGGTTAAACTTATGGCCAGAACTACGGCATTAGTTAATTCAGCCAGAAGAGGTGTATGGGTAAAAACTTGGAATGATGACAATTCTTCAAAATCAAGTTATGTGGTGTACCTTGTGAAGGGGGTCTGCTGTTTGAGTCAGTTAGACAACCCTCTAGACAGAACGGCAGACATGCATAAAAAAAACAAAAAAAACAAAACCGTATTCCTGTTAAAGGAATTCTATCGATTCACATATTTTCAATTGACACAGGAATTGTTTGGGAAGTGTTGCTAAGTACTGGTGTATACATTTTAGTAGCAACCTCTTTGTTTACTGTTATCAAAATGCTTTCAAACTTTACTGACAAAACTGACTCTGAGCCATGAGGAGAGGGGAAATTCCCCTCAAACTTGATCAGTTAACTCTGTGTAACTGTGTGTGACAGAGAGAACAGCTGCAGCTTCTGTGTCCTGTTTCGGACTGAAGTGTCTGTAGAGAGCAGAGGAACTGTAACTAATTGTTACAGCTTTTCATACTGTTTTTTGCTTTCAGAGTTTGTTTGATATTTGCTTTCTGTAGTCCCATATGCAACTCTGGCTGTGCATTGAAGTAGACACCCCTTCTGCAATTGATTAGTCCCAATATAGCTAATCCTACCCTCAGTAAATTACAGCTTTTGCCTCTGATATTTAACATGAAAGGTAGGAAAATGTTTACACAGCAACTTAGACAATATTTGTACATTGTCATTTTAGAACACTTGGGTATTGATAGTATTCCTTTAAGAAAGGACCTTTTCAAAGTAAACGGTCCTTTCGTCCCTCCTTCTAAGAATAAGTCAGATCCCTAGTCCTCTAAGGGCAGGAGATGGGCTCTCTACAAGTCACAGAAGCCTAAGGGCCTTTTCAGACTGCACACGTTTGCAGCTGCGTTTTGGAAATGCGTGCAGAAGGCCAACACGCACGACAACAGACAGTGCATAGAGTGCACTGTCTGATGTTCACACTGTATGCGTTCCGGACCTATGCGGTCCGGGAACGCATGCTGCACGCAGATTTAGCAAAAACGCGCGGCTGTCCCATTCACTTTTCAGTGATGGGATCAGCCACGCAACGCATGCAAACGCGGATGGCGTGCGTTCGTACGCGTTGCGTTCCGCATGCGTGGCCATCCGCGTTTGTAATGTGAACCGGCCCTAAGTCCAACTTCACTTTTACCAAGAAGTCAGATAAGCAATGACGCTAGTATTCCAGTGAGATGAAGAATTGCAAATTTCAAAACATGGCAACTACAGTGCACAAAATATTGGTTATTTAGGCTTCTTTCACAGTGGGACGTTACAGGCGCAGGATAGAGCAGCTTGTAACGCAGCCCAGCTCACAGTAATGAAAAATCAATGGGCTGTTCACAGTGACCACGTTGTGTTACACTGTACCGCTGGACGTTTATAGAAAGTGCATCATGCTGTGCGTTATACACGGTTTTAGCCGCATTAGACTGTTTGCATATGCTCAATAATGTGTGTTTTTTGTTTTTTCTTGCAGGAGAGGAGGGGAGAGTCTGCTGTTGTGGCCAGTCACATGACTAATATGCACTGCAGTGTTAACTTCCTGGAGCGGCCGCTTATTGGCTGGCAGAACCACGTGATGCGGAGTTTTCCAATCACGTGCTCTCCACAGTCTTTTGCCGCATGCGCCATTTTTCGTCCGATAGTATGCGTCAAAAAGTACGCATCACAGACCCATCAGGAGACGCATAACGTGGCTCTAAATAGCATCCAACTTCAAAGCTCACAAGCGTTGCGTTGGGTGCACGTTATGTGACCTTAGCGTCGCATCTAACGCAACGTCTTAGTGGGAAAGAGCCTTTAAGATTTTTTTTTTTTTTTTTGGAGTGATACAGAATAGAGTTCAGCCAGCCTCCTTTTAAGAGCTTTTGCATTACTCCCCGCTTGCAGGACCAAATAAAGTTTTCAGCCCTACAATCGAAAGTCCTTTCCCTGTTTAGAAAAAAAGGGTAATTCGAGAAGTACCGAAATGTTAGAGGACAGGGATTCTATTGCCCTGTGTTTTTTTTTTCTAGTAAAGGAGCTATAGGGAAATTATCAGTTCATTCTAAATTTAAAGAGTCTAAACCAGAAGGTAAAATACAGAAAATTCAGGATGGATTTGATCTATTATTCATCTCTTACAGAAGGACGATTTCCTAGCCTTTCTAGACTGAAAAGATGCGTATCTTCAATTACCGATACATCTGACTTCTCAATAATGCTTAAGGTTTTCCATCCAGATGGAGGAAGAGGTAAGAATGTATCAGTTTAATGCTTTGCCCTTCGGATTATCCTCAGCTCCAGGGTTGTTTATGAAGGTAATGTCTGGGGTTCTGGCTACACTTAGACAGAGAAAGGTTAACATTTTGGGTTACCTTGATTTTCTGTTTTGGTGGACATCTCCCAATTCGGTAAGAGATCAGATTGTTACGACAATAGTCTTACTACAAGATCTAGGTTGGATCATTAATTGGGAGAAATCTTCCTTAATTAAATCCTACACAGATTATAAATTTGTTTGGGCTATTTCATTAGCATATCAGACACAGGGGGAGCAATTCAATTCTATCATGGCTCATTCCACAAGAGGAATTTCGACTTCTTGGGCAGAGAGGGCAGGGGCCTCTATAGATCAGATTTGCAGAGCTGCGACCTGGTCAAGTCACAATACGTTTGTAAAGCACTATCGCCTTAATGTATCTGCCTCTGCAGGTTTATCCTTCAGAAGGAAAGTTTTGCAAGCTGTGGTCCCACCCTAAGGTTTTAACTCTTGTATATATCGTCTCATCCAGGGGTGCTGTCCGAAATGACGTTCTGGGAAAGACCACTTTACTTACGGTAAAGTCTTTTCCAGTGGTCATGAGGACAGCACCCCTGCAACCCACCCTTTTTGGGTAGGAAAGAGAAATAAGTTTGTGTAAGCATCATTAAATGTCCGTGTCATCTTTTTATTAAAGGGAAGGTCCAAGCAAAAAAAAAAAAAATGAGTTTCACTTACCTGGGGCTTCTACCAGCCCCATGTAGCCATCCTGTGCCCTCGTAGTCACTCACTGCTGCTCCAGTACCCCGCTGGCAGCTTTCTGACCTCGGAGGTCAGGGCCGCATTGCATACATTTTTACGCATTCCAGCTAGTGCAGGAACAAAAATGTATGCGTTGCACCACTAACACGTAAAAATGTATATGTTAATGTTCCTGCACTAGCGGGAATGCGTAAAAATGTACGCAATGCGGCCCTGACCTCCGAGGTCAGAAAGCTGCCAGCGGGGGACTGGAGCAGCAGTGAGTGACTACGAGGGCACAGGATGGCTACATGGGGCTGGTAGAAGCCCCAGGTAAGTGAAACTCATTTTTTTTTTTTTTGCTTGGACCTTCCCTTTAACTGAGGTACTGTGGCAGGTGTAGTATCTCATATGTGGCATGTGGCTGCCTATTGCTTATGCAAATTCTTCTTTAACAGTTTCCTGTCCACAGTGGGGAGGGAGACAAGTCTCATCCAGGGGTGCTATCCTCATGACTACTGGAAAAGACTTTACCGTAAGTAAAGTGGTCTTTTGTGTGTATACACAATTCATGTTTGTATAGTGTGTGTGTGTGTGTGTGTGTGTGTATATACTCGATACATGTTAGTGTATATTATGTGTTTATATAATATGTATAAACCATACATGTTTGTACATATGTGTACAGGATCTTCTAAAAAAATTAGCATATTGTGATAAAGTTCATTATTTTCTGTAATGCACTGATAAACATTAGACTTTCATATATTTTAGATTCAAATACACACAACTGAAGTACTTGAAACAAAAAGAAAAACCAAGAGCCCAATATAGTGCAGTAAGTCTAACAATTGTTGGCAAAATAATTAACAGATGTGGATATACATATACTCACAAACACGGGTTACCACATAGGCAACCACTTGAAATGCAGGTGGGGAGTATTAGAACCTGACCCCACTCAGGTTTAAGAAGTCGCTCTCTGTAGATAGAAAGAAGGGGACATTCCCCTCCACCCAAGGTGGACTATATACTGTGCAAATTTGGACAGAGGCGCCAGGCAGGTTAAAATGATCTAAAAACAACTAAAAAGGAGTACAGGTGGACTTACCTCCTGAAATGATGGACAATCGAGATTGTTCGCTGAGTGCCAAAATAAATTGTTGTTTGCGATTTGAACAATCTCGATTGTCCATCATTTCAGGAGGTAAGTCCACCTGTACTCCTCCTTTTTAGTTGTTTTTAGATCATTTTAACCTGCCTGGCGCCTCTGTCCAAATTTGCACGCAACTGAAGTAGTTCAAGCCTTTTATTGTTTTAATATTGATGATTTTGGCATACAGCTTATGAAAACCCAAATTTCCTATCTCAAAAAATTAGCATATTTCATCCGACTAATAAAAGAAAAGTGTTTTTAAAACAAAAAAAGTCAACCTTCAAATAATTATATTCAATTATGCACTCAATAGTTGGTCGGGAATCCTTTTGCAGAAATGACTACTTCAATACGGCATGACATGAAGTCAATCAGCCTGTGGCACTGCTCAGGTGTTATGGAGGCCCAGGATGCTTTGATAGCAGCCTTAAGCTCATCTCTGGATGAGTGTTGGGTCTTGCGTCTCTCAACTTGCTCTTCACAATATCTCACAGATTCTCTATGTGGTTCAGGTCAGGAGAGTTGGCAGGCCAATTGTGCACAGTAATACCATGTAATAGTAATACCATGTCCGTAAACCATTTACCAGTGGTTTTGGCACTGTGAGCAGGTGCCAGGTCGTGCTGAAAAATGAAATCTTCATCTCCATAAAGCTTTTCAGCAGATGGAAGCATGAACCCACTTTTGAACCAGAAACAGTGGCAGAAGCGCCTGACCTGGGCTACAGAGAAGCAGCACTGGACTGTTGCTCAGTGGTCCAAAGTACTTTTTTCGGATGAAAGCAACTTTTACATGTCATTCGGAAATCAAGGTGCCAAAGTCTGGAGGAAGACTGGGGAGAGGGAAATGCCAAAATGCCTGAAGTCCAGTGTCAAGTACCCACAGTCAGTGATGGTCTGGGGTGCGATGTCAGCTGCTGGTGTTGGTCCACTGTGTTTTATCAAGGGCAGGGTCAATGCAGCTAGCTATCAGGAGATTTTGGAGCACTTCATGCTTCCATCTGCTAAAAAAGCTTTGTGGAGATGAAGATTTCATTTTTCAGCATGACCTGGCACCTGCTCACAGTGCCAACACCACTGGTAAATGGTTTACTGACCATGGTATTGCTGTGCTCAATTGGCCTGCCAACTCTATTGAACCCCATAGAGAATCTGTGGAATATTGTGAAGAGCAAGTTGAGAGACGCAAGACCCAACACTCATCCAGAGATGAGCTTAAGGCCGCTATCAAAGCATCCTGGGCCTCCATAACACCTGAGCCGTGCCACAGGCTGATTGCCTTCATGCCATGCCGCATAGAAGTAGTCATTTCTGCAAAAGGATTCCCGACCAACTATTGAGTGCATAACTGAACATTAATTATTTGAGGGTTGACTTTTTTTGTTTTAAAAACACTTTTCTTTTATTGCTCGGATGAAATATGCTAATTTTTTGAGATAGGAAATTTGGGTTTTCATGAGCTGTATGCCAAAATCATCAATATTTAAACAATAAAAGGCGTGAACTACTTCAGATGTGTGTATTTGAATCTAAAATATATGAAAGTCTAATGTTTATCAGTACATTACAGAAAATAATGAACTTTATCACAATATGCTAATTTTTTGAGAAGATCCTGTATAAACTATGTATACAGTATGTGTGTATGTGTGTGGATAGATAGATAGATAGTATATGCTATGCATACACAATGCATGTTTGTATATACTATGCATACACAATGCATGTTTGTATATACTATGTCTGTTTATACTATGTCTGTATGTAGTATGTATACACAATATATGTTTGTTTTAATGTATGAATATAGATATATTATGCATACACAATACGTTTGTAAATTCTGTGTATACACAATACATGTTTGTATATATTGTGTGTATGTATACTTGATACGTTAGTGTATCTTTTTATACTATGTATACACACAAATGTTTATACAAACATTGTGTATTTATAATATTCACATACATGTACATAGTGTGTGTACACAATATATTTGTATATACTATGTAGTATGTATACACAATACATGTTTATATAACTATATGATGTAATAATATAGTGTATATACTATAAATACACATTACATATTGGTGTATATATAATATGTTAGTATACATTGTTAGTGTATATATACAAAATACATATTGCATATAGTAGGTATACTCAATACATGTTAGTGTATATTATATGTGTATACATTAAATACACACAATACGTGTTTGTGTATATACTATTCTTTACCCAAGAGGTGGCGCTCAAGGTACACGTGTAGATGTTAGCACATATAGAAATACAGGCAAATTATAGCAGACAAAACAAATGAGTCCTTGATGTTAAATATAGTCCACAATCAATTGTAGATATCTCCAGTTCAAAGGACGAATATAATGAGTTCCAGCAGAATCAACGTCTCAGGCATTAACCACCACCAGCACCCTTTGTGTGCCACTCACCGAATTGACTGACCACCAGGTCAGTATGAGCCTTGGGACAGTTCCCAGGTCGTCCCCCACCTTTCCGACCACATCAACAATCCACTTTAGTCCCAGAAGGTTTCTTCAATGTCAATCACCTCAAAGAAAACTCCACATAGTGTGATACCGTATAAAAAAATGTATTTATTTAAAACATATTGCACTCACATGCTCCAAAGGATAAAATCGCCTAGAGTTTTAAAACGGGCTCTCCCCCGTATGGATGGCCAGGGCTGGCAGGCTACAGATCCGCCGGGCTCTCTCCCATCACCGCCGCGCGCTCGGTGTGTGGTGGATTCCCTTCCGCGTACCGCCTCGCCGCCTCCACGCCAGTCCGTGTAGCCTCAGTCCCGCTTCCGCATCAGGCTCCGCCCTATCGATTTCGTCACACAGTGACTCATCAGGGGCATGGAGCCTGATGCGTGCTGCGGGGATACTTATGGGACAATGCACATCTCGCGCATGCTCCCTCCAAACTTCCCAAAAGCCTGCAAACCCGCCATCTAGTGTTCGATTTACATATTGCACCAAGTTTAAATGCCAATACAAGCCACATCTACTAAGGCTATCCTATTAATATGATCATTAAGATTAAAAATCCTAAAAATAAAAAACATTATACGATACCCTCTTAGAGGTGAAAGGTCCCTCAATTAATGCATACTACAATACATCTGTGTGCTAAAAATAATTATAATTATCTCCATACAACTTTCTTTGGGGTTGCATGTGGTGTGTGGTATACCACTCCTGCCATCCGCCAGGTTGTATGTGGTGCTATACATCTCCCCTCTACCCCCACCCCCATCTACCCTCCATCCATAACCTGTAGGCTTTCCCGGCCAAGGAAGTCAGGATAGGACACCCACACATCCATGCACACCCCATTCACCATATTGTCCCCAAAAAAACATTGTTTCAAACCAACTCCAGCTCATTCTTATGGTCACCATGAACATCAATATACCCTCCAGGTCAGAAATGCATGAATACACCTACACCCCTTTTGCACCATGAACATTATTGGACCCTCCAGGACAGGAGTGCATGAAGACACATGCACCCCTAATACCACCATGACCCGACCGACTTTGGCCATACCAGGTCCGGAGTGCATGCACACACATCACACTCCTAATCACCTAGAAAACAGACCAAGTCGATGTCTATATTGAGGCCATCAGGTCTAAGTGTACCCATCCTGTGGATCCACCTAGTTTCTTCCTGCGATACCCTTTTAAGTTTGTTACACCCCCTCCAGTTAGGTATGATTTTCTGAAGTCCACAGAAGGATAATTCTTTGGGGTTGCAGTCATGATGACTGCCAAAATGGGCTGATACCCCATGATTGGGATATCCTTTCTTAATGTTGCGGACATGTTCCCCCATTCTCTCCTTGAGGGTTCGGGTGGTCCTACCTATATACTGCCATCCACATCTGCACCAGGCAAGGTATACAACAAATCGGTCATTACAGGTGATGAATTCCTGAATCTTAAAGCTCCTCCCATTACTGAATGATACCACCCTATTGGTTTTTACCCCATTTGCCTCCCTGCAGGCCTTACATGCCCTGCATGGAAAAAACCCGGCTGTTTGCCACCCCTGCATACGTGGCGTCTTTTTTGGCTCCACACAGCTCGGTGCAAGTATTTGTTTTAAATTTTGGGCCTTTCTGTAGATGAATTTTGGTCTATTTGGGATGATGCTCCTCAGGGTGAGATCTGTCTCCAAAATCCCCCAATGATGTTGTATTATGTTTTGAAGTTGTCTATACTGGGTATTAAACCCTGTGATAAAGGCCAGATCAAATTCACCCCCATTCTTTTCCCCCTCCTTCTCTCCTAGCAAGGTCTGTCTGTCCATGGCTCCAATCCTTTCTATTTCACTCTCTAGTACATCTTTCATATACCCCTTCTCCATAAATCTGTTTTTCAAAATCTCCGCCTGCGTAAAATAGTCCTGTGTACTTGAGCAATTTCGCTTCATCCTTAAAAATTGTCCCTTTGGGATTGCCTTAATCCAAGCTGGATGGTGGCAGCTATTTGTGGATATATAACCGTTTCTGTCAGTTTCTTTAAAGAAACTTTTGGTGCCCATGATGTTCCCATCCCGCATTATCTCTAAGTCCAGGAATTGTATCGAGTCCCTACCAGATTGCATAGTAAGGGAAATACCCAGGTTGTTATCGTTGAGCTGACCAAGGAAAAATTCCAAATTCGCCTCTCCACCCCCCCATATGAAGAACAGGTCATCAATAAATCTTCGCCATATTCTGACCGGCCCCCCATTCTCCAGCACCGATTGTTCCCATTTCCCCATGAATAGATTAGCCAGACTTGGGGCATAGCTCGCCCCCATGGCGCATCCTTTTATCTGACTGTAAAAGACGCCATCATGCCAAAAATAATTGCGTTCTAAAGCAAATTTAAGTAACCTCAAAATATATATTCTCTGGTCATCTTTAATTTTCCCTTGTCGTTTGAAAAAATAGTCCACCGCCTCCAGTCCCAGTTCATGCTTAATATTAGTATATAATGAGGCGACATCCATTGTCACCATAATTTCCTCCTCATTCAGTTCTTCCCCCTGTATGACCTGAAGCATGTGCTTCGTGTCCTTCAGTATATTGGGCAGGTCCTCCACCAAGGGTTTCAAAAACTCATCCAGATATTGTCCCAACCTGTGTGTGACCGATCCTATCCCACTAATTATTAGTATACAAATGTATTGTATACTATGTGTATACAATACATTTGTATATTTTGTTTGTGTGTATACACCACACATGTTTGTATATAGTGTGTGTGTGTACTCCATACATGTTAGTGTATATTAAGTGTTTATATACTATGTATACACAATACATGTTTGCATATATATATGTGTATATACTATGAATATAGTATGAGCTTGTATATATTGTGTGTGTGTGTGTGTATATTCTATGCATACACAATGCATGTTTGTATATACGATCTGTATGTAGTATGTATACCCAATGCATGTGTGTGTAATTATATAATGTATGAATATAGTGTATATACTATGTATACAGTCCTGGCCAAAATATGAGTTTTCACAAAGTTTGCTGCTAAACTGCTTTTAGCTCTTTGTTTCAGTTGTTTGTGATGAACTGAAATATAATTAGAAGCACTTCATATGTTTCAAAGGCTTTTATTGACCATTACATGAGATTTATGCAGTCAGTATTTGCAGTGTTGGCTCTTCTGTTTCAGGACCTCTGCAATTCGACTAGGCTTGCTCTCGATCAACTTCTGGGTTAAATCTTGACTGATAGCAATCCATTCTTTTATAATCATTTCTTTGAGTTTCTCAGAATTAGTTGGTTTTTGTTTGTCCACTCGCCTCTTGAGGAATGACCACAAGTTCTCAATGGGATTAAGATCTTGGGAGTTTCCAGGCCATGGACCCAAAATTTCAATGTTTTGGTGTCCGAGCCACTTAATTATCACTTGCCTTATGACACGGTGTTCCATCTTGCTGGAAATTGCATTGTTCATTGCCAAACTGTTGTTGGAAGAAGTTGGTGTTGGAGGGTGTTTTGGTATCGTTCTTTATTCGTGGCTGTGTTTTTTGGCAAAATTGTGAGCGAGCCCACTCCCTTGGATGAGAAGCAACCCCACACATGAATGATTTCAGGATGCTTTACTGTTGGCATGACACAGGACTGATGGTAGCGCTCACCTTTTTCTTCTCCTGACGAACCTTTTTTTCAAATGCCCCAAATAATTGGAAAGGGGCTTCATTGGAGAATATGACTTTGCACAAGTCATCAGCAGTCCAGTCCCCTTACTTTCTTCAGAAGATCAATCTGTCCCTGTTTTTTATTGAGAGAAGTGGCTTCTTTGCTGCCCTTCTTGACACCAGGCCATCTTCTAAAGTCTTTGCCTCACTGTGCGTGCAGATGCGCTCACACCAGCCTGCTGCCATTCCTGAGCAACCTCTGCACTAGTTGCACTTTTATCCCACAGCTGAATCCTCTTTTGGAGACAATCCTGGTGCTTGCTTGGCTTTCTTGGATGCCCTTAAGCCTTCTTAACAAGAATTGAACCTCTTTCCTTGAAGTTCTTGATGATCCTATAAATTGCTGATTTAGGGGCAATCCTAGTAGCCACAATATCCTTGCCTGTGAAGCCATTTTTATGCAATGCAATGATGGCTGCATGCGTTTCTTTGGTGGTCACTATAAACATGAAAGATCAATGATTTCAAGCATCACCCTCCTTTTTACATGTCAAGTCTGCCATTCTAACCCAAGCAGCCTGACAATGATCTTGAGCCTTGTGCTCATCAACATTCTCACCTGAGTTAACCAGACGATTACTGAAATGATCTCAGTCAGCAGGTCTTTTAATGACCGGAATGAAATTCAGAGGAAAGGGTTTTTTTGGGATTCAGTTAACTTTCATGGCAAAGGACTATGCAATTCAACTGAACACTCTTCATAACATCCTGGAGTATATGCAAATTGCGATTATAAAAACTAAAGCACCAACTTTTCTAATTTCCACTGTGTTTATATACAATACATGTTTGTATATATTGTGTGTAACTATGTATACACTATTTTGTTTCTATATTCCGTGTGTGTGTATACTATGTATACACTATTTTTGTTTCTACATTCCGTGTGTGTATACTTTGTATACACTATTTTGTTTCTATAGTATGTACAGTCCTGGACAAAGGTTTTGAGACTGTCAAATATATGGGTGTTCACAAAGTTTGCTGCTAAACTGCTTTTAGATCTTTGTTTCGGTTGTTTATGTGATGTACTAAAATATAATTATAAGTATAATATAACTTCATATGTTTTTTAAAAGCTTGTATTGACAATTGAGATTTATGCAAAGAGTCATTTGCAGTGTTGGCCCTTCTTTTTCAGGACCTCTGCAATGCGACTGGGTATGCTCCTCAATCAACCTCTGGGCCAAATCCTGACTGTTGACAACCCATTCTTTCATAATCACTTCTTTGAGTTTCTCAGAATTAGTAGTTTTTTGTTTGTCCACCCACCTTTTGAAGAATAAGCACAAGTTCTCAATGGGATTAAGATCTGGGGAGTTTCCAAGCCATGTACCATGTACCCAAAATTTCAAGGTTTTGGTCTCCAAGCCACTTATTTATCACTTGCCTTATGATATGGTGCTCCATTGTGTTGGAAAATGCATTGTTCATCACCAAACTGTTGTTGGATTATTGGAAGAAGTTTGTTGGGTGGGTGTTTTGGTACCATTCTTTATTCGTGGCATTTTTTGGGCAAAATTGTGAGTGAGGCCACTTCCTTGGATGAGAAGCAACCCCACACATGAATGGTGTCAGGATGTATTACTGTTGGCATGAAACAAGACTGATCTAGCGCTCATCTTTTTCTTTTCCTGACAAGCTTATTTCCAGATGCTCTAAATATCTGGGAAGGGGCTTCATTTAAGAATGACTGCACCAGTCACCATACTTTCTGCAGAAGATCAATCTGTCCTTGATGTTTCTTTAGGGAGAGAAGTGGCTTCTTTGCTGCCCTTCTTGACACCAGGCTATCTTCCAAAAGTCTTCACCTCACGTGCATGCAAATGCGCTCAAACCTGCCTGCTGACATTCCTGACCAAACTCTGCACTGGTTGCACTCCGATCCCACAGCTGAATCCTCTTTAGGAGACAATCTTGGTGCTTGCTGGACTTTCTTGGACGCCCTGAAGCCTTCTTAACACGAACTAAACCTTTTTTCTTGACGTTCTTGAAGATCCTATAAATTGTTGTTTTAGGTGCAATCTTAGTAGCCACAATATCCTTGCCTGTGAAGCCATTTTTTTATGCTATGCAATGCTGGCTGCATGTGTTTCTTTGCTGGTCACCATGGTTAACAATGAACGGTTAATGATTTCAAGCATCACCTTTTTTTTTTAACATGTCAAGTCTGCCATTGTAAGCCAATCAGCCTAATGATCTTGAGCCTTGTGCTCAACATTCTCACCTTAGTTAACAAGATAATTACTAAAAGGTCTCAGCAGGTCCTTTAAATGACAGCAATAAAATGCAGTGCAGACTAATGGTTTTGTTTGGGATTAAGTTACATTTTATATTACAAAGGAGGACTATGCAATTCATCTAAACACTGAACAGAACAGAACAGAACAGAACAGAACAGAACAGAACAGAACAGAACAGAACAGAACAGAACAGAACAGAACAGAACAGAACAGAACAGAACAGAACAGAACAGAACAGAACAGAACAGAACAGAACAGAACAGAACAGAACAGAACAGAACAGAACAGAACAGAACAGAACAGAACAGAACAGAACAGAACAGAACAGAACAGAACAGAACAGAACAGAACAGAACAGAACAGAACAGAACAGAACAGAACAGAACAGAACAGAACAGAACAGAACAGAACAGAACAGAACAGAACAGAACAGAACAGAACAGAACAGAACAGAACAGAACAGAACAGAACAGAACAGAACAGAACAGAACAGAACAGAACAGAACAGAACAGAACAGAACAGAACAGAACAGAACAGAACAGAACAGAACAGAACAGAACAGAACAGAACAGAACAGAACAGAACAGAACAGAACAGAACAGAACAGAACAGAACAGAACAGAACAGAACAGAACAGAACAGAACAGAACAGAACAGAACAGAACAGAACAGAACAGAACAGAACAGAACAGAACAGAACAGAACAGAACAGAACAGAACAGAACAGAACAGAACAGAACAGAACAGAACAGAACAGAACAGAACAGAACAGAACAGAACAGAACAGAACAGAACAGAACAGAACAGAACAGAACAGAACAGAACAGAACAGAACAGAACAGAACAGAACAGAACAGAACAGAACAGAACAGAACAGAACAGAACAGAACAGAACAGAACAGAACAGAACAGAACAGAACAGAACAGAACAGAACAGAACCTTTGGGGGTTTAGAGATAAGACCAGGAGCAGTAACGGCCTGGAGGTGCCTCGCTGGCCCCGACCCGCGGTCCGCAGCGTCGGCACCCCAGGCCTGCGGCCTGGAGGTGCCTCGCTGGCCCCGACCCGCGGTCCGCAGCGTCGGCACCCCAGGCCTGCGGCCTGGAGGTGCCTCGCTGGCCCCGACCCGCGGTCCGCAGCGTCGGCACCCCAGGCCTGCGGCCTGGAGGTGCCTCGCTGGCCCCGACCCGCGGTCCGCAGCGTCGGCACCCCAGGCCTGCGGCCTGGAGGTGCCTCGCTGGCCCCGACCCGCGGTCCGCAGCGTCGGCACCCCAGGCCTGCGGCCTGGAGGTGCCTCGCTGGCCCCGACCCGCGGTCCGCAGCGTCGGCACCCCAGGCCTGCGGCCTGGAGGTGCCTCGCTGGCCCCGACCCGCGGTCCGCAGCGTCGGCACCCCAGGCCTGCGGCCTGGAGGTGCCTCGCTGGCCCCGACCCGCGGTCCGCAGCGTCGGCACCCCAGGCCTGCGGCCTGGAGGTGCCTCGCTGGCCCCGACCCGCGGTCCGCAGCGTCGGCACCCCAGGCCTGCGGCCTGGAGGTGCCTCGCTGGCCCCGACCCGCGGTCCGCAGCGTCGGCACCCCAGGCCTGCGGCCTGGAGGTGCCTCGCTGGCCCCGACCCGCGGTCCGCAGCGTCGGCACCCCAGGCCTGCGGCCTGGAGGTGCCTCGCTGGCCCCGACCCGCGGTCCGCAGCGTCGGCACCCCAGGCCTGCGGCCTGGAGGTGCCTCGCTGGCCCCGACCCGCGGTCCGCAGCGTCGGCACCCCAGGCCTGCGGCCTGGAGGTGCCTCGCTGGCCCCGACCCGCGGTCCGCAGCGTCGGCACCCCAGGCCTGCGGCCTGGAGGTGCCTCGCTGGCCCCGACCCGCGGTCCGCAGCGTCGGCACCCCAGGCCTGCGGCCTGGAGGTGCCTCGCTGGCCCCGACCCGCGGTCCGCAGCGTCGGCACCCCAGGCCTGCGGCCTGGAGGTGCCTCGCTGGCCCCGACCCGCGGTCCGCAGCGTCGGCACCCCAGGCCTGCGGCCTGGAGGTGCCTCGCTGGCCCCGACCCGCGGTCCGCAGCGTCGGCACCCCAGGCCTGCGGCCTGGAGGTGCCTCGCTGGCCCCGACCCGCGGTCCGCAGCGTCGGCACCCCAGGCCTGCGGCCTGGAGGTGCCTCGCTGGCCCCGACCCGCGGTCCGCAGCGTCGGCACCCCAGGCCTGCGGCCTGGAGGTGCCTCGCTGGCCCCGACCCGCGGTCCGCAGCGTCGGCACCCCAGGCCTGCGGCCTGGAGGTGCCTCGCTGGCCCCGACCCGCGGTCCGCAGCGTCGGCACCCCAGGCCTGCGGCCTGGAGGTGCCTCGCTGGCCCCGACCCGCGGTCCGCAGCGTCGGCACCCCAGGCCTGCGGCCTGGAGGTGCCTCGCTGGCCCCGACCCGCGGTCCGCAGCGTCGGCACCCCAGGCCTGCGGCCTGGAGGTGCCTCGCTGGCCCCGACCCGCGGTCCGCAGCGTCGGCACCCCAGGCCTGCGGCCTGGAGGTGCCTCGCTGGCCCCGACCCGCGGTCCGCAGCGTCGGCACCCCAGGCCTGCGGCCTGGAGGTGCCTCGCTGGCCCCGACCCGCGGTCCGCAGCGTCGGCACCCCAGGCCTGCGGCCTGGAGGTGCCTCGCTGGCCCCGACCCGCGGTCCGCAGCGTCGGCACCCCAGGCCTGCGGCCTGGAGGTGCCTCGCTGGCCCCGACCCGCGGTCCGCAGCGTCGGCACCCCAGGCCTGCGGCCTGGAGGTGCCTCGCTGGCCCCGACCCGCGGTCCGCAGCGTCGGCACCCCAGGCCTGCGGCCTGGAGGTGCCTCGCTGGCCCCGACCCGCGGTCCGCAGCGTCGGCACCCCAGGCCTGCGGCCTGGAGGTGCCTCGCTGGCCCCGACCCGCGGTCCGCAGCGTCGGCACCCCAGGCCTGCGGCCTGGAGGTGCCTCGCTGGCCCCGACCCGCGGTCCGCAGCGTCGGCACCCCAGGCCTGCGGCCTGGAGGTGCCTCGCTGGCCCCGACCCGCGGTCCGCAGCGTCGGCACCCCAGGCCTGCGGCCTGGAGGTGCCTCGCTGGCCCCGACCCGCGGTCCGCAGCGTCGGCACCCCAGGCCTGCGGCCTGGAGGTGCCTCGCTGGCCCCGACCCGCGGTCCGCAGCGTCGGCACCCCAGGCCTGCGGCCTGGAGGTGCCTCGCTGGCCCCGACCCGCGGTCCGCAGCGTCGGCACCCCAGGCCTGCGGCCTGGAGGTGCCTCGCTGGCCCCGACCCGCGGTCCGCAGCGTCGGCACCCCAGGCCTGCGGCCTGGAGGTGCCTCGCTGGCCCCGACCCGCGGTCCGCAGCGTCGGCACCCCAGGCCTGCGGCCTGGAGGTGCCTCGCTGGCCCCGACCCGCGGTCCGCAGCGTCGGCACCCCAGGCCTGCGGCCTGGAGGTGCCTCGCTGGCCCCGACCCGCGGTCCGCAGCGTCGGCACCCCAGGCCTGCGGCCTGGAGGTGCCTCGCTGGCCCCGACCCGCGGTCCGCAGCGTCGGCACCCCAGGCCTGCGGCCTGGAGGTGCCTCGCTGGCCCCGACCCGCGGTCCGCAGCGTCGGCACCCCAGGCCTGCGGCCTGGAGGTGCCTCGCTGGCCCCGACCCGCGGTCCGCAGCGTCGGCACCCCAGGCCTGCGGCCTGGAGGTGCCTCGCTGGCCCCGACCCGCGGTCCGCAGCGTCGGCACCCCAGGCCTGCGGCCTGGAGGTGCCTCGCTGGCCCCGACCCGCGGTCCGCAGCGTCGGCACCCCAGGCCTGCGGCCTGGAGGTGCCTCGCTGGCCCCGACCCGCGGTCCGCAGCGTCGGCACCCCAGGCCTGCGGCCTGGAGGTGCCTCGCTGGCCCCGACCCGCGGTCCGCAGCGTCGGCACCCCAGGCCTGCGGCCTGGAGGTGCCTCGCTGGCCCCGACCCGCGGTCCGCAGCGTCGGCACCCCAGGCCTGCGGCCTGGAGGTGCCTCGCTGGCCCCGACCCGCGGTCCGCAGCGTCGGCACCCCAGGCCTGCGGCCTGGAGGTGCCTCGCTGGCCCCGACCCGCGGTCCGCAGCGTCGGCACCCCAGGCCTGCGGCCTGGAGGTGCCTCGCTGGCCCCGACCCGCGGTCCGCAGCGTCGGCACCCCAGGCCTGCGGCCTGGAGGTGCCTCGCTGGCCCCGACCCGCGGTCCGCAGCGTCGGCACCCCAGGCCTGCGGCCTGGAGGTGCCTCGCTGGCCCCGACCCGCGGTCCGCAGCGTCGGCACCCCAGGCCTGCGGCCTGGAGGTGCCTCGCTGGCCCCGACCCGCGGTCCGCAGCGTCGGCACCCCAGGCCTGCGGCCTGGAGGTGCCTCGCTGGCCCCGACCCGCGGTCCGCAGCGTCGGCACCCCAGGCCTGCGGCCTGGAGGTGCCTCGCTGGCCCCGACCCGCGGTCCGCAGCGTCGGCACCCCAGGCCTGCGGCCTGGAGGTGCCTCGCTGGCCCCGACCCGCGGTCCGCAGCGTCGGCACCCCAGGCCTGCGGCCTGGAGGTGCCTCGCTGGCCCCGACCCGCGGTCCGCAGCGTCGGCACCCCAGGCCTGCGGCCTGGAGGTGCCTCGCTGGCCCCGACCCGCGGTCCGCAGCGTCGGCACCCCAGGCCTGCGGCCTGGAGGTGCCTCGCTGGCCCCGACCCGCGGTCCGCAGCGTCGGCACCCCAGGCCTGCGGCCTGGAGGTGCCTCGCTGGCCCCGACCCGCGGTCCGCAGCGTCGGCACCCCAGGCCTGCGGCCTGGAGGTGCCTCGCTGGCCCCGACCCGCGGTCCGCAGCGTCGGCACCCCAGGCCTGCGGCCTGGAGGTGCCTCGCTGGCCCCGACCCGCGGTCCGCAGCGTCGGCACCCCAGGCCTGCGGCCTGGAGGTGCCTCGCTGGCCCCGACCCGCGGTCCGCAGCGTCGGCACCCCAGGCCTGCGGCCTGGAGGTGCCTCGCTGGCCCCGACCCGCGGTCCGCAGCGTCGGCACCCCAGGCCTGCGGCCTGGAGGTGCCTCGCTGGCCCCGACCCGCGGTCCGCAGCGTCGGCACCCCAGGCCTGCGGCCTGGAGGTGCCTCGCTGGCCCCGACCCGCGGTCCGCAGCGTCGGCACCCCAGGCCTGCGGCCTGGAGGTGCCTCGCTGGCCCCGACCCGCGGTCCGCAGCGTCGGCACCCCAGGCCTGCGGCCTGGAGGTGCCTCGCTGGCCCCGACCCGCGGTCCGCAGCGTCGGCACCCCAGGCCTGCGGCCTGGAGGTGCCTCGCTGGCCCCGACCCGCGGTCCGCAGCGTCGGCACCCCAGGCCTGCGGCCTGGAGGTGCCTCGCTGGCCCCGACCCGCGGTCCGCAGCGTCGGCACCCCAGGCCTGCGGCCTGGAGGTGCCTCGCTGGCCCCGACCCGCGGTCCGCAGCGTCGGCACCCCAGGCCTGCGGCCTGGAGGTGCCTCGCTGGCCCCGACCCGCGGTCCGCAGCGTCGGCACCCCAGGCCTGCGGCCTGGAGGTGCCTCGCTGGCCCCGACCCGCGGTCCGCAGCGTCGGCACCCCAGGCCTGCGGCCTGGAGGTGCCTCGCTGGCCCCGACCCGCGGTCCGCAGCGTCGGCACCCCAGGCCTGCGGCCTGGAGGTGCCTCGCTGGCCCCGACCCGCGGTCCGCAGCGTCGGCACCCCAGGCCTGCGGCCTGGAGGTGCCTCGCTGGCCCCGACCCGCGGTCCGCAGCGTCGGCACCCCAGGCCTGCGGCCTGGAGGTGCCTCGCTGGCCCCGACCCGCGGTCCGCAGCGTCGGCACCCCAGGCCTGCGGCCTGGAGGTGCCTCGCTGGCCCCGACCCGCGGTCCGCAGCGTCGGCACCCCAGGCCTGCGGCCTGGAGGTGCCTCGCTGGCCCCGACCCGCGGTCCGCAGCGTCGGCACCCCAGGCCTGCGGCCTGGAGGTGCCTCGCTGGCCCCGACCCGCGGTCCGCAGCGTCGGCACCCCAGGCCTGCGGCCTGGAGGTGCCTCGCTGGCCCCGACCCGCGGTCCGCAGCGTCGGCACCCCAGGCCTGCGGCCTGGAGGTGCCTCGCTGGCCCCGACCCGCGGTCCGCAGCGTCGGCACCCCAGGCCTGCGGCCTGGAGGTGCCTCGCTGGCCCCGACCCGCGGTCCGCAGCGTCGGCACCCCAGGCCTGCGGCCTGGAGGTGCCTCGCTGGCCCCGACCCGCGGTCCGCAGCGTCGGCACCCCAGGCCTGCGGCCTGGAGGTGCCTCGCTGGCCCCGACCCGCGGTCCGCAGCGTCGGCACCCCAGGCCTGCGGCCTGGAGGTGCCTCGCTGGCCCCGACCCGCGGTCCGCAGCGTCGGCACCCCAGGCCTGCGGCCTGGAGGTGCCTCGCTGGCCCCGACCCGCGGTCCGCAGCGTCGGCACCCCAGGCCTGCGGCCTGGAGGTGCCTCGCTGGCCCCGACCCGCGGTCCGCAGCGTCGGCACCCCAGGCCTGCGGCCTGGAGGTGCCTCGCTGGCCCCGACCCGCGGTCCGCAGCGTCGGCACCCCAGGCCTGCGGCCTGGAGGTGCCTCGCTGGCCCCGACCCGCGGTCCGCAGCGTCGGCACCCCAGGCCTGCGGCCTGGAGGTGCCTCGCTGGCCCCGACCCGCGGTCCGCAGCGTCGGCACCCCAGGCCTGCGGCCTGGAGGTGCCTCGCTGGCCCCGACCCGCGGTCCGCAGCGTCGGCACCCCAGGCCTGCGGCCTGGAGGTGCCTCGCTGGCCCCGACCCGCGGTCCGCAGCGTCGGCACCCCAGGCCTGCGGCCTGGAGGTGCCTCGCTGGCCCCGACCCGCGGTCCGCAGCGTCGGCACCCCAGGCCTGCGGCCTGGAGGTGCCTCGCTGGCCCCGACCCGCGGTCCGCAGCGTCGGCACCCCAGGCCTGCGGCCTGGAGGTGCCTCGCTGGCCCCGACCCGCGGTCCGCAGCGTCGGCACCCCAGGCCTGCGGCCTGGAGGTGCCTCGCTGGCCCCGACCCGCGGTCCGCAGCGTCGGCACCCCAGGCCTGCGGCCTGGAGGTGCCTCGCTGGCCCCGACCCGCGGTCCGCAGCGTCGGCACCCCAGGCCTGCGGCCTGGAGGTGCCTCGCTGGCCCCGACCCGCGGTCCGCAGCGTCGGCACCCCAGGCCTGCGGCCTGGAGGTGCCTCGCTGGCCCCGACCCGCGGTCCGCAGCGTCGGCACCCCAGGCCTGCGGCCTGGAGGTGCCTCGCTGGCCCCGACCCGCGGTCCGCAGCGTCGGCACCCCAGGCCTGCGGCCTGGAGGTGCCTCGCTGGCCCCGACCCGCGGTCCGCAGCGTCGGCACCCCAGGCCTGCGGCCTGGAGGTGCCTCTTGAGAATTCTAAAATTATGTGGAGAATTGCAGTGCGGTTTTTGAACTCTAGGAGTGCTGGTGAGTAGACAGTGCATAAAAAGGCTATTTTGTGCTGTGTGTCTGTTCAAATGAAACCTTTGTTTCCCAGTCTCTCTCAATTGTACAAATCTCTTCCAACCATGCTCCAGCAGGCCACAGTCCATCGCATAGTTAGTACGGCATGGTCATATTAGTAAACAGTAATTACAGCCTGACTCACTGAACCACATGGCAGCAGCAGCCAGCTCTGTAAGGGCGAGTTCACATTGGGAGCACAAATCGTGAATTGATTTTGTGACACAATTTAATGTGTTTACTGTGATTAGTGATGGGCGAACACCTGGATGTTCGGGTTCGGGAAAGTTCGCCGAACATGGCCGAGATGTTCGGCATGTTCGGGCCGAACCCCGAACTTCCCGAACATCCCTATTTTGGGGGCCCTATGGGGTCGCAGGCATAAGGGGGGAGCATGCCCCGATCGCGGGGGGGGTCGGAAATTCCCCCCACCCCCTCCGCTAGCGCTCCCCCCTCTGCCCGCTTCCCCATTCAAAAGTTTCAAGAAGTACCTGTATAGCGGATGGCCTGGCAGTGGGCGGCACTGTGGAGTGAGGAGGAGGAGGAGTCCGGAGAGTGACGAGTTGAGGGAGGCCGGGCAGCGGGCGTGAGGTCAGCGAAAGGGCGGAACTTCCGCCCTTTCTCTGACCTCACGCCCGCTGCCCGGCCTCCCTCAACTCGTCACTCTCCGGACTCCTCCTCCTCCTCACTCCACAGTGCCGCCCACTGCCAGGCCATCCGCTATACAGGTACTTCTTGAAACTTTTGAATGGGGAAGCGGGCAGAGGGGGGAGCGCTAGCGGAGGGGGTGGGGGGAATTTCCGACCCCCCCCGCGATCGGGGCATGCTCCCCCCTTATGCCTGCGACCCCATAGGGGGGCCGTATTGCGGCCTGTTCGGCCGAACAGGGCCCTGTTCGCCCGAACAGGGGCCCTGTTCGGCCCTGTTCGGGGGCATACAGAAGTTCGGGGCGAACCCGAACTTAAAAGGCCGAACACCATGAGGTGTTCGGCCGAACTCGAACATCACCCGAACAGGGTGATGTTCTGCAGAACCCGAACAGTGGCGAACACTGTTCGCCCAACACTAACTGTGATGTGAGTTCTACTCAATAGAATGAGAATCACAGCTCCCCACCCATGCTAATGCCTATGAGAAGTGGGAAAAAAACTATAGATCACAGCCTAGGGCCAATTTGGGAGGGGGGAGGGAGCAATAACTATAGAAATAAAAATAAATAAAAAAAAAAAAAAACCTAGCAATCGCAACAGCTATCACAGACCACGAAAAGAAAGGCCTATTTGTGTGAAGAAATGTGTAATGGGTTGCAGAGACACCGCACGGTCTGGCAGTGGGGCGGCTGTCTCCGCGTTCAGACCGGCGGTTTCCGCACAGCAGCATACGTCTGGTTTGTCTGAGCCTTCTAGTGCACACAGATGGAGAACTACGCACGCACGCGTGCTGGGAGGCGGGACCTTTATGCCAGTAGGAGAGGGATCAGCTGATCAGGACGATCAGCTGATCCCAGTGCAGTGGGTGATTGGCTGAGTGGCACTGGGCGGCACTGAAGAGCCCTGCACTATATATATAGATCTTGCTGGCCAGTCTCCAGTTGTCTGCCATTGCGAATACTTACGTGTGAGCACTCAGACCTCATTCAGATCCCACAGTGTGTTAGAACCAGGAGGACCTGGGAATTCACACTTAGCCAGATTACGCTTGTGTTATACTTTAGACCAGTTCCAGGGTGTTGTGACCAAGGACCTCACACCCAAGCTTAGGATTACTGTGCCATTGCTGTGTTATACTTTAGACCAGTTCCTGGGTGTCGAGACCAAGGACCTCACACCTCAGGCTAGGACTCTGTTCTATATCTGTTATGATTATTTGCTCTGTCGACCTCTCTCTTGCTTACTGATTCGGTACCTCAGCATATCTGCCTACCTGTTGCCAAACCCTGCCTGTACCCGGTTACCGAATCAGCCTTCTGTCTCTGTACCTTATCTGCTCATGTGTTGCCGACCTGGCCTGCCTGACCCTCCAGGCTGTCACTCATCCCTTGAGTGCTCAGTCTACTAGCTGTGACACTATTCCACCAAGTGTCAGTTAGCTGTTAGGACTCCTGCTCCTCAGAGAGTCCGGCCTGCTAACAGCCAGTGGCCTCTGCTCCTCTGGAGCCCCCAGGCTGCAGTACAGTCTATATCTGATCACCAAGTATCACTGGTGGCCAGGTTCTCTCTATTCCCTCTCTCGAGGGGATAGTTCCTGCACAGCCAAGGACCACCTGCCCCTCAGGTGGTTCCTGGCCGAGCTGCCCATGTCTCCCGCCTCACGGGAGATATCCTACAGTTACACCAAACACTTACACTTATTAGGTGTCCAGAGGTTAGTCATACTTGAATTATTGGTGATTCTGCAGATCATCCATAATTAAGTATACATCTGTATTATTGATAATTCTGCAGATCATCAATAATCAGATTCCCTCTGTGTGCTGACACCAATCGTTACAAAATGGAGGTAAGATTCATTTGTTTGCTAAGTTGTATGGCCCTGCAGCGAGCTGTTAAAGCTGCAGAGTGCAGAAGTGTCAAAAATTGCCTGGTTGTGAGGGGGGGTGTAAGCCTGTAGTCCTCAACTGGCTAAAATGTTTGCTTTTGATCCCCCACCCCTCCAGTGACTCTATCTGGGTTTTTGTACACTTTGTACATTTTTTTTTTAAGTAATTGTGGCTACAGGGATACTGTGGAGGTTTTAGAAATTTGCCTATTGTCAGTCAATGGGGCATCATAATGTTTTGTGATGTTCAGCCACTCCAAATCACAGGCAACTGCTAACAAGGCTTAGTCATATACAGTGCTGCCCATAATTATTCATACCCCTGGCATATTTTGACTTTAC
This sequence comes from Hyperolius riggenbachi, assembly GCF_040937935.1. Lineage (NCBI taxonomy): Eukaryota > Metazoa > Chordata > Amphibia > Anura > Hyperoliidae > Hyperolius > Hyperolius riggenbachi. Next base: position 190,315,371 of record NC_090657.1, read on the forward strand.
GTTACTTTTATTCAACCAACAAGTCATTTATATGATGAGAAATGACATAGGTGTCTCCCAAAATATAAGCTGATGTACAAGAGGCATTATTGTGGGGAAAAATAACATACAGTTAAACAAAAAATGACCAGTCCAAAATTATTAATTCCCTTCAAACTGTCACAGTCTGAGGGGAAATCCAAAGTTCTATACCATTCCAAATAGTCCAAGCTGTTCTAAAGCATCCTAATTACCCTGATTAATTTGGAACAGCTGTTGTAATCTACTCAACAGGTGAAAATCAGCGGCTCTCTGCAGTTGGTTTGTGGACAGTCATGGCTAAAACAAAGGACTACAGGACCTACTACACTATATTGTCTCTTGGTCTCTCCCCACTCTTTTTGAACCAGACAATAAGGGCCCTTTCACAGTATAAAGCGTGTAGGAAGGGGGCAATCGTTTTCCTGTGCACTTGTACGTTGCAATTGTACCAGCAGTAAAAGTTGTATTGAATGGTGTTGTATGGCATTATGGCAGAAATGCCACATTCAGAGAATGGGATCAGCTGTTCTCTGGATCTGGGATCAACGATGGTGTCCTTGCAGTTGCATGTGGCTCAATCAGATGGAAACACCAACTTCCTGTTGGCGTTTGGATCTTAATAACCCCCTCTGTACGGTGCAGCTGCTGGCATTATTCTGACATCCGTAGCAGCCAATCATGAGCCAGATCTGCCTGGCCAGGTTAGACTTCTGCAATGTGTGACGCAGAGGAGAGTATATTCCAGCGATGGTGCTGTGCTCATACAGAGGTCATTCAGCTGTAACTAGCAACATAATGGCGGCTCAGGAAAGCCTCTGTTCTGTGTGTTTAGGTTGGAGCTGTGAGCGTCTCTAGTGCAGAATCATCACAATGGTGGCCAGGGGCGTCGCTAGCCCTATTGCGGGGGGCCAGTGCCCCCAATGTATTTTCAGGGGTGCCCGCTGCCCACTCCCGGCCGCCGCTGCCCTCCCAGGCTGACCCCGCTGCCAGACAGCCAGCAGCATCAGACCTCGATTAGCGGGCAACCAGATAGAGTGGGCGCTAGGACCTAGCGGACACCGCTGATATACGGAAGTGACATCACTTCTGCATATACAGTGTGGTGCGCCCGGCGCCCTCTTACTGGTCAGGTCGCCCGCTGATCGAGGTCTGACACGCTGCTGGCTGCGAGGTGAGGGGGCACCTGTCACTCACTACCTAACCTGGGGGCACCTGTCACTCACTACCTAACCTGGGGGTCCCTGTCACTTACTACCTAACTGGGGGTCCCTGTCACTCACTACCTAATGGGGGTCCCATCTCTACCTAAACTATTCAGGCCAGCCAGCTCAACATCACCACCAGCAAACCAGCCCAGAATCACTGTCAAAAAGGCCACAGCATCACCACCAGTCAGGCCAGCATTTACTTCAACCAGCCAAGCACAGCCCAGCATTACCACCAGCCAGGTCAAAGCATCACCGCCAGCCAACCCGGCCACAACATCACCGCCAGCCAGGCCACAGCATCACTGCCAGGCCTTTCAGCCCACACATCATCCCCAATCCAGCCAAAAACAGTATTGCCAGGCACAGCAGTCAGTAGAGGAGAATTTAGAAGCTAGGTGAGAGGTGTCTAGCATATTAAGAGGGCATTCTGCCTATTTATGTGAAATGCTGTCTATTTATGTGCCTCATGACTGCTGAATTTGTCTTGTTGGGGGCCTCATGATTGCTGATTTTGTCGGGGGCCTCATGATTTGTTGGGGGCCTCATCATTGCTGAATTTGTCTTGGGGGGGGGGGGGGCCTCACGATTGCTGAATTTGTCTTGATAGGGGCCTCATGATTGCTGAATTTCTTGTTGTGGGTCACATGATTGCTAACTGCAAGACTATGGGTAAAGCTGAATCATCATCATATGAGACAATAGCATTAACATCCCTGGCGTTCAATTTTCCCAGGATTTCTGTGCAAACAGTGATAAAATGTATTTTATAAATCTTTTTTCCTGCAACTTGCCAAAATGTGTCAAGCAAGGGTCTAGTATACAGTGCAGGAGAGTATTGATGTGTATGCACGTTTATACTGTTCACAGCATGTTTTTTTGGATGGACATTTCTGTCCATACCGCTAGGGAGGTTTTAAACCTACTTTTTTAGCTTTTTAAAAGCGTAAATAAAACTGGGATGTTCTAAAGTTTCTTTTTTTTTTTTATGAGTAGGATGGATGAAATTGTTTATCTTCAGTTTATTGTCAACTTGGATTTTCCATAATGTTCAGGTGTTAAAACATTTGTACAGTATTTAGTTTAAATTGCTGTTGCCACTTTGCGATAAGTGACTTTTGGGTTGCAGTTTGGGCACTCAGCCGCCAAAAGGTTCACCAGTGCCACCACTGTCCTGATCTAATGTCCCACCATTGCTAAGTTCATGTAAATTTGTCTCCACACCCACATTCTGGTCCATGGCCACACCTATTTTTCGGCGCTATGCACGCCGCACAACGTTACCCTCATATTTTTCGGCAAACTAGCTGCAGTGTGCTGATCTTTGCTGCCTACAGTACGTACAGTATAAGCTGTTCTCTAGTGCCTGCACTGTGTGCTGATCTACCTCCAGTGTGTACAGTATAAGGAGTTACTCTGTGCCTTTACTGATTGTAAACCAGCTGTATTTTATGCTGATCTCTGCTACTTTCAGTATGTACAGTATTGGGTACAAAGCCTGTTACACACATAAAATTTTGATTAGCCAATTTTAGCTCTGTTCATCAAATTCATTGTCTGTTGCCCCACATACTGCATGGGGGTGGTAAAATTGTCCAGTGATTGACCAATCAAAATTGTATATGCATATACATCTTTGATCTATGCCTATACTGATTGTAAATTATCTAAATAAAGGACAGGGGGCTCCATCTATTATTTCGATGGGCAGGCCCATTATCTCTAGCTTACACTGCTGCGAAGTTCATGTACGTTTGGCCCCACCCATGACCATGCCCACTCACTGCATGACCATGCCCATTTTTGCCACCAACCCCCCCCCCCCCTTCCCCGCCTAGTGCCCACAGGTGCCCCGATCTCCAAGGACCCTAGCAACGCCCCTGATGGCGGCAGACCGTGCTGAGCGAGAGGAAGATGGCAGCCCGGAGATTGTATCGAGTGGTAACATCTTGGGATCTTTTATGGAGAGCAAACAGACACGAGACCTGATTGTCAACCTGCAGATGTCCTGTATGGAGCCGGTGAGCAGAGAGGTGTGCGCACAGAGGTTTAAAGGTGAGCCAACCAGACTGCGAATCACTAGATCAATATGTGTGTGACTGCGGGACATAGTGAGTCCTGCTGATCCAGACTATGGGGGTGAAGGTGGGATTGCTGGGTGAATAGAACTTGGCGCTTGGGGATTAGGTAGGGGTAGAAGATGAGAAGCCTGTATGTCCCTTGTCGGAGTCTCACCATTCTCTCTTCTTTCATTGTAGTTATTATGGACAATTATCAGGAGCAGCCTTACCTTCTGGATCCACATCTAGGTAAGCTATTTTCATAACTGTTATAATTTAAGTAGGCCTCAGTTCTTTGGACTGAGGTTTAGGTAAAAGGCTTGTTCGCAGAGTATACCTTTTAAATAGAGTTTTTCGTGATGCAGGCAGAAGCATCTCAGTGTCTGCTTGAAGCAGATGCTACAAGCAGATACTGAGAACATGTTCCTGATGGAAGGCCACAGGCCTACATTGCCCCAGACAAATGGACTACGGGAACAATCAACATAGGCCATATTTGCAAAACAACATTCTTGCAACTGGGACAAGGGGGCTCATAGAATATTAATTGAGTAGGTGTGTATCATGACATCACAAGGGATCTGAACCAATCATAGATGGTTCAGATGATGACACAGTTAACTCTTTCCTGGTCAGTATTAAGGTTCATGATTTGCCAATGAAGGGCACTCTTACTTTCATGCTCTCTATCTACTGACTGGAACCCTAATTACTTTCCTTTATTTATGTAATCTGATATAATGTATGCTGTACATAGGTAGTCTAGATGTAACGTAGTATAGATGTAAGATGACCTGATTACCTTCAGCAGGAAGGTAATCACGAAGCTATAACGCAACGCAAGAATCTGCTTTGCTAAGATCTAACTAACTGTATCTGTATATCTGTTTACTGAATAAACAACTTGGAACTTGGAAGCCTAAAGAAGTTCTATCTCCTATAATGCTTACTGTGAGGATAGTCGAGTCAGCTCACATTCTATGAGGTGCACCTCTAAGGGGGTGCTGGTGTCGGAGCAAAGGTGATTTCTAACAATAACCATAGACAAGAGTCGGGGCCAGCAAGGCACCTCCAGGCCGCAGAGAAATGTTGCTAATGTTAATACCAGTGTGGAGCCAGTTGACACTTAACTTTGTAAACAGATCACTTTGTTAACCTGTCAGGGCTGCTATATCAGGATCATGGCTTCAAAGTGATAGGTTCAGATCAGAGTCATGGCTACAGTCATTGCTTCAGATCAGGTTCATGGTGTCAGAACAGGGTCCGACTCCAGTCAATGGCTCAGATCAGTCATGCCGTCGAGTCCTGGGTTCAGAACAGGGTCATGGCTACAGTGTCGAGGGTTCAGATCAGGGGTGTGGCTACTGAGTCATGGGTTCAGATCGGGGTCATGGCTACCGAGTCATGGGTTCAGATCAAGGTCATGGCTTCAGATCAGGGCTGTGGCATCAGTCATGGGTTCAGATCAGGATAATGGTGTTTACATTTCGAACCAATTTCTGACTCTGATGCCTATTATAATTTGTATGTAATTAAAAGTAAACCCATTAAGTTATAAAGTTATTATTACTATTTAGTATTTATATAGATCCGACACCTTACGCAGAGCTTTGCACAGTATATTGTCTTGTCACTTAAAGAGGAATGTTAACCAAGGAATAAACTCCATTCCAGTCAGTAGCTGATACCCCTTTCCCATGAGAAATCTTTCCCTTTTCTCTAATAGATCATCAGGGGAGTCTGTATGGCTGATATTGTGGTGAAACCCCTCCCACAGTGTAATGTCATGACCATGGTCCTGATTGTTTGCTCTCTGAGAACCTCATTGTATTGTGGGAAAGAACAGCTTTTTCCAACTGGCAAGCAAGCAGTATTTCACTCTGTGCATAGAACTCTCAGTAATGAACATTCCGCACAGATCACCTGGCAGAACTAAACACGTCACCACCAGTGATGCATTTCAAAATGTTAATCAGGGAGAGGAAAGATTTTACAATGGGCAAACACTGACTAAATAATCTGTAAATACTATTGTAAACCAATGTTTCTCAAACCTGTCCTCGTGACTCCCCAGCGATGCATGGTTTGCAGGCAACCTCACTTATGCACAGGTGGGGTAGTTAGTGTCTCAGCTAGGTGGATTCCATGTAGCTGAGACACTAATTACCCCACCTTTGTATAAGTGAGGTTGCCTGCAAATCATGCACTTTTGGGGAGTCATAAGGACAGGTTTGAGAAACTCACAATAAGCAATTTTATTATTTTATTTTCACTACAAATCCTATTTAACTGTCCCTCAGAGGGGCTCACAATTGAATGCCTACCATAGCCCCATGTCTATATTGTGTAGTGTATGTATCATAGTCTGTATGTTTTTGGGATATGGGAGGAAACTGGAGTGCCTGGAGGAAACCCATATAGACACAAGCAGAACATACAAACTCTGTCCTTTGTTATAAGGTTACTGAATAGCCAATAAGATGTAGATGTAGAATTATGCACCCTTCTGGTTAGTTCATTTAAATGGCATATATTTGCCTAATACTACATAATCTCAGTTTTATTTGCATCTCATTAACCACTGACACATCTATAGCCTTTCATTTGTGAGGGTTGTATATTATATGGAGTATTCACACTGGCAGGGATGGCATGCCTTGCATGGTAGGACATGTATATTTACCATTTCCTGTATGTATGTGTAATTGGAGGAGGTTGGACATGCTGTGGATAAAGAAATCTGAGTTGGGAGTTGTGCTTGTCCGAAGCCCTGCATAGCAGTGTGCTGATAGGTGCATTACTCATGTTTTACCACTAGGAGGCTTAAGAGCTCTCATCTCTCTCCTGGCTCAGTGCAGTGATAGTAGTCCTGCTTTGTCTTGCAGGGTGGATGTTGGAGTTACTGCTAGAAATTATACAGGATAAATCCTCCTCACCTGATTTCTTCCACTTGGCCTTCAAATTCCTCCTTATCATTTCTAAGGTAAGTCAGACAAACCCTGGCCTGGGTTTTCTCTCTGAAGGCCGTTGACACTGATTCAGGCCTAGTGCACACCGAGCGGTATTGGTAGCATTTTTAGAACCGCTTGCGGATATGGAAACGCTTGGGTAATGTATTTCAATGGGCTGGTGCACACCAGAGCGGTAGGCGTTTTGCAGAAATGCATACTCCCGGGTTGCAGCATTTTTTTTGGATTTCTGAGGCGTTTCTGCTTCCAATGTTAAGTATTGGAAAAACGCTTGATAAAATGCCAGATCGGACCGGTTTTCCAGGCGTTTTTGTTATAGTTGCTGCTCAGTAACCGCTTTACTGTAACAATATCTTTAAAATGGGCGTGGCAATGACCGGATAAGGGCGGAGCTAACTGTAATTTAAAGTGATCCCGGGGTGAGAGTGATATGGAGGCTGCCATATTTATTTCCTTTTAAACGATACTAGTTGCCTGGCGGCCCTGCTGATCTATTTGGCTGCAGTTATAAACTGAATTACACCAGCAACAAGCATGCAGCTTAATCTTCTCAGTTCTGACAATATTGTCAGAAACCCCTGACCTGCTGCATGCTTGTTCAGGGTCTATGGTTGAAAGAATAAGAGGCAGAGGACCAGAACGGCAGCCAGGCAACTGATATTGCTTAAAAGGAGAGAAATTTGGCAGCCTCAATATTATTCTCACCTCAGGTTCCCTTGAAAAGTGCAACGCAAAGACAGTGGGCCCAAGTTTTGGTGACCCTTTCCCCAGAAAATTCACATTATTGTGCAGGTTTTCTCAAGAAAATACACATAATGTGAGCAGATTTGCCCAGAAAATACATTCAATCATGTCGACAGATTTGCCCAGAAAATACATTCAATCATGTCGGCAGATATGCCCAGAAAATACGTGCTATGATGTCGGCAGATATGCCCAGAAAATACGTGCAATCATGTCGGGCAGATATGCCCAGAAAATACGTTCACATATAACATACAGAGGGGCTGCAGCACACAACAGGAAAACAGTGACAGGGGCTCTTGGTTACGCTTTAACGCGTTTAAGCTCACCAACTGCGCCAAAGTGTCCCCGATCTGGTGAGTCCTACTCTAACCATACAATGCTAGTTTTTATCAGCAGTCTAGTGGGAACTAATCCAAAAACCCAAGAGTCAACTAAATGGGAAAAAAAGGAAATTAAAAACACCTCACCTTTCACTAGCTACCAAACGAACTCTCTGGACATGTGCAATGCACTCATTTATATGTTTAACTGTGCTAGAGGTGGGCGTGGTTATGCAGGCTCACAGGGGAAAATTATAATCAATCATCAAGGGGTGAGCAGCACAAACCAACTTTTAATGCAATTTTTTTGCAAAGTATGCACGCAGCAGTGGAGACCCCAATCCCCACAAGAAATATATAACATACAGAGGGGCTGCAGCACACAACAGGAAAACAGTGACAGGGGCTCTTGGTTACGCTTTAACGCGTTTAAGCTCACCAACTGCGCCAAAGTGTCCCCGATCTGGTGAGATCGGGGACACTTTGGCGCAGTTGGTGAGCTTAAACGCGTTAAAGCGTAACCAAGAGCCCCTGTCACTGTTTTCCTGTTGTGTGCTGCAGCCCCTCTGTATGTTATATATTTCTTGTGGGGATTGGGGTCTCCACTGCTGCGTGCATACTTTGCAAAAAAATTGCATTAAAAGTTGGTTTGTGCTGCTCACCCCTTGATGATTGTTTAGAAAATACGTTCAATCATGTCGGCAGATATGCCCAGAAAATACGTGCTATGATGTCGGCAGATATGCCCAGAAAATACCTGCAATCATGTCGGCAGATATGCCCAGAAAATACCTGCAATCATGTCGGCAGATATGCCCAGAAAATACCTGCAATCATGTCGGCAGATATGCCCAGAAAATACCTGCAATCATGTCGGCAGATATGCCCAGAAAATACCTGCAATCATGTCGGCAGATATGCCCAGAAAATACCTGCAATCATGTCGGCAGATATGCCCAGAAAATACCTGCAATCATGTCGGCAGATATGCCCAGAAAATACCTGCAATCATGTCGGCAGATATGCCCAGAAAATACCTGCAATCATGTCGGCAGATATGCCCAGAACATACATGCAATCATGTGGCAGACCTGCCCAGAACATACACGCAATCATGTGGCAGACCTGCCCAGAACATACACCTGCTAAAATAAATAATAAAAAAAATGTACTCACCTGCAGCAGCAGACTTCCTGTCCCAGCCTCCATCCAGCGCGCAGCTCCCATGGGTGGATAGGTAGCCTGGTGGGTAGGTAGGTAGGCAGCCGGGTGGGTAGGTAGGTAGCCCTTAGCCGGGTGGGTAAGTAGCCTGGTGGGTGGCTGGGTAGCCGGGTGGGTAGCCTGGTGGGTGGCTGGGTAGGCGGGTGGGTAGGTAGCCTGGTGGGTGGGTAGGTGGGTGGTTAGGTGGGTGGGTGGGTAGGTAGCCTGGTGGGTCTTTAGGTAGGTAGCCTGGTGGGTTGGTAGGTAGCCGGGTAGGTAGGTAGGTAGCCGGGTGGGTGGTTAGGTAGCCGGGTGGGTGGGTAGGTAGCCGGGTGGGTGTGTAGGTATCCGGGTGGGTAGGTAGCCAGATGGGTGGGTAGGTAGCCGGGTAGGTAGGTAACCGGCAGGGTGGTTAGGTAGCCGGGTGGGTAGCTAGGTAGCCGGGTGGGTAGGTAGGTAGCCGGAAGGGTGGTTAGGTAGCGGGGTAGGTAGCCGGGTGGGTGGTTAGGTATCCGGGTGGGTAGGTAGCCGGGTGGGTGGTTAGGTATCCGGGTGGGTGTGTAGCCGGGTGGGTGGGTAGGTAGCCGGGTAGGTAGGTAGCCGGAAGGGTGGTTAGGTAGCCGGGTGGGTAGCTAGGTAGCCAGGTGGGTAGGTAGCCGGGTGGGTGGGTAGGTAGCCGGGTAGGTAGCCGGCAGGGTGGTTAGGTAGCCGGGTGGGTAGCTAGGTAGCCGGGTGGGTGGTTAGGTATCCGGGTGGGTAGGTAGCCGGGTGGGTGGGTAGGCAGCCGGGTAGGTAGCCGGGTGGGTGTGTAGGTATCCGGGTGGGTAGGTAGCCAGGTGGGTGGGTAGGTAGCCGGGTAGGTAGGTAACCGGCAGGGTGGTTAGGTAGCCGGGTGGGTAGCTAGGTAGCCGGGTGGGTAGGTAGCCGGAAGGGTGGTTAGGTAGCTGGGTAGGTAGCCGGGTGGGTGTGTAGCCGGGTGGGTAGGTAGCCGGGTAGGTAGGTAGCCGGAAGGGTGGTTAGGTAGCCGGGTGGGTAGCTAGGTAGCCAGGTGGGTAGGTAGCCGGGTGGGTGGGTAGGTAGCCGGGTAGGTAGCCGGCAGGGTGGTTAGGTAGCCGGGTGGGTAGCTAGGTAGCCGGGTGGGTAGGTAGGTAGCCGGGTAGGTAGCCGGGTGGGTGGTTAGGTAGCCGGGTGGGTAGGTAGCCGGGTGGGTGGTTAGGTATCCGGGTGGGTGTGTAGCCGGGTGGGTAGGTAGCGGGGTAGGTAGGTAGCCGGAAGGGTGGTTAGGTAGCCGGGTGGGTAGCTAGGTAGCCAGGTGGGTAGGTAGCCGGGTGGGTGGGTAGGTAGCCGGGTAGGTAGCCGGCAGGGTGGTTAGGTAGCCGGGTGGGTAGCTAGGTAGCCGGGTGGGTAGGTAGGTAGCCGGGTGGGTGGTTAGGTAGCGGGGTAGGTAGCCGGGTGGGTGGTTAGGTAGCGGGGTAGGTAGCCGGGTGGGTGGGTGGGTAAGGTAGCCGGGTGGGTAGCTATCCGGGTGGGGGGCCCGACTATCCTCCCTCACTCACCTCGGGGCCCCCCTCCCGGTATGCGCGGCGGCCGGCGGGAGAGCAGAAAATACAGGAAGTCTCCGGCCGGGGCTGCAGCAGACGCTAGAGGCAGCTGCTGCTTAGTTTCTGATATGTCTCCAAGTTGGAGACATATCGGAGACCAAGCGGCAGCTGCCTCTAGCGTCTGCTGCAGACCCGGCCGGAGACTTCCTGTATTTTCCGCTCTCCTGCCGCATGGGGGGGGGGGGCGAGGTGAGGGGGAGGACAGGAGTTGGGGCCCCCCAGGTTAAAAAAATAAGATTAAAAAAAAAAAAAAAAACCTGCAATACTTAATGGGCCCCTGAAGCAGCGGAACTTCAGGGGTCCTCGTGCGGCTGCACGGCCGTATGTCCGCCACTGTGCACCAGGCCATAGACTTTAGAGTATCGTACCATGTCAGCCATCAGTAAAAGCAAGAAGATTTGAATCAGCATGATGCTATTTACAGTGCTGCCCATAATTATTCATATCCCTGACAAATTTTGACTTACTTTTGTACAACCAACAAATAATTTATTTTTTTTTTGACGGGAAATAGGTGTCTCCCAAAGGCTAAGACAATGTACAAGAGGCATTATTGTGTGTGTGTGTGTGTGTGGGGGGGGGGGGGGGGGGGGGTAGAATCTCAGCTTTTATTTACATTTGAGCAAAAAGTGTCCAGTCCAAAATTATTCATACCCTTCTCAATAATCAATAGAAAAACCTCCATTGGCTATTATAGTGATCAAACGCTTCCTATAATTGCAGACCAGCTTTTTGCCTGTCTCCACAGGTATTTTTGCCCATTCATCTTTAGCAATAAGCTCCAAATCATTCAAGTTGGAGGGTCTTCTTGCCATCACCCGGATCTTTAGCTCCCTCCACAGATTCTCAATTAGATTCAAGTCAAGACTGTGGCTGGGCCACTTCAAAACGTTAGTTGTCTGCTAACCATCTCTTCGCCACTTTTGCTGTGTGTTTTGGGTCATTGCCATGCTGAAATGTCCACTGGTGTACAAGGCCAAGTTTCTATGCAAGACTGCCTGATGATGTCGTTGAGAATTCTCATGTATTTTTTTTTGTTTTGTTTTTTTCATGGTGCCATTTACATGATTAGGTTCCCTGGTCCATTGTCTGAAAAATTGCCCCCAAAGCATTAGGTTCCCACCACCATGTTTGACAGTGGGTATGGTGTTCTTAGGGTTGAAGGACTCTCTTTTGTTACGCCAAATGAACGCCAAATGAAGGAGGCATCATTGTGACAAACATTTGAATTTTTGTTTCGTCTGACCATAACACAGAAGACCAGAAGTCGTCTTCTTTGTCCAGATGAGCATTTGCAAAGGCCAAGTGAGCTTTTGTGTGCCTTATCTGGAGAAGTGGTGTCCTCCTTGGTCTGCATCTGTGGAACCCAGCAGTGTGCAGTGTCCGTTGGATTGTCTGCCTTGAGACATTGCCACCAGAAGTGCCCAGATTCACCAGGATGGCTTTGTTGGTGATCCTTGGATTGTTTTTCTCTTCTCTCACTGTTCTGGACAGCACAGGTGTCACTTTTGGCTTTCAACCACGTCCTCTGAGATTTTCTACAGTGGGACATCTTTTTAATAATGCTTTGCACTGTAGCCACTGGAACTTGAAAACATTTAGAAATAGAGATGGCCCGAACGGTTCCCTGCAAACTTATGTGGTTCGCGATCGCGGAGAACTTTTCCGGAAGTTTGATTTGCCCCCATAGTGCATCATTAGGGTCAACTTTGACCCTCTACATCAGTCAGCAGGCACATTGTAGCCAATCAGGCTACACTCCCTCCTGGAGCCCCACCCCCCCTTATAAAAGGTAGGCAGTGTCAGGCTTTTGACTCACTCGTGTGTCTGCAGTAATTAGAGAAGGGAGAGCTGCTGTGCAGAGACCTATAGAGAAAGGTTAGTTAGGCTCTGGTAGGCTTGTTAGCTTGCTCCTTGCTGATTCTTATTGCTAAAAATAGGACCCCTCAACAGCTCTTTTGAGTTTTGAGAGCTAATCTTGTTCTTGTCATCTCTATATTTTTTTTAAATTTTTTTTTGTGGCCCACTTGCATTATATACAGCCCTGTCAGTCAGTGGCAGCTGGCCTTTAGCCACTTGGTGTTATAATTACTACTGTGCCAGGTGCACATTATAATACCCATCACTGCATATATCTACCTGTTGTTCACTTTGGTGCACCCACCTACCTATGTGAGCGCACGCAGTGTCACTGTGCCTGTCCAGTACCTATCTGTGTGTGACAGGTGCACATTGTAATACCCATCACTGCATATACGTACCTGTTGTTTACAGTGCACCCACCCACCTTCCTACACACACGCAGTGTGATATTTAATACCACCAGTCACTGTACCTGTTCACGGTACATGTGTGTGAGACAGGTGCACATTTGTAATACCCACCACTGCATATACCTACCTGTTGTGTTCAGTGCACCCACCTACCTACGTGAGTGCATGCAGCACGCAGTGTGATATATCACTCCATACATACCTGTTAACTGCACCTGTGTGACAGTGCATTGTATTAGTCAAGTCAGTGCATACCTTTCACTTCATCCCCCCCCCCCCCCCCCCATATGGACAAAACAGGTAGAGGCAGACCCAGAGTGAGGCCACCCGGCAGCCCTGTGCGAGGTTGTGCTGATGTGATTTTGTGCGGCCCTGGACCAAAGAACAGTGCTCAGAAGAAGGCATGTCCTATCAACTCCCAAGATTGTCAGGACTAGAGATGGCCCGAACCTCCGATTTTCGGTCCGCGAACGCGAACTTCCGCAAAAGTTCGGTTCACACAAACTTTTGCGAACTTCAATAGAATTCAATGGGGAGGCGGACTTTGAAAACTAGAAAAATTTATGCTGGCCAGAAAAGTGATGGAAAAGATGTTTCAAGGGGTCTAACGCCTGAGTTTTTTCAGTGACTACAAGAGGGAAAAGAAAAATGTCAAAAAGACCTTATTGTTTTTGGCTCACAGTATTGCAGTGCTAACAGTTAACATTTACAGCCAGGTGGTGCGCTCTATGTATAGTTACCAAACCACAAGTCCCAAATATCCACAGAATAGTAGTGCTCAGTTCATATATTCTACCGTCCAGAGTCTTTTCAAAATTCTTTTATTCTCTTATTCATATGAACACACTTCAAAAAAAAACAAAAAAAACATATAGAGATTGCAATAGTGCAGACTGTTAAATGGTTAAGCATTACATCACCGGTGTGACTCCTTTCACTTCCTACAGTGTGCAAGTAAGGGGGATATGGTAGACCACCACCAGCTAAGCATACACTCCCCTCAAAACCCCTATAGTTCCCCTGCTCACCGTCTGGTCATATATAAAGGAGTTGCAACCACTGTAGTGTCAGAGGGTTAGATGCTTCAAACAGCCGCTTGCAGAAAGAAACTCCACTTACTCTCTATTGGTGTATACCTCAAAACAAGCACAATTGCTTCCAATGTGTAAAATCTCATTTAATATAAAACAATAAGTAATGTGTGTACATTTAAAAACTTATTAAGAACATGTAATAAAAGTTATACCTATTCCCCCGGTCTAGGGTCACAGCAATATCCTGTCTCCTGCAGTCTGTAGCGTCTAGCATCCTCCTCGCTGTTCCTTTGGCCACGCCCTACTGGTTTCATCACTATTGTCACTCATCAGGGGCATGGCCAAAGGAACAGCAAGGAGGACTCTAGACACTACAGACGGCGGGAGATGAGATATTGCCGTGGCCCTAGACCGGGGGATTGGTAGAACTCTTGTTACATGTTCTTAATTTTTTTAAATGTACACGCATTACTTATTATTTTATATTGATTAAATGAGATTTTACACATTGGAAGCAATTGTGCTTGTTTTGAGGTATACACCAATAGAGAGTAAATGGAGTTTCTTTCTGCAAGCGGCTGCTTGAAGCATCTAACCCTCTGACACTACAGTGGAAAGCAGGAATTGCAACTCCTCTATGACCAGATGGTGAGCAGGGAACTATAGGGGTTTTGAGGGGAATGTATGCTTATCTGGTTGTGGTCTACCATATCCCCCTTACCTGCACACTATAGAAAGTGGAAGGGGTCACACTGGTGGTGTAATGCTTAACCATTTAACAGTCTGCGCTATTGCAATCTCTATATGTGTGGTTTTGTTTTTTGTTTAGTTTTGCTTTGTTTTTGTTTTTTGTTAGTTTTTTAGGCGTGTTCATATGCCAAAGAGAATTTTGAAAAGATTCTGGACGGTAGAATATATGAACTGAGCGCTACTATTCTGTGGATATTTGGGACTTGTGGTTTGGTAACTATACATAGAGCGCACCACCTGGCTGTAAATTTTAACTGTTAGCACTGCAATACTGTGAGCCAAAAACAATAAGGTCTTTTTAACATTTTTCTTTTCCCTCTTGTAGTCACTGAAAAAACTCAGGCGTTAGACCCCTTGAAACCTCTTTTCCATCACTTTTCTGGCCAGCATATATTTGGGATATTTGGGACTTAAAGAGACTCTGAAGCGAGAATAAATCTCGCTTCAGAGCTCATAGTTAGCAGGGGCATGTGTGCCCCTGATAAAATGCTGCTATCCCGTGGCTAAACGGGGGTCCCTTCACCCCAAACCCACCCCTGCAAGACTTGGTCGTCAATTTGGTTGTAGATATTCCCTTCCTGGAGGCAGGGCTAACGGCTGCAGCCCTGCCTCTAGTCGCGTCTATCAGACGCGCATCGCCGCCTCTCCCCGCCCCTCTCAGTGAAAGAAGACTGAGAGGGGCGGAGAGAGGCGGAGGTAGGCGTCTGATAGAAGCGCGGGAGGCAGGGCTGCGGCGGTTAGCCCTGGAGGGGATTTGGGGGTGAAGGGACCCCCGTTAAGCCGCGGGATAGCGGCGTTTTAGGAGGGGCACACATGCCCCTGCTATCTATGAGGTCTGAAGCGAGATTTATTCTCGCTTCAGACTCTCTTTAAAGTTTTCGAGAAAATTTGATTTTAAAATTCTACTTCTGACCATGGGAAAATTAAACATCTGCCGAATTTAGCGGTTAATAGCAAAGCCCCTTTAAAAGCTAGAAACACCAAAATTGCTGGGAGTGTTAAGAAGAACAGTGGGAACAAGAGGAACATTTTTTTTTTCAAAAAGACTATATACTTTTTGAGAAAATTGATTTTAAGGTTTCAAAGAAAAGAGCCGATTCATTAACCTCTAGCCAACCGTGTCACGCCGATGGGCGTGTCCACGACGGCAGCCCCAGAACGCCGATCGGCATAAAGTCCTGGGGATCTGTTTTGCAGGAGATCGCGCGCAGGAGGCGCGCACATCTCCTGTTTAGTGGGTTGAGCGGAGCTCCGCCTTCAGTCTCCGAGCGGCGCTTGCCGTTCGGAAGACTTACACAGTGAAACCGTTGTGTACTTACATGTACACCACTGCGATCTGCAGCAGCGCTGTACTGGGGACAGCCATGTGACACGAAGCCTATGACAGCCGATCGCCAGGATTGGCCAGCTGGGGGGAGGGAGGGGTTTAAGTAAAAAAAAAAAAAAAAAACTGTGGGGAAGGGAAACAGACCCCACCAATAGAGATGGCCTGAACGGTTCCAGGCGAACTTTGGGTGGTTCGCGTTCGCAGGCGAAGGCGAACTTTTGAGGAAATTCAATTCGCCCCATAATGCTCCATTGAGCACTACTTTGACCCTCCTACATCACAGTCAGCAAGCACATTGTCGCCAATCAGACTACACTCACTGCTGGAGCCGCACCCCCTTATAAAAGGCAAGGTTCTCCTGCCGTTTTACTCACTCGTCTGCCTACAGTAATTAGTTAGAGACACTTAAGCGGAAAAAAAATTATGATATTATGATTTGTATGTGTAGCACAGCTAAGAAATAAAACATTAAGATCAGATACATCAGTGTAATTGTTTCCAGTACAGGAAGAGTTAAGAAACTCCAGTTGTTATCTCTATGCAAAAAAGCCATTAATCTCTACGACTTTCAAAGTCGTGGAGAGGGCTGTCTTCTGACTTTTATTATCTCAACTGTAAGTGAACAGGTTTCTTTTTATTTCCCAGAGGAGAGGTCATTAGTTCACAGACTGCTCTGAAAGAATCATTTTGAATGCAGAATGTTGTGTAATCTGCACATATTAGATATTAGATAATGATGCAATGTTAGAAAACACACTATATACCTGAAAATTAAAATATGATAATATTTTCTTTGCTGCTAATCTTTTAGTAATTATTCATAGTACACAACCAATTCATTATATCATATATTTTTTTCACTTCAGTGTCTCTTTAAGGGACAGCTGCTGACAGACTCTGAATGGGAAATCTTAGTTAGGCTCTTGTAGGCTTGTTAGCTTGCTCCTGGCTGATTGTTATTCCTTACTGCACCCTGTAATGTTGGTGGTGGTAGAGTGGTGAAGTGAGCTACCTACCACACACTCAGACCTGGGTTCTATTCTCAGCCAGTGTGAGTTGGCTTTTGACATGCTAAAAATTCTTAAGCAAGCTAATTTTTCTCTTGGATATATCATAATGGTACATGCTAAGTGAGTTACCTACCACACACTGAGACCTGCGTTCAATTCCCAGCCACAGTATGTAAGCTGGCTTTTGAAATGCTACAATTCCCTGGAAGATGAGACCCTCCTCTCTCCGGGAGGAGGGAGGAAGAAAAGGACTAAGGGAACAGTTAATAGGGTCTATGGGCTACCATATAGGATAAACAATGTTACTTTAGCAATTTTTTTCAATTTTTCCGATGGAATCCGGAATTCCGCGAAATTTCGTACAAATCTGGTGGAATTTTCATAGCAACAGAATTTAACACTAACGGAATCCGTGATTTCCGGCAGAACGGAATTTGCTCTTTCCGATCATCCCTATTTCTGAATTAACTACCGATTTGTATTTATTTTATCACCTACTAGTACTTGGTGAATGGTGATATATCTCACTTCCCATTGACTTAAATCACGTGTCAAACTCTGGCCCGCGGGCCAACTTTGGCCCGCAGAGCGATATAAAAATTGGCCCGCCAGTGCTTTTATGATCATACATTGATTTTGGCCCACGGCCACATTCCCAGGTCTGCCCCATCCCGTCCCTGATCTGCTATTCTGGTGGCCGGCTCTGCCCTCCCTCCTCGTATGAGTGATCAAGGAAGGAAGACTTATGTTTTCCTCCTCGGCCTGCTAGCCGGTCACCCTTCTTCCTCGGCCCTTTACCTCATGGAGTCGGCGGTCCGTCCTGCACCGAAACCTGCTCCCTTCATCCTCTTCACTACATTCCCGGCCCCCGGCGTGCAGCACAAGAATCCCCTGTGACGCTAAGACACCAGAGCGGCTCCCTTGGTAATATTGCGTACTTACTGCGACGTTACTGAGGGAGCCGCTCTGGTGTCTTCGTGTCACAGGGGGGGGGGGGGGGAATGTAGTGAAGAGGATGAAGGGAGCAGGCTTTGGTGCAGGACGGACCGCCAACTCCATGAGGTAAAGAAGCGGTGGCCAAGGAAGGAGGGGGGAGTATAAGGCTGGCGAGTACATTTGAAATCGGCGCCGGTAGACTTGGGCGCAGGATACAGCCGGTATATGGCTGATCCTGCTTCTGCACAAGTCCGGGACGTATTCATTACTATTCCCCCGCCATGGATAGTGGGGGAATGATATAATTCGGCTTCCAACGATTGCTGGAGGCCGAATTATTGTGTTTTTAAGCAACCTCGGCTCCATCTTCTGATGGCGCCGTCATTACTCACTGAGCGCTGCGATAGGAGTGATTCCTATTATATTCTATGGAGGCGCCGGCTGCGCCCAAATCTAGCAGCGCTGGAAAGCACTGCTCCGAAGGCTGGCTACCTACTGGGGGCACCTACTTGCCTAGCTAGCCTATACTGGGGCCACCTACCTAGCTAACCTATACTGGGGCCACCTACCTAGCTAACCTATACTGGGGCCACCTACCTAGCTAACCTATACTGGGGCCACCTACCTAGCTAACCTATAGTGGGGGCCACCTACCCAGCTAACCTATAGTGGGGGCCACCTACCCAGCTAACCTATAGTGGGGGCCACCTACCCAGCTAACCTATAGTGGGGGCCACCTACCCAGCTAACCTATAGTGGGGGCCACCTACCCAGCTAACCTATAGTGGGGGCCACCTACCCAGCTAACCTATAGTGGGGGCCACCTACCCAGCTAACCTATAGTGGGGGCCACCTACCCAGCTAACCTATAGTGGGGGCATCTACCTAGCTAACCTTTGGGGGGGGGCATCTGCCTAGCTAACCTATAGTGTGGTCACTTACCTAGCCTATAGTGGGGACACCTACTTAGCTAACCTATATTGGAGGCACCTACCTAGCTAACCTATATTGGGGGCACCTATGCCTGACTAACCTACACTGGGGGCACCTACTTAACTAACCTATCCTGGGGGCCAGGGGCGTAGCAATAGGGGGGGTGCAGAGGTAGCCACCGCATCGAGGCCCTTGGGCAAGAGGGGCCCCGAAGGGCCCTCCCTCAACTACAATGGTAATCATTAACAAACTGTTCCCCCTCCCCTTCTTGAACCTCTGGCACTGTAGTTTCCATTGGCAGGTTTTGGTGCACCATAACAATTATGTATAGAGTGCTTGGGGGGGGGGGGGGGGGGGACTCCATTGTAAAACTTACATCAGGGCCCACAGTTCCTTAGCTATGTGTAATGATCTGCTCTGCTGTCTGCACAGACAGGGAGCTTTTTGACCATTTTTCAGGTCTGCATGCTGCAGGTCCCTGGAAAGTAGACCTGTTTTCACTCTGCAAGTTTCAGACTTGTTGTTCTGGTGAGGGATTTGCATTCACTTATCTGGTTATTGATAGCTCTGCCTCTCTTGAAGGCTTGCAGTATAAATGTCATTTCCTCCTAGAATTCCCTGCTGGTCATAAAGGTTTGGTTCTGCTGGACTTACCTTGAGTTTCAGCCCCTCTAATTGTTTGCTAAATGTTATCTTAGAGTAGTTTATCCTTGGGAGTGCACTAGCATTCCTTCTAGCGCAGTCAGGTTGTTTATTATCTGTATTGCCTAGTTCTGTCTTGTCTGTTTGGATCGCACCCACCCTAGCGGTAGAGGCGGTGGTTCCTTCTGTACTCTGTCTTGGAGTGTAAGCCAGAGCTGCGGTTGCTACTGGTTACTCCTTCTGTCTGTCTTGTCTGGTCCGTGCGATGGTACTGTCGCCAGCGGTGGCTGACAGTGAATCGTTCTGTCCTGTTCCTAGATCGCATTCGCCCTAGCATTAGAGGCGGTGGATCTCTCTTGTCTGAACCTTGGAGTTTAACCTTAGCTGTGGTTGCTATTGGTTACTCCTTCTGTCTGTCTTGTCTGGAACGAATGCTTGCTGTTGTCTGGGTGAGGCAACCAATTAGCAAGCGTTCGCGTTCTGTTTATGTTAATTTTTCCATGTTTCATTTGTTAGTCAGGGTTGGTACGTTTTTGTCACTGTTTTGCTTAATGTGCAGTGACCGTACCTTGAACGCGCTTTGTCGCTATTGCGCTTAACGTGTGGTGACCGCGTTTAGCTAGTCCTGTCTGTTCTTTCGTGGTGGATTGTAGGTTGCTAATTGTCTTTATTCATTCTATGTTCTGTTTTTACTGCGTCTTGTGTCTCTGCTAGCAATCGTCATTCTTGCGATTGCTTTCTCACTTTGGTCTTCGCTGTTGTATGTCAACCGGTGCTGGGTGGCAACTAGATTGGTGGACATACATACATTCTGTCTCTGTCACTCTCTCTCGAGTGGCTATCTTGCCCTGTTTTGCTTCACTTCGTACAATCTCCATCTGGCATCTGTGGTTGTACAGAGACCAAGTTCCTCTGTACTCCACAGCATAGCCGGCCTTTGACCTGTGCGACCAGAGCGGTCGCACAGGGCGCCGGCTTCCAAGGGGGCGCCTAATAGCTGGTTACCTATACTGAGAGCACCTACACCTGATTTCCTATACTGGGGGCGCCTATAGCTGGCTACCTTTACTGAGGGCACCAACACATGGCTACCTATACTGGAGGCATTTATGCCTGGCTACCTATTGGGGAGATGGAGACCTTCAACTGACTATACTGGGGGCACCTATGCTTGGCAACCTATATTGAGGGCACCTACACATGAGATCCGGGGGTGTGGGTTTTTATTTGGGGGGGGCGCACTGCGGCTATAACGCGTGGTGCAAATTGTTGGTGCTGTGCTATCATTGTAAATGGGGGCGGGGGGGGGGATAACTGTCCCACTGATTGTTTTTATTAATATTCCTGAAAGGTTCTAGCCTTCATTGCTAAGTATATTCAGGATAATTCACTCTTTCCATCCATTCGTGGTTATTAATAGTAATTTTCCTATTATACATATGTGACGTGTCACAGAGATCTGAGCATTTGGCGTGATGTGTCACAACGTCAAAAAGGTTGCTAACCACTGTCCTAGGAGATATCTCAGGAGAAAAGGTGAATTGCATATGGGCCTGTGTGTGTGCGTGTGTGCGAACGCATGCGTAAAGAGGATGAAAGGGGGGGGCACAAAAATCAGGTTTCGCTCAGGGCGCTGTGAAACCTAAGGCCGGCCCTGCTCCACAGCTCCATCTGCCGGTAGGAATTCCTCTCTACAGGTGCACTTGCACCAAAGCTGGGTTCCCCTATCCAAACGCTTGTGGAGTGTTTCTGCAGTGTCAGCGCACATGTTGTGTGCTGACCACGGAGATAATTCCACAATAGGTACACTATGCCACTGCTGGGGGCAACTATCATGGCTACCTATACTGGAGGTGTCTACCTGGCTAACCTATACTGGTTGCACCTATGCCTGACTAACCTATCCTGGGGGCACCTACCTAGCTAACCTATAGTGGGGGCACCTACCTGGCTAACCTATACTGATTGCACCTATGCCTGTCTACCTATATTGGGGTCACTAGCTAACCTAAACTGGGTGCACCTATGCCTTGATACCTATACTGGGGGCACCTATGTCTGGCTTCCTATACAGGGGTCACCTATATCTGGCTACCTCCTACCTTCATATACCAAGGGTGTTTTTTTTTTTGTTTGTTTGTTTTTTCCCCACCGCAGCTATAGCACGCGGTGCAAATTGTTAGGTGTTGTGCGGTCTTTCCAAATTGGGGGGGGGGGGGATAAATATGATTGTTGGCCCTCAACCTGGTCTAAGTTTTTTTTTTTTTTTTTTTTTTTTTTTTCCATTTTGGCCCTCCGCCTTTTTGTTTGACACCCCTGACATAAATGGGGTCTGGAGCCTTGAGTGCTGTTTGCTGGACTTTATTTATTATTTTTTTTTGGGGTACTTATCCATTAGCCGGGCGCATCCGGCAGGTGGCGCTAATTACTATTCCTCCTCCAGGCCACCATGGATAGTAGGGAAAGATGTAACTCTGGTGGTGTTTTGTCGACACCTGCCGGATGCGCCCGGCTAACTGATTTTTTTGTTTTGTTTTGGGACAAGTTTTTTTTTTTTTTGGTACTTATCCGTTAGCCGGGCGCATCCGGCAGGTGGCGCTGTTGTAGCGAATTTCATTCATGCTTAGTTAACGTTAGTGCTGTGTGAATGGAAGCGCCGCAGGTGGCGCTAATTACATTGATACGGCACATAACAATAACAGCGTTCATGGGAACTAATATGTATTTCAAGTGGCCGGAACTGTTACTTAATGCAATTAAAATGAAGGCGGCGGCAATTTAACAGATGAAGCCGCCGCCTTCGTCTGTTCTTCGTCTTCTTCTCCCACTTTGCCCTCCTCTGGCTTCTATACAATGCTGGCAGCCTGCGGGGACATGCGTCTCCCCCCAGAGTCGTTCGTCGCGGAAGGGAATCCTGTTTGTTTTCTTGCGACGAACGACTCTGGGGGGAGACGCATGTCCCCCCCAGCTGCCAGCATTGTATAAAAGCCAGAGGAGGGCAAAGGGGGAGAAGAAGACGAAGAACAGACGAAGGCGGCGGCTTCATCTGTTACATTGCCGCCGCCTTCATTTTAATTGCATTAAGTAACAGTTCCGGCCACTTGAAATACATATTAGTTCCCATTAACGCTGTTATTGTTATGTGCCGTATCAATGTAATTAGCGCCACCTGCGGCGCTTCCATTCACACAGCACTAACGTTAACTAAGCATGAATGAAATTCGCTACAACAGCGCCACCTGCCGGATGCGCCCGGCTAACGGATAAGTACCTTTTTTTTTTTATGCCACTTTTTTCCCGCATGGTTTCCACATGTTTACTATGTAATTACATGTTTCCCAAATTTTTGTACGCATTGTTGCCAAACATGCGGAACATTTTTTTAGTGAATGTGGAAAAAATGCTGAAATTATCACTGGCGGTAATATAGCGGTAAAAAAAATCTCTTACCGCATGTGTGATTGTGAATAGAGCCCATTAACCTCTAGCATTTTGCGGATCTGCTAGAGGTTTTTGGTGTGCACTGGGCCTCAGGCAGTGTTTCTCAAACCCTCAGGACTAGTTCCCAGTAGTGCATGTGCAGGCAGTCTGCCCTATGCACAGGTGGGGTAATTAGAGTCTCAGCTAGGTGGCTTGTATGTAGCTGAGACACTGATTACTCCACCTGTGCACAGATGAGGCTGCCTGCAAAACATGCAACATTGGGGAGTCATAAGGACAAGTTTAACCACTTCAGGATTCTGCGTACGCTTAAGTACGCCCCTGAATCCTGAAGTGGATTCCATGGAAACGGACAATCGTATGAGCGGCCGTTCCATGTCAGTTCACGGAGGGTGTCTCCGTGAACAGCCTGCGAGCCGCCGATCACGGCTTGCAGGGTAAATGTAAACACGCGAGGCAGCGCCGTAGAGGAGATCGGCGATCCCCGGCCTCTGATTGGCCGGGGATCGTCGGCATCTGAAAGGCTAAAGCCCCCTCCCGGCTGCTATCTGATCGGTGCTGCGGGCTGGAGAGCCCACACAGCACCGATCAGAAAAATACCCCCCTGGCACAGAAGTGGTTAAGAAACACTGCTGTAAGGCAATCCTTTGAGTGAGGTAAGATGTACTGTTGCATGGCACTGCGTAATATGTAACCGCTTTATAAATAAGGGTTAGTTCACACTGGGCAATTTTTTTTCAGCGACTTTGCTGATCACTAGCGATCAGTAAAATGCTGCTGCTAATGCAGGGCCAGGCCGAGGCAGGGGCGAGAGAGGCTCCAGCCTCAGGACACAGTGTAGGAGGGCCCAGAGCCGGCCTTTGGGGGGGGCAAGTGGGGCAGTCGCCCCAGGCCCCGCACCTGAAGAGGGCCCCGCACCCTCTGCAGGAGCCTCCGATTTCTCCATGACAGTTTCTTGTCATGGAGCAGCAGGACGGCGGGTGCACTGCACACTTGGTATAGTCATGGCCAGGGGGTGCTTCGGGAGGCTATAGCACTCTTTTAATTACCGGCAGCCAGCAGCTACGAGTGCTGTTCGGCAACTCCTCCTCCCTCTCCACAGGCTCACACACACAGTAAACTATCACACATGTCAGCGTCAAGCGTACTTACGCTGACCTGACGTCTCTTTGGAGTGTGACATGATGGCGGGAAGAGCTGGAGGGAGAGACGTGACTCGAGGCTTGAGATCTGGATGAGGAGCTGACACACATTCCATGTGTGCAGCTTGAAGCGCGGGGCAGATGAGGAAGGCTGATCAGCCAGCCGTGACTAGAACAGCCAGCCTATACATAGCAGGGAGAGGACCCAGTCCCATACTGGTGAGAGGGGAGGAGGAGAGCGAGTGTCACTGAAGAGTTGATGAAAGTGGAGATGTTCTGCAGTTGTCTGTGGTGCAGACTGAAGTTGCTGGGAGCAGTGGTTCCACAGGGAAAGAAGGAAGGAGGCAAGCATGTGAGTGACTGCAGTGATGATCTTGTTTTGCCCAAGTATTCTGGTTTATTTTCTGGCAATCATGTCACTTTTATTGTATTTTCTCTATGGTCTGATTCAAATCTGTTATTGTAAAAATGTTCTTATTTTTCTTTTGTGTTTTAAAGAAAATTCACATAAACGCATGGTTTAATATGTTTTTCTTGCATTCTGTGCATCTCCGTATTCCCACCCAAGTGCTTTTCCAACAGTATGTTCCCACAGTATGTACTCATAGTCTGATGTCCTACCATATTGTTATTATCTATATATATAATAGACTAAGTGCCTCAACCTTCAAACAAGAAGAAGAAGTACTTTGCATGAGAAAATTTATGCGTGATCAAACACCAAGTTTGATGCCTCTTTTCCACGGACTGTTGAGCTGTGTGCTCAGCAAGCAGTTACCAGGCAGCAGTGAGCAGATACCAGGCAGCAACAAGCAGTTACCAGGCAGCAGTGAGCAGATACCAGGCAGCAACAAGCAGTTACCAGGCAGCAGCAAGCAGTTACCAGGCAGCAGTGAGCAGTTACCAGGCAGCAGTGAGCAGTTACCAGGCAGCAACAAGCAGTTACCAGGCAGCAGCAAGCAGTTACCAGGCAGCAGTGAGATGTTACTAGGCAGCAGCGAGCAGTTACCAGGCAGCAGTGAGCAGTTACCAGGCAGCAGCGAGCAGTTACCAGGCAGCAGCGAGCAGTTACCAGGCAGCAGCGAGCAGTTACCAGGCAGCAGCGAGCAGTTACCAGGCAGCAGCGAGCAGTTACCAGGCAGCAGCGAGCAGTTACCAGGCAGCAGCGAGCAGTTACCAGGCAGCAGCGAGCAGTTACCAGGCAGCAGCGAGCAGTTACCAGGCAGCAGCGAGCAGTTACCAGGCAGCAGCGAGCAGTTACCAGGCAGCAGCGAGCAGTTACCAGGCAGCAGCGAGCAGTTACCAGGCAGCAGCGAGCAGTTACCAGGCAGCAGCGAGCAGTTACCAGGCAGCAGCGAGCAGTTACCAGGCAGCAGCGAGCAGTTACCAGGCAGCAGCGAGCAGTTACCAGGCAGCAGCGAGCAGTTACCAGGCAGCAGCGAGCAGTTACCAGGCAGCAGCGAGCAGTTACCAGGCAGCAGCGAGCAGTTACCAGGCAGCAGCGAGCAGTTACCAGGCAGCAGCGAGCAGTTACCAGGCAGCAGCGAGCAGTTACCAGGCAGCAGCGAGCAGTTACCAGGCAGCAGCGAGCAGTTACCAGGCAGCAGCGAGCAGTTACCAGGCAGCAACAGTTGTGAGAGTTTGAGAGCCATTTCACTGCCTATTCACAGTCCATGGAAAAGAGGCCTTACCCTAGCAAGTCTGACATTGCAAATCTGGCCTAATTGGCTATTCATGAGGCAATGCTCATGCAAATGCATGCACAAACCAATACCACAAAGCAGTCACCCTGCTACATGCTACATTAGCACTATCCGGCTTAGTGCACACCAGAGCGGTTCGGCAGCGTTTTGCGATCCACTTGCGGCTGCGGATACGCTTGGGTAATGTATTTCAATGGGCTGGTGCACACCAGAGCGGGAGGCGTTTTGCTGAATCGCATACTCCCGAGGTGAGGCATTTTTTTGGATTGCGGAGTTGTTTCTGCCTCCAATGTAAAGTATAGGAAAAACGCAAACCGCTCTGAAAAACGGCAGTTCAGAGCGGTTTTGCAGGCGTTTTTGTTACAGAAGCTGTTCAGTAACAGCTTTACTGTAACTATATATGAAATCTACTACACCAAAAACGCTTTACAAAACCGCAAAATGCTAGGTGAAATGCTACAGAAAAATAAGAAAAAGCGTTTCAAAATCTGCTAGCATTTTGCGGATCTGCTAGCAGTTTTTGGTGTGCTCCAGGTCTTCAGGAGCGCCACGGGGAGGATTCCCAATGCCCCCTTTTTATACAACTGGGGGACCGCAGGGTCCCAGGGTCTCTCACTGCCTGGAAACCACAGCGGCACCCCGGAGGGGTAGGCTGGGTGGCGTGGACGACCCCCCCCCCCCAAGTGTGGCCAGCGCCGGGGAGAGCCGTCTGCACCCACCTCCCAATATTAAAAACAGGCACTTACCTTAACGTCCATTGTGTTCTGCTACATGCGCATTAATTTGGGGGCACCACATGAGAAAGGAGAGAAGCATGGGTCACCCCGAGCTTTAGAGCTCAGGGCTGGCTCACATACAGCACTCCAGAGGGGGGGGGGGGGGGAGGACAGGCGCACTCACTCCAGGGTTCACACCACCGGAGCAAGCCATCCACCACCTGCCTCCAAAGGATACAAACTGCACAAAATGCTTTCCATGAGAAAATTAATGCGCATGTAGCAGAACGCAATGGACGTTAAGGTAAGTGGCTGTTTTTAATATTAGGAGGTGGGTGCGGACGGCTCTCCCCAGCGCTGGCCACGCTTGGGGGGCGTGCCGCTGTGGTTCCCAGGCAGCGAGAGAGCACTTTGCAGTATTGTTTTTTTTGACCCTGCATAGTTTGGCATGCGAAAGCAAATGCATATTTGCATGAGCATTGCCTCATGAATAGCCAATTAGGCCGGATTTGCAAAGCCAGACTTGCTAGGGTTAAACTTGGTGTTTGAGCACGCATACATTCTCTCATGGAAAGCCTACTTCTTCTTGCTTCAAGGTTGAGGCACATACTCTATTAGATAGATAGATGCGGCGTATGCTACGACGCGGGTTGGCTAGTGTATTTATATAGCACTGACATCTTCTGCAGCACATTACAGAGTACATAGTCATGTCACTGACTGTCCTCAGAGGGGCTCACAATCAAATCGTCATAGTCTAATGTCCTACCATATTGCTATTATGTATTTATACAGCACTGACATCTTCTGCAGCACTTTACAGAGTACTTAGTCATGTCACTGACTGTCCTCAGAGGAGCTCACAATCTACCCTACCATAGTCAGTCTTATGTCCTACTATATTATTATTATGTATTTATACAACACTGACATCTTCCGCAGCACTGTACATAGTCATGTCACTGACTGACTGTCCCCAGAGGAGCTTCCAATTTAATACCTACCATAGTCATAGTCTAATGTTCTACCATATTATTATTATCATGTATTTATATAGCACGGAGATCTTCTGCAGCACCTTACAGAGTACATAGTCATGTCACTGACTGTCCTCAGAGGGGCTCACAATCTAATCCTGTCATTCATAACCGGAGTACCTGGCGGAACACACAAACTCACACACACACACACACACACACACACACACACACACACACACACACACACACACACACACACACACACACACACACACACACACACACACACACACACACACACACACACACACACACACACACACACACACACACACACACACACACACACACACACACACACACACACACACACACACACACACACACACACACACACACACACACCTCTAATCTGTGTCTCTAGGCCCCGCATATGACACTCGCCCCAGGCCCCGCGTACTCTAAGGCCGCCTCTGGAGGGCCGCACAACTAACTCAGCTATCATTTCCTATTGTGTTTGAAGCAGAGATAAATAAGGAAAAGGGGATACATAGCAGTGACTACAAGCCAGATCTCTAGAGAATAAGGTGTTGGGAGCCCTGGGGCGCCTCTTAGTCTAATAGCAATCAGTGTGTGACGGCTGGGGTGGGAGGGATGGAGGGGCGCACTTTGGTGTCTTAGCCTTGGGTGCTGGAGGACCTGGTCCCGTCTCTGTGCTAATGCAAGTCAATGGTAGTGTTCACACTGTAGCGATTGCCAGTGATTAGCGATTTGCTGATGGCTTATGCAGCATTTTTGGAGTGATTGCATTTTAATGTTACAGAATCACAAAACGCAATCATTCCTAAATCGCATTCCTAAATCGCTTTCCTGTAGAGTGAAAAAACAGCTTCTTGCTGATCGCAGCCGATCAGCAAAATGCTACCGAAAAGCGCCCAGTGTGAACTAGGGCCCGTGTGAGTGCTCTATCTGTGCATTCAATTAGGAGTTTAGAGATGGCCACTAGCAATATGTAGGTCAGGCTTTTTTTTTTTTTTTTTTGAATTTAACTTTTTATTGGGTCAGGCTTATTTTAAAGAGCTTATTGTAACCCAGGATTGAACTTCATTCCAATCAGTAGCTGATGCCCCCTTTACCATGAGAAAGCTTTAGGGCTCGTTTCCACTGTTGCGGTGCGGAATTGCCTGGATTCCACCGCGGACGAAATCGCATGCGGATGCGTTTCCGCATGCTATTTTCCCCGCGATTTCGCATGCGATTTTGCATGGCTAAGAAGCAGGCGAATTTAACCATGTCACTGCCTGTGTAAATTTCCATACCATTAAATTCGAAATTGCACGTGAAATCGCAGGGAAAACCGCATGACAAAGTCGCATGCGATTTCCCTATTAAAAGCATTGCGGGTGATTCGCCCGCATTCCAGCCACACGCAAAATCTGACGGCTCTGCCGTGCAGATTTCCCCCGCACACCAAAACGCACCCGCACGACGCACAAGTGGAAACAATCCCATCCACTTGTATTGCCTATGCGAATCCGCATGCGGTGCACGCATGCGGATTCGCTATAGTGGAAACGAGCCCTTACCTTTTCTTGAACATAGGGGTCTGTATGGCTGATATTGTAGTCAAACCCCTCCCACAGTGTGATGTCATGACCATAGTCCTGACAGTTTGCGGTCTGTGACCAGTGTTGAACTGTGAGAAATAACAGCTTTTTCCAACATTGGGCTCTATTCACAATCATTTTACGCATGCGGAAATGCACTTGCGGTAAATTCCTGACTGAAAAAAGACCATCTTGACATTCACAAATTTGTACACATGATTATTTACCACATGTATAAAATTGTACGCATTGTTTACCCGCATGAGTAATAAATGCGGTAAAAGTCCGCAAAAGTTGGTAATTCCCGCAAAAAGAAAAAAACTAAATTCACAAAAAAAAGGCGCCTTATTTCTGACTTAACTACCGATTTTTTTTTTTTTTTTTTTTTTTTTTTTTTTTTTTAATTTTATTTATTTTTTATTTTTTTTTTATCACCTACTAGTACTTGGTGATATATTTCGCTTTCCATTGACTTAAATGGAGTCTGGAGCCTTGAGTGCTGTTTGCTAGACTTTAATTGTTTTTTTGGGCTAGATATTTTGGTACTTTTCCGTTAGCCGGACACAGAGCCGGGACAAAGTCCTCCAGCACCCAAGGCTGAGACACCAAAGTGCGCCCCCCCATCCCTCCCACCCCAGCCATCACACACTGATTGCTATTAGACTAAGAGGAGCCACATTGCCCACAACCTCCCCAACACCTTAATATCTAGTTATCTGGCGTGCAGTCACTGCCATGTATCCCCTTTTCTTATTTCTTTCTGCTTCAAACACAATTAGGAATGACAGCTGAATGAATTGTGCACCCCCTCCTACACTGCGCCCTGAGGCTGGAGCCTCTCCAGCCTATGCTTCGGCCCGGCCCTGGCCGAACGTATCCGGCAGGTGGCGCTAATTACATTAATAGTTCACTTAAAGAGACTCTGAAGCGAGAATAAATCTCGCTTCAGAGCTCATAAATAGCAGGGGCACGTGTGCCCCTGCTAAAACGCCGCTATCCCGCGGCTAAACGGGGGTCCCTTCACCCCCAACCCACCCCCCGCAAAAGTGTGTCGTAGAAAAAGTCGCTGGCTGTCTCTTCCTGGAGGCAGGGCTAACGGCTGCAGCCCTGCCTCCAGTCGCGTCTGTCAGCGGCGCATCGCCGCCTCTCCCCCGCCCCTCTCAGTGAAGGAAGACTGAGAGGGGCGGGGGAGAGGCGGAGATACGCGCTGACAGACGCGCGTGGGGCAGGGCTGCGGCGGTTAGCCCTGCCCCAACCAGGAAGCGCTCCCCCGGTGTATCGAGGGGGATTTGGGGGTGAAGGGACCCCCGTTAAGCCGCGCTATAGCGGCGTTTTAGCAGGGGCACACATGCCCCTGCTATTTATGAGGTCTGAAGCGAGATTTATTCTCGCTTCAGACTCTCTTTAACAAAAAGTGTTAATGTAACCGATTTGTATTGTGTTTTAACTGGCTGTCTCGCTGAGGCCAAATGTATTGTAAAAAGTGAGTGAATTGAATTGCAAATTAAGTCGGCGGCAATGTAACAGATGAAGCCGCCGGCTTCGGCTCTCGCTCTCCTCCCCCTTGCCCTCTCGCCTATACAATACTGGCAGCCGGCGGGGACATGCGTGTTCCCCAGAGTCGTTTGTCGCAAGAAAACCACCAGGATTCTCTGCCACGACGAACGACTCTGGGGGGACACTTTTTACAATACATTTGCCCACAGGGAGACGGCCAGTTAACACAATGCAAATCGGTTACACGAACACTTTTTGTTACGTGAACTATTAATGTAATTAGCGCCACCTGCCGGATGCGCCCGGCTAAAGGAAAATTACCAATATTTTTTATGCCACTTTTTTTTTATACGCATGGTTTCCGCATGTTTACTATGTAATTACGCATGTTTCCCTAATTTTTTTACGCATTGTTCACGCATGTTTCCCACATGTGGAACATTTTTAGTGAATGTCGAAAAAATGCGGAAATTATCACTGGCGGTAATTTAGCGGTAAAAAATCTCTGTACTTTTCCTTTAGCCAGGCGCATCCACTAGGTGGTGTTAATTACTATTCCCCCTCCAGGCCGCCATAGATAGTAGGGAAAGATGTAATTCTGGTGGTGTTTTATCGCCATCTAGTGGATGCGCCCGGCTAACGGAAAAGAACCAAAATCTCTTACCGCATGTGTGATTGTGAATGGAGCCCAATATCTCCCTCTGTGCAGTAACAAACATTCTGTACAGATCACTTCACAGAACTAAAGATGTCACTCACCACCAGTGATAAATTTCAGAATGTAAAATCAGAGAGAGGGAATATTTTTACAATGCACAAACACTGAATAAGTCATCTAGAAATGAATATTAATTTCAATACAGTTCCTCTTTAAAGGAAAGGAGAAGAGAGAAAAAATGTATACATACCTAGGGCTTCCACCAGCCTGATCGCTCTCTCGGCGCTGTCCTCTGCCTCCTGCACCTTCAGTAACGGATCCCGTTACTTCGGCCAGTCACGAACAGTCGGCGCATGCGCAGTGCGCTCCTCCATCTTGCTTGGCAGTACTACTGTGCAGGCGCAGATTGCTCCTAGCCACAGGAGCAAGACGGAGGAGCGCACTGCACACGCGCCGACTGGCTAAAGTAACGGGACCCATTACCGAAGCTGCTGGAGGCAGAGGACAACGCAGAGGGGAGCGATCAGGTCGGAGGGGGCTGGAGGAAGCCCCAGGTATGTATATGTTACGGCCAGAACCCGAAGTTTGGCCACTTCTAGTTCTGGCCGGCCAATATGCGAAGTGGCTGCTGCGCTGCGGCCAATGTGAGGAATGGATTGATTCATGTAACATGAATGTATCTTCTGGCCGCAGCGCAGCGTCCAAATGTATCGCAACCTAGTTAATTTAATGACATTAAGCCGGCGACAATGAAACCGATGAAGCCGCCGGCTTTTGCTCTGCCTCTCTCTCCTTCTCTTACTATTGGCAGCCGGTGGGGACACGCGTGTCCCCTCCGGAGTCGTTCGTCGCGGCAGGGAAGCCTGCCGTTCTTGCAGAGCGGGTGCTGGCAGAAGCAATGTCTGCAGCCTCCCCGCTCTGCTTTCCCTGGCGCGACGAACAACTCTCGGACACGCGTGTCCCCGCCGGCTGGCCATAAGAAAAGGAGAGAGAGGCGGGGGGAGGAGAGAGAGGCAGAGCAAAAGTCGGCGGCTTCATCTGTTTCATTGCCGCCGGCTTAATGTCATTAAATTAACTAGGTTGCGATAAATTTGGCCGCTCGCACATTGCCGGCCAGAACTAGAAGTGGCCAAACTTCGGGTTCTGGACGTAACATATACATTTTTTGTAACCGCTCGTCTCTGATACACTTTGACTGTAAATAAGGTATACTGTACCATAAAACTACCAATAAGAAGGCTTAAAAGATCAAAGGTGATGGACTTCTTGAGGAAATATGTCATGCGTCCAGGGCCGGCACATCCATAGTGACAAACTGCACAATTTCCGGGGGCCCCCTAGCGGGCTGCAAGGCCCCCAGGTCCCCAAAGTTAATTTCGGCAAAAGTTGTTTTACTGCAGTATTTCAATCTCTTTTAACATTATACAAATTCATAAGCTGTCAAGAACTGACGTTAAGATGCAGAATTGTGACCAGTTGGTATTGGACAACAGTTGCCATGATAATGGTAAGCCTACCACCCCCTTAAAACCCCCATACACCACCATCCCCCATACTCCATCCCCTCTTAACCTATTAAAATAATAGACACGGACTACTTGGCATTGGATTAATTTTAAGGCCATAGCAGCCCCTTTCTTTATTCAGCCAATTAACAATGTTCCAAACAAACCAAATAACCATCATAACCAAAATAACCAAAACAGCATTCACAAAGAGCTGGGGTAAGGGGTCCGGAGGCACCGAAAGTCTGTCTGTCATAACACCCGTGTGACATGCAGCCTTGTACCGGCCCCCAGCCGCGGAACTCGGCTCGGGGACAGCTGCATGCCCCAAAGTCGTCTCTCTTCACTCCGTTAAAACCGCCGGATTTGTCCCGCGACAAATCTCTTTCCCAATAAACCGACCTCCGGAGCCCCTTTTTACCCCTCCGGCTGCAATGACAAACAAAGACATACCACACAAAAACAGAAAATAAGGGAGGGAGGGTGGGAGCTTCTTCCTTCACGCTGCTCCAAGCCGGAAGTGCCCGCCTCCTTACATCCGCCGCCTGCCCGGGAAAATCCGCCTACACCTCCCAGCGCAGAGCTGCCCGCCCCTTGCCCCAGTTAACCCCTGCACCGCCCCAGCAATACATGGCGGCTACCCACTAGCCCACCTATCTAGCGCTACCCGGGGAGGGGGGACGGCTACCTCATCATGGCCGGGCCCTCCGCACTACGCTAGCTCCAGCTTCTGGCCCTATCTTGATAATGGTAAGCCTACCACCCCCTTAAAACCCCCATACACCACCATCCCCCATACTCCATCCCCTCTTAACCTATTAAAATAATAGACACGGACTACTTGGCATTGGATTAATTTTAAGGCCATAGCAGCCCCTTTCTTTATTCAGCCAATTAACAATGTTCCAAACAAACCAAATAACCATCATAACCAAAATAACCAAAACAGCATTCACAAAGAGCTGGGGTAAGGGGTCCGGAGGCACCGAAAGTCTGTCTGTCATAACACCCGTGTGACATGCAGCCTTGTACCGGCCCCCAGCCGCGGAACTCGGCTCGGGGACAGCTGCATGCCCCAAAGTCGTCTCTCTTCACTCCGTTAAAACCGCCGGATTTGTCCCGCGACAAATCTCTTTCCCAATAAACCGACCTCCGGAGCCCCTTTTTACCCCTCCACCACGAAAGGGCATGACCCCTTATGACCTTGAGGCCCCCAACCTCAAAGCTCTTTGTATCCCGTCTTCGATACCTAGGGCCCACAAGTCCATCCCAATGTCATTAAGATGCACCCCGTCCCTTCTAAGGAACAAACCAATGTCTTCCTCCAGTTCGAAATGACGGATAGCCAACCCCCCATTCCTGATAAAGAACCTGGCCACCTCCTTGTTCAATTTTATCCTTGCTTTGTTGACCTTTTGGACCGAATTAGCCAACCTCCAAAATTCCCGAGCCACAATGTCTGACCAAACTACAATGGTCTCGGGAAACAGGGACCGAACCCTCAAGAAATCAAATTTGATCTCCTTTATCACAATTCTGGTAGATCTAGCCGCCAGATCGTTCCCCCCAACGTGCAACACGAGGATGTCAGGGGCTCTATCTATGCGTGCCAACTTGTGAAGTTCCGGCAAAAGGCCGGGCCAAACCATCCCAGGGAAACCTATCCACCGAATACGTACCTGCTCCCTAGGGAAGCCAAGCTGCCGGCCCTCGGGCCTCACATCGGCCCTTCTCGCCCCCCTACTAACGTAGGAGTGTCCCACAATCCAGACGATGACCTGCGGACCTGCAACAAGAGAGAACAAACTAACAGCAATTGCCCTAGACCCATCTACCCCCACCCCACCTACACTAAGTGGGGCCTGATGTATGACTTGAAACGAGCCGACTCCCAGCGCCCAATCTGCTTTATGACCCCCTCGCTCAACCCCCAACGTGACGCCTCAGTAGCCGCACCAATCCGGAACGAGTGGGAGGCAAACTCCAGAAAAGGGAGGCCGAGTTGGCCTAAACATTTTCGAAACAATGCTACAAACTGAAAGCGAGACAACGCCGAGCCGTCCCGGTGCGCCAAAAACACCCGAGCCTGAGAGGGGCGAGCTGCCCCAAAACTCTGGACGTTATAATGAGGGCATAATGGGCCGCCAATCTGAAACAGGGTGATAGTCCGGCCCCTGCCTGCCTGGTCAGTTTTTGAGCGCGGCAGATAAATGACGACCGTATCAGCATGAACGGAGATGTGTTCTGCAAGAATGCCTCCCACTCCCGCTTTGTTGCGGCTAACAAGCTCCCCTATTCTAAAGGCCCCGAAAAAAGCCAGCACGAAGGCGGTCTGAAATAGACCGCACTCATAACTGGAGGAACATACGCCCGGAAGTATCCCCACCAGCCTCCCCAGCAACTCAAACGTAACTGGGCGCCTGGCCTCCCTGCGAACCGACCCAGACCGGTAACCCCTAAGGGCCTGCCTAACCCGGAAATCTTTAGTTACATCTAAGAGCCCCCTGACCTTGAACCAAAAGGCCAGAGCCGATAACTTCTTAGCCACTGCCGATGCCGAAATACCCTCTACAAAATTATTCCCCAAGAAATACAGCAACAAACATAGCCGTTCTTCATCCGAAGCACAACCTCCTGCTTGAAACATCAAAGCGTCCCACGCATTCCACACTAACGTGTACGCTGCCGCTGACGACTCTGATATGGATCTCCCAATCATACAGGATACCGCTCGAAAGGAATCCTCCACGCCGCGGGCGGGCAAGGAACCCCACGCTCTTCCGCCGTGGGAACCGCAGCCCGGAATCTGTCCCACTGGAATCGAGAAAGTGCATCAGCAATGACATTGTCGACCCCAGGTAAATGCACAGCAAACAAGTAAATATTAAACCGCAAGCAATCCAACACCAATTGCCGCATCAGACTTATCACCGGGGGGGAAGATGCCGAACAGCTGTTCACTGCCAACACCACACCCATGTTGTCGCAGTTGAACCTCACCCGCTTGTTGGCCAGCTGCCTTCCCCAAATCTGTACCGCCACCACTATGGGGAATAACTCCAACAGCACCAGGTTGGACGTAAAACCCGCCTCCACCCAGGTTGTGTCCCAGGGAACTGCGCACCATTGGCCCGCGAAAAAGGCCCCGAAACCATGAGAGCCCGCCGCATCAGTAAACAGCTCTAACTCCGCATTGCTCACCGTGTCTTGCATCCACAGTGACTTGCAATTGAAATTAGTCAAGAAAATCAACCACACCTGTAGGTCGGCCTTGATGTCCGCGGTTAGCCGAATCCGGTGGTGTGGCGCCGACGCTCCTGCAGTCGCCATTGCCAGGCGCCTGCAGAAAATACGCCCCATGGGCATGATTCTGCAGGCGAAATTCAACTTGCCCAGCATAGACTGCACCTCCCTCAAAGTCATCTTTCTGCTACTGAGTGCCAATGAAATGGAATTCTTGAGGTTCACCACCTTATCAGCTGGCAAGCTGCATTCCATAGCAACGGTGTCTATAGTAATGCCCAAGAATTTCAACGCCGTGCCGGGTCCCTCCGTCTTTTCCTCGGCGAGTGGGACCCCGAAGCGCTCACATACGTGCCGCATAGTCGCCAATGCGTACGCACAATCAGGAGAGTCTGCTGCACCCATGAACAAAAAATCGTCGAGGTAGTGTATAATTGACTGCACACTCGAATCATCCTTCACTACCCATTCCAAAAAAGTGCTAAACCTCTCGAAATAAGCACATGAAATGGAGCACCCCATGGGCAGACACCTATCCACAAAGTACTCTCCTTTCCAAAAACAACCCAACAAACGGAAACTTGAAGGATGAACCGGCAGTAACCTAAAAGCTGATTCGATATCAGTCTTTGCCAGTAACGCCCCTTGACCCAGACGCCTGACCCAACTCAAAGCCGCATCGAATGAGGTGTACACCACCGATGCATCATCACCCGACAATCCATCATTGACAGATGAACCGCGAGGAAAAGACAAGTGGTGGATTAGGCGGAACGATCCCGGTTCTTTTTTAGGAACCACGCCCAGCGGTGACACGATCAGATCAACCAGAGGGCGAGAAGGGAACGGACCCGCCAATCGACCCATTGCCACCTCCTTAGCCAATTTCTTGTCCACGACACCCGGCAACTCATAGGCGGACTTCAAGTTCCTAAAGGGGGGGGCCGACCGCAACGAACAACTACTGGGAATCCGGAACCCCTCCTCAAAACCCGCCCTCAGGAACTCCGCCGCCTCGTGGTCGGGATACCTACTTAGAAACTGTGCCATCACCTCCCCCTTCACTGGCGTCATCCCTTTTTCGCGCAGAATCCCCCGACTTCCCCCTTCGCTGCTTGTAACATCTGGAAGCCGCGTGTGAGCCTCCGCAATGGGAGCACTCATGCTTGAACCGGCAGGACTGGCCAAAACGACAAGCTCCATCGTTGTATTGCCAACAGGTACCCTTTCCACGGGTCGCCGGCTGGCCGGCGGGGGCTGACCCTCCGGCTGTTGCTGGAAAGGACTGAGAGGCCCTTGCCGGAATCATCAACCGCATCCACAAGGTGATATCCTTATGGTCCCACCGAACCTCCGGCCGTACCGCCTTTGTCTGCCTAAACTGCTCGTCATACCGCAGCCAGGCATTCCCCCCGTACGACCGGTAGGCCTCCCCGATCGAATCCATGTAACCAAACAGCGCTGTGCAATGCTCAGGCTGCTTTTCCCCTGTCACGCTTGCAAGGATTGAGAAAGCCTGGAACCAATTCTGGAAGGTCCGGGGTATCAATCTATAGCGCCGTTCCTCCTCCCTCTTCTTCTCGTCCGGCTTACCCTTATCCAGATTGAACTTCTCCAGCTGGAGGAGCGAAAATATCTCAATATATTCGCCCTTCCAGATTCGCTCCTTCACTTCCTGCTTCAAATGAGAACCAAGAAGGCCATTGAAACAAACGTACAGTTCCGCATGCGACGCATCTGCCAGTCGCACTTGGCCTGCACCCCCATCAACAGAAGAGCCGCTGGCTGCCCCTTCCGTCTGCACCGCCACCTCCGCCTGGACACTACTCAAACCCAACGCCGCGGGTGGAGCCACCTGAACCACCCCCTGTACGGCCAAACCTACTCCTTGCGCCCCTCCATGTACCAGCCCCACCTGAGGGGCCGCTCCCGGGGGTGCCAAAGACCAAGCCCCCACGGGTGAGAGGGGCGATCCCATTGGTAACAACCCCGACGCCCCCGCCGGCATGTAAGGTGAAGGCTGCACCTGCGCTAACTGCGACCCCGCTGGCGCTGCTAGGGTACCAGCCCCACCCTGTCTTCCCCCGCAAATCCCCAACAATAAAGTGGCTAAGGCATTAACTGCGGCTAGATTGGCCTCACCTGGCTGCTCCGGACGCATGTCCCTGCCAGCCGTCACTCCGGATCCACCCGCTGCGACGTTGTCATCATCCTCTACAGAATCCAACTCGGAGCCAGAGCCGTTATCCGCTGGGGGGCCCCTGCCGTGCTGTGCGTGCTGAGCCTGTGGCCGCTGATCACCTCTGCCCGACTTGCTCTTCTGCCTGCTGGATCCTCCCGACTTTCCCTTGCTGGTGGAGCTCCTGCTCGCACCGTGCGCTTGGTGGGTCGCCGCCGCGGAGGGGAGGGCGGCACCCGTGGGGTTGGAGTCCTTCCGTTGGGCCCGCTTAGTCTGCCGCGCAGCGCGGGGACTAAGGGCCGCATCACCTCTCGCCTGCTGTGTATGTGAAGAGCCGGCCGCGCTGGATGGCCCTTCTCCTGCTGCCTCATGCCGTTGGTTGGGATTCCTCCCGCCAGCCCCCTTGCCCTTGGACAACCGTTTTGCAGGGGGAGGCGGAGGGTCCCTAGGGGGGCTCCCTGAGCGGCGCCGGGGCCCGGCATGGTGCTCTGGGCTGAGCCTATCCGGGGGCCTGGACTGCCTCCTCTCTTCGCTTCTCCCCTCACCTGCTTGCTCGGATGGAGCGCTGGGTGCCGCAGCCGCGGGTGGCTCGCTGGCCGCCGCAGCCTCCGCCGTTGTGCCTGCTCCTATCGCCGCCAGCTGGACCTGGACCCACGAGGGGCCCCTTGACTCCGCTTCCGCCCGGATCCTGGCCACCAAACGGTCTAAATCTGCCATAGTTGCGGGGGCACAGGCGGGCGTCCGGCAAGCAGCTTCTTCCTTCACGCTGCTCCAAGCCGGAAGTGCCCGCCTCCTTACATCCGCCGCCTGCCCGGGAAAATCCGCCTACACCTCCCAGCGCAGAGCTGCCCGCCCCTTGCCCCAGTTAACCCCTGCACCGCCCCAGCAATACATGGCGGCTACCCACTAGCCCACCTATCTAGTGCTACCCGGGGAGGGGGGACGGCTACCTCATCATGGCCGGGCCCTCCGCACTACGCTAGCTCCAGCTTCTGGCCCTATCTTTCTTACTGCTTTACTGAAGAATACAGCCATGAAATCTAACCTTTATGTAAACACTGCTGTCTACAGGCCAGTACAAGTCATGCTGCATTTTGGCTATGCTCACACAGTCTGTTTCTTGTGCATAGGTTTTACATTTCCTAATTTTGACAAAAAAAAAAAAGTCACATTGCAGTACAAGTGAGGGGTGTTGTACTGATTACACTGTATTGCATTACCAGAGGGGCCCTAAGCATAAAAGCACCAGTTTAAGTGTTACACAGGAATGGATTAAGATGAAAGGGGCCCTAGGCAAGGTAGCAGTTTTGCCCTCCGCTGACGGTCACCTGTCTTTTTTGGTAAGATTTGGTGGGGCTAGCATCCACCAGGCCCCTAGACTCTCTCCGTGACCTAGGAAACTGCCTAGGATTGCCTAGTGGATGATCCAGCTCTGGACTGTTAGAGCATGCTATGGTAGAATAAAACTTGGAACTAATGCTGGATGTGCTGATTATTATCTGCATTTCTTAAAGGGAGCATGAAGTGAGAGGAATATGGAGGATGTCATATTTATTTTCTTTTAAGCAAAGCAAGTTGCCTGGCTGTCTCCCTGTTAGTTGTCACTGGTCACAGGTGTGCGCACTGATAGTGGTGATACAGTACCTTGCACAATATATCTCATCATAAGTGGGTTTTTTTTGTTCTCTTTTGATATTGTTCTATTCAGTTCAGTGTGCCTGACTCTGCACAGTGCACCATTGGCTGTTTTACACAGGTGTGCACATACTGCTGCTACTAGTGGTGGTACAGTACCTTGCACAATACCCCTCAAGTGCTTTTTTCCCCCCTCTGTTGATATTATTTTCTGTGTCAAGTGCACACGTTGGCAGTTGGAGACTGGCCTGCTGGTGGTCATAGTAGTGCACTAACTACATAACCCAATAATCCTTCACCACCACTACATCATCTAGTATCCAACCACTACTGCTCCCTGCATTGGGCCAGTATTGTTAGTGATTGTTGCAGATAGCATTATATAAACTCTACTAGCACACTCAAGCCCATTTCTAGCAGGGCGGCAGGCAGGGAGCTGTGTGTGTGACTTGGAGGTTTTCAGTCCTGCTGCAGCCACCAGGGGGAGCGCTACTGTGTGCTATAATACAAATATGCACATCTAAAGGGATGCAGGGATGCCCGCAGACTTGTCTTTGATACACTGAAAGACCCACCAGCATCCTTGCTGCATCCAATCACAGGGAGAAGCAGGCTGTGTGGCTTTCCCTATTGGCTGTTTGGCTCTCCCCAAAGGCTGTCTATCAAGTTACCGCATTTCCCAAAGTAATTACCACAGAAGTCAGTAATTTTCCTCACTAGTCGGGAACTGTGATTTTCTGTGCGGTGATGGGTTTAGTGAATTGTAACTTGGGAAGGTGATTGGTAAAATCAGCTGTTTTCAGCATTACCGAATGTGGTAATGCTTTGTGAATAGAGCCCATTGTGCAGGTAACCTCACAGGTGGAGTAATTAGTCTCAGCTATGTGGGCTCCACACAAATTACCCCACCTGTGCCTATGGGACGTTACCTGCACAATGTGCTGTTGCTGAGCTATTGGGACAGGTTTGGCAAACAGTGGGCCAGATTTATCAGTAGTGTCTGACAGGCAATCTTAGGAGGTTTCTGGAAATCATGCAGAGCGGTGTCAGACTTGTAAGGGCTCGTTTCCACTAGTGCGGTGCGAATCGCTGGGATTCCACCGCTGACAAAATCGCATGCGGATGCGATTCCGTATGCGATTTTTGCCGCGATTTCGCGTGCGAATTCGCATAGGCAGGGTCTATGCGAATTTAACCATGTCACTGCCTGGTCCAATTTGCATTACTTTGCGTGCGAATTCGCACGCGAAATCGCGGCAAAAAACGCACACGCGTTTTCCCTATCAAATACATGGGCTGCGATTCGCCTGCATTCCTCACGCAGGCGAATTCTGCAGGCCCTACCGTGCAGAAAAATTCTGCACACAAAAACGCGCGTTTAAAATGACAAGTGGAAACAGTCCCATCCACTTTCATTGACTATGCGAATTCGCATGCAGGCCACGCATGCGAATTCGCCCTAGTGGAAACGAGCCCTAAAAGAGTGCATTGTCTCCTAGGAGGAGAGATGTGGCATTCTGATTGGTGCAGCCTGTTATGCTGGGAATACACGATGCGTTTTTTCCGCTCTATTCTCTGCTCGATCATTTTTGCCACTCAATTCTCTTAAATTGTTTTTCTTGTCTTTTTCCATTCACTATCAGAAATCGAGCGGAAAAACGATCAAACATGAGATTGGACATGTTGGAAATTATGTATTGAACCATCTGTCTGCTGCAAAAACGCATCATGTATTCCCAGCATAAGGCCAGAAACCCACTAGGAGCGATTTGTAATCTCTAGGGATTTGAAAAAGCTCTTGCTAATGCATTGCTATGTTTTTTTTTTATAAAATCACATCACTCAAGTGGGATCACTCCCATAGCATTACATTAGCGAGAGCTTTTCAAATCACAAATCGCTCAGAAAATCGCTCCTGGTGGGTTTCTGGCCTAAGGTCTGGTGCACACCAGAGCGGTTCTGGAGCGTTTTAAAAAACTGTAGCGGTTTGAAAACAGCTTGGCTAATTTATTTCAATGGGCTGGCGCACACCAGAGCGGGTCATTTTTTCCCCAAACGCAAACTCGGGGGCTGCAGCATTTTTTAGATTTCTGAGTCATTTCTGCCTCAGTGTTAAGTATAGGAAAGTGGAAAACTGCTCTGAAAAACGCTAGATCAGCACGGTTTTCCAGTTGTTTTTTTTTGTTTGTTTGTTTTGTTACAGAAGCTGTTCAGTAACAGCTTTACAGTAACAATATTTGTAATCTGCTACACAAAAACGCTCCAAAAACCGCAACGCATGTTTAGAAAACCTCTCTCGTTCACACCTAACCTAGCGATTTGCGGTAACGTTTTCCGTGGGTGATTTTTCCGCTTTTTAACGCAGAAAAATCACTGTACAAATGCACGTTTTTGGAGTGATGGCGATTA
Organism: Hyperolius riggenbachi; assembly: GCF_040937935.1. NCBI lineage: Eukaryota > Metazoa > Chordata > Amphibia > Anura > Hyperoliidae > Hyperolius > Hyperolius riggenbachi. Next base: position 190,357,114 of record NC_090657.1, read on the forward strand.
GCGTTTCTATATATGCTAATGGCTATTGCTCCTCCCAAAAAATAACACGTTTGCGATTAGCGATAATCACTCAAGTGTGAACACTGCCATAGACAAAAATAGCACTAGTGGTTTTAAAAAACACTATCGCTTTAGCGATTAGCGGGAATCGCACGATTCCCGCTTAGGTGTGAACGAGCCCTAAACATGCCTAGAATCGCTCTGAAAATCTGCTTCAAAGGGATCTATTCACATGTGGAAATGCACTTGCGGTAAATTCCCGACTGAAATGAGACCATCTTGACATTCACAAAATTGCACGCATGAACATTTACTGCATGTGTAAGATTTTACGCATTAACCACTTGAGGACCTAGGGCTTTCTACCCCTTAAGGACCGGCCACTTTTTTTCCATTCAGACCACTGCAGCTTTCACGGTTTATTGCTCGCTCATACAACCTACCACCTAAATGAATTTTGGCTCCTTTTCTTGTCACTAATAAAGCTTTCTTTTGGTGCTATTTAATTGCTCCTGCGATTTTTACTTTTTATTATATTCAGCAAAAAAGACATGAATTTTGGCAAAAAAAATGATTTTTTTAACTTTCTGTGCTGACAGTTTTCAAATAAAGTAAAATTTCTGTATACATGCAGCGCGAAAAATGTGGACAAACATGTTTTTGATAAAAAAAAACCCCATTCAGCGTATATTTATTGGTTTGGGTAAAAGTTATAGCGTTTACAAACTATGGTGCAAAAAGTGAATTTTCCCATTTTCAAGCATCTCTGACTTTTCTGACCCCCTGTCATGTTTCATGAGGGGCTAGAATTCCAGGATAGTATAAATACCCCCCAAATGACCCCATTTTGGAAAGAAGACATCCCAAAGTATTCACTGAGAGGCATAGTGAGTTCATAGAAGATATTAATTTTTGTCACAAGTAAGCGGAAAATGACACTTTGTGACACGAAAAAAAAAAAAAAAAAAGTTTCCATTTCTTCTAACTTGCACCAAAAAAAAATGAAATCTGCCACGGACTCACCATGCCCCTCTCTGAATACCTTGAAGGGTCTACTTTCCAAAATGGGGTCATTTGTGGGGTGTGTTTACTGTCCTGACATTTTGGGGGGTGCTAAATTGTAAGCACCCCTGTAAAGCCTAAAGGTGCTCATTGGACTTTGGACCCCTTAGCGCAGTTAGGCTGCAAAAAAGTGCCACACATGTGGTATTGCCGTACTCAGGAGAAGTAGTATAATGTGTTTTGGGGTGTATTTTTACACATACCCATGCTGGGTGGGAGAAATATCTCTGTAAATGACAATTTGTTAATTTTTTTTACACACAATTGTCCATTTACAGAGTTATTTCTCCCACCCAGCATGGGTATGTGTAAAAATACACCCCAAAACACATTGTACTACTTCTCCTGAGTACGGCGATACCACATGTGTGGCACTTTTTTGCACCCTAACTGCGCTAAAGGGCCCAAAGTCCAATGAGTACCTTTAGGATTTCACAGGTCATTTTGCGGAATTTGATTTCCAGACTACTCCTCACGGTTTAGGGCCCCTAAAATGCCAGGGCAGTATAGGAACCCCACAAATGACCCCATTTTAGAAAGAAGACACCCCAATGTATTCCGTTAGTAGCATAGCGAGTTCATAGAAGATTTTATTTTTTGTCAAAAGTTAGCGGAAAATTGATTTTTATTGTTTTTTTCACAAAGTGTCATTTTCCACTAACTTTTGACAAAAAATAAAATCTTCTATGAACTCACCATACTCCTAACGGAATACCTTGGGGTGTCTTCTTTCTAAAATGGGGTCATTTGTGGGGTTCCTATACTGCCCTGGCCGTTTAGGGGCCCTAAACCGTGAGGAGTAGTCTGGAAATCAAATTCCACAAAATGACCTGTGAAAGCCTAAAGGTGCTCATTGGACTTTGGGCCCTTTAGCGCAGTTAGGGTGCAAAAAAGTGCCACACATGTGGTATCACCGTACTCGGGAGAAGTAGTACAATGTGTTTTGGGGTGAATTTTTACACATACCCATGCTGGGTGGGAGAAATATCTCTGTAAATGGACAATTGTGTGTAAAAAAATCAAAAGATTGTCATTTGCAGAGGTATTTCTCCCACCCAGCATGGGTATGTGTAAAAATACACCCCAAAACACATTGTACTACTTCTCCCGAGTACGGCAATACCACATGTGTGGCACTTTTTTGCACCCTAACTGCGCTAAAGGGCCCAAAGTCCAATGAGCACCTTTAGGCTTTCACAGGTCATTTTGCGGAATTTGATTTCCAGACTACTCCTCACGGTTTAGGGCCCCTAAAATGCCAGGGCAGTATAGGAACCCCACAAATGACCCCATTTTAGAAAGAAGACACCCCAAGGTATTCCGTTAGGAGTATGGTGAGTTCATAGAAGATTTTATTTTTTGTCACAAGTTAGCGGAAAATGACACTTTGTGAAAAAAACAATACAAATCAATTTTCCGCTAACTTTTGACAAAAAATAAAATCTTCTATGAACTCACCATACTCCTAACGGAATACCTTGGGGTGTCTTCTTTCTAAAATGGGGTCATTTGTGGGGTTCCTATACTGCCCTGGCATTTTAGGGGCCCTAAACCGTGAGGAGGAGTCTGGAAATCAAATTCCGCAAAATGACCTGTGAAATCCTAAAGGTACTCATTGGACTTTGGGCCCTTTAGCGCAGTTAGGGTGCAAAAAAGTGCCACACATGTGGTATCGCCGTACTCGGGAGAAGTAGTACAATGTGTTTTGGGGTGTATTTTTACACATACCCATGCTGGGTGGGAGAAATAACTCTGTAAATGGACAATTGTGTGTAAAAAAATCAAAAGATTGTCATTTACAGAGGTATTTCTCCCACCCAGCATGGGTATATGTAAAAATACACCCCAAAACACATTGTACTACTTCTCCCGAGTACGGCGATACCACATGTGTGGCACCTTTTTGCACCCTAACTGCGCTAAGGGGTCCAGAGTCCAATGAGTACCTTTAGGCTTTACAGGGGTGCTCAAAATTTAGCACCCCGCCCACTTGCCAGGACAGTTAACAAACCCCACAAATGACTCCATTTTGGAAAGAATACACAACAAGGTATTCCATGAGGGGAATGGTGAGGTCATTGAAAATTTTATTTTTTGTCACAAGTTAACGGAAAATGACACTTTGTTAAAAAAAAATAAAAAAAAAATTCTGCTAACTTGTGACAAAAACTAAAATCTTTTATGAACTCACCGTGCACCTCACATAATACTTTAGGGTGTCCTCTTTCCAAAATGGGGTCATTTGTGGAGTCTGTCCTGGCATTTTAGGGTCTCTGCAATCATTACATGTATGGCCAGTATTAGGAGTTTCTGCTATACTCCTTATATTGGGTATACAAGTAATGCACTCTGGGCTGAAAGGAAAAATGAACGGCAAACATACCTTGCACCACATCAATGGCAGTGATAACCTCAGGAGAGAGACACCCCGTGCCACCCTGCACTCAGGGTGAGCCACCAACTTATGTGACTGGGCCTCAGAACTTTAGTATACAGCATTATGCCTATAGTATACAGCAATATGCCTGCCAATAGAGATGACTCTGTGTGGCATTAAAGCATCATCATAGGCCCAAATCACATATAAACCGGGGGTGTCCACACTCAAGGGAAATTCAAACATGCCGTCTTATATCGCCAACCCAGGACAGATCAGCAATATCAAGCATGGAAACCGATCCTTCTTCCCATTTTTATGCTTACCCGTTTGGTCTTCAAGCTTACCTCTCCTCTCCCTGCGACAATGTGCGAAAGACCACTGAGTGTGTGCCTACTCCTGTGTCTGGAGTTCCCTAGGTTCTAATAGTGTACCTGCTCGTGGTACCTCTCAAAACACGGCCCTACGCATAGACCAGGCTGGTCAGGACAGCGGGGACAATAATAAACGGTGTCACTCCTTGTTCCAGCCCTGCTGCAGACACGGCAACGTTTTCTTCGGATGCGTTGACCTGGGGCACACGGAAGCTGATAGGCGTAATGCCTTCCATGCAGTCGGCTAGTTGCATCTGGGGGGGGGGGGCCTGGCACCTCCTGGATACAGGATGTCCATAATGATCTCTTCCTGAAATTGGAGGAAAGATCCAGTTCTCCCAGCCTTACTGTAGAGAACAAAGCTGTTGTAAACTGCCAATTGAATCAGATAAAAAGACACTTTCTTATACCAGCGTCTTGTTTTCCGGGTAACTAAATAGGGCGCTAACCTCTGGTCATTGAAGTCCACCCCTCCCATGTTGACATTATATTCGTGGACGACAAGGGGCTTTTCAATGACCGCAGTTGCCCGTTGAATTTGGACTGTCGTGTCTGTGTGAATGGTGGACAGAAAGTAAACGTCCCTCTTGTCCCTCCATTTCACCGCGAGCAGGTCTTCAGTACGCAAGGCGACCCTCTGCCCCCGTAAAAGTCTGGTGGTAACGAGCCGTTGGGGGAAGCCCTGGCGACTAGGCCACGCAGTGCCACAGCATCGGATTCCTTCTAACTTTAAGTGCTGAAAGAGGGCCACACTTGTGTAATAATTGTCCACAAAAAGATGGTACCCCTTCTGGAACAAGGGTGACACCAAGTCCCACACAACCTTTCCACTGCTCCCCAGGTAGTCAGGGCATCCGACCGGCTCCAATTTTGAGTCTTTTCCCTCATAGACCCTAAAACGACATGTATAGCCTGTGGCCCTTTCACAGAGCTTATACAGTTTCACCCCATACCGGGCGCGCTTGCTTGGGATGTACTGTTTGATGCCAAGGCGCCCGGTAAAGCGTAAGAGGGACTCGTCTACGCAGATGTTCTGTTCAGGGATATAAGCATCTGCAAATGTTGATAACAGGTGGTCTATGAGGGGCCGAATTTTGTGGAGCCGGTCATAAGCAGGGTGGCCCTTTTCATGACAGGTTTTGTCGTCGTTGAAGTGCAGGAAGCGCAGGATGGACTCAAATCGTGTCCTGGACATGGCAGCAGGGTACAAGGGAACATGATTTACTGGGTTCGTAGACCAATACAACCGCAGTACATTCTGTTTCATTAGTCCCAAGTGAAGGATAAGGGCGAAAAAGTTTTTAATGTCGGAAACTTGGACTGGTTTCCACCCGAAAGGCTGGGCATACATGCTCTCCGGGTGCTCGGTGATGAATTGTGTGGCTTTACGGTTGGTCTCAACCACAATTAAGTCCAAGAGAACCTGGGTGATGAACAGCTGCAAAAAGTCTAGGGCCGTTCCTAGATGAGCTGTCGCCACCTGGACTCCAGACTGGGCGGTGAAAGGGGGCACTACGGGTGCGGCGGAATCAGGGGATTGCCAATCTGGTTGTGCCAGCACCTCTGGGAGTCTATGGGTACTACGGGCCCGTCTTCTTCTTGGTGGCTGCGACGGGGGTACTACTGCACTTGCCACCGTACCAGTTTCAACTTCCATGCTGACGCTCACCACTTCGTCAGGGTCTACGGAAGCACTGGCACTAAGTCCAGGAGATGCTGCGCTGCTGGTGCCTGCCTCACCAAGAAAACTATCAACAGCGCTAGCACCACCCTGCTGCCCTTGAGGCGGATCCTGCGCCACCTGCGGTCTAACGACTTGGGGTCTGGTACGCCTGGCTCTAGCCGGGACCATAGCCTCGTCATCAGTATCGGTCAGGGAACCACTGCTTTCTACAGGTTCAAAATCGGACCCGGAAGATTCGACGGATGATTCTTCCCAAAATAACTCATCCGACTGGTCCATGTACCTGTATACCTCGTCATCGGAAAGCCCCCTTCTTGCCATTTTGGATTGCTAAATTTATGGGGTTTTCCTCCGAGACTACCCAGAAAAAAAGAGCACCTACCTAGCAAAAAGGGAGTATTTGAGAGGTATTGGGGTTGGTGGGAAGTGGGGTCTCAGAGGCAATCAAACAATCACGGGACAATCAAATCCAATTACAGCACAATCGACTCCAATCACAGCACAAGCAGATCTGATGCACTCGGAAGGTGATGGGGGGAGGGTGGGATTGGGTGTGGCGGGAAGTGGGGTCTCAGGCAATCAAACAATCACGGGGCAATCGAAGCCGATCACGGGACAATCAAATACAATTACAGCACAATCGACTCCAATCACAGCCCAATCAAATCTGATGCACTCGGAAGGTGATGGGGGAGGGTGGGATTGGGTGTGGCGGGAAGTGGGGTCTCAGGCAATCAAACAATCACGGGGCAATCGAAGTCGATCACGGGACAATCAAATACAATTACAGCACAATCGACTCCAATCACAGCACAAGCAAATCTGATGCACTCGGAAGGAGGTGGTTGGAGGTGGTGGGGGGGTGGGGGGTGGGGTTGGGTGTGGTGGGGGGGAGGGTGGGGTTGGGTGTGGCGGGAAGTGGGGTCTCAAGCAATCAAACAATCACGGGGCAATCGAAGCCGATCACGGGACAATCAAATACAATTACACCACAATTGAATACAAGCGCAGCACAATCGAATACAAGCGCAGCACAGTCAAATACAATGCACTTGGACGGTGATTAGGGGGGGGGTCTGAGGGCGATTTGAGGGGGTGGGGGGTTGATCAGGAGCCTGCACGGGGCAGACTGAGTCCTGATCTGATGAGAGGCAGACACAGGGGGTTACTGATCAAAGATCAGTTAGTGATTGCTGGGGAGGACAGATGTAAACAAACAGCAGGGGATGTAATCAGAAGGGGGGTACGAGGGCAATCGAGGGCCTGGGCAGGTGATCGGTTACCCCCGCGGGGCAGTTAGGGTCTGCTCTGATGGGTGGGGGTGCTGAGGGCTGATGGACAGGTGATAGACAGGTGATCAGAGGGGGATCAGAGGGGGATCAGAGGGTAATGTAGCTGTATACAGATGTATACAGTATACAGGGGGTAGTCTGGGATGGGGTGTGGGGGTGATCTAAAGGTAGGGGGGGGGGGATCAGGGGTGACTAGGAGGCAGTTAGGGACCTAAACTAAGGGGCAGCGTCGCTAGTTAGTGGCAGGTGGGGGGGGGGGGTGGGGGTTTTACAGGGATGCAAGGGTGATGGGCAGGGGTCTGCTGGGGTGATCAGGGGGGGTAGGAAGGCTGGGGTGGGTGATCAGGGAGGCTGAGGGCAAAAAACACAGTGTAGCTATGTCACTTACAAGTGGTTCCTCCTCGCTGGTGGTCTCTGCAACAATGAGACCACGAGGCGAGGAGGAAGCACGTATAAGGCACTTTGTTTACCTAACAAAGTGCCTTATACTCAGGGATTGGCTGATCATGCGGATTCCTCCGCTCGCCGGCTCTAAGTGGCCGGCGAGCGGAGACAAAATGCCCGTGCTTCGATCCCGGGCGGAGGATCGCGTCACGGATGACGCGATCGCTCCGCCCATGCCCTTAAATGGACTGCCGCCTCTGTGGGTGAGGCCGTCCTGCAGGGCTCCACTTCCCCGCCGCCCCTGTGTAGTGGGCGGTCGGGAAGTGGTTAACTACCCGCATGCGTAAAAAAAATGGTAAGTCAGCATCAAAATTCACAAACAAAGGTGCGGTACTTATCCGTTAGCCGGGCGCATCCGGCAGGTGGCGCTGTTGATGTTAATTCCAATCATAATTACTTCACGTAAACCTGTGAATGTAAACGCCGGATGCGCCCGGCTTAACAGATCAAGCCGCCGGCTTGCTTCGTGAGTGTCTCGCTCTCCTCCCCCTCTTGCCCTCTCTCGTATGAGCCTTGGGCAGGGGGCATTGCGACGAACGACTCTGGGGGGACACGCATGTCCCCTCCCCAGTGTTCTATAGGAGAGAGGGCAAGAGGGGGAGGAGAGCGAGACACGAAGCAAGTCGGCGGCTTGATCTGTTAAGCCGGGCGCATCCGGCGGTTTACATTAACAGGTTTACGTGAAGTAATTATGATTGGAATTAACATCAACAGCGCCACCTGCCGGATGCGCGGGGCTAACGGATAAGTACCCAAAGGGCTCCTTATTTCTGACTTAACTAATGATTTTTTTTTTCTTTTTTATCACCTACTTGGCGATATATATTGCTTCCTATTGACTTAAATGGAGTCTGGAGCCTTGAAAGTGCTGTTTGCTAGACTTGAATTTTTGTTTGGACAAGTTTTTTTTATGCCACTTTTTTCCACATGGTTTCCGCATGCTTACTATGTAATTACGCATGTTTCCCAAATTTGTTTACGTCTTGTTCCCAAACACGCGGAACATTTTTAGTGAATGTGGAAAACAATGCGGAAATTATCACTGGCGGTAATATAGCGGTAAAAAAATCTCTTAGGGCTGGTGCACACCAAAACCCGCTAGCAGATCCGCAAAATGCTAGCAGATTTTTAAACGCTTTTTTTTATTTTTATGATGCGTTTTGCTAGCGTTTTGCGGATTGCTGCTGCGGTTTTCAGTATAGTAGATTTCATATATTGTTACAGTAAAGCTGTTACTGAACAGCTTCTGTAACAAAAACTCTTGCAAAACCGCTCTGAAGTGCCATTTTTCAGAGCGGTTTGCGTTTTTCCTATACTTAACATTGAGGCAGAAACGCATCCGAAATCCAAAAAATGCCTCACCCAGGCATTTTTCGTTTCTGCAAAACGCCTGCCGCTCTGGTGTGCACCACCCCATTGAGATACATTGACCAAGCAGATCCGCAGCCGCAAGCGGATCTGAAAACGCCCAAAAAGCCGCTCGGTGTGCACCAGCCCTTACTGCATGTGTGATTGTGAATAGAGCCCATTAACCTCTAGCGTTTTGCAGATCTGCTAGAGGTTTTTGGTGTGCACTGGGCCTCAGGCAGTGTTTCTCAAACCCTCCTGACTCCCCAGTAGTGCATGTGCAGGCAGTCTGCCCTATGCATAGGTGGGGTAATTAGTCTCAGCTAGGTGGCTTGCATGTAGCTGAGACACTGATTACTCCACCTGTGCATAGGGGAGGCTGCCTGCAAAACATGCAACATTGGGGAGTCAGAAGGACAGGTTTAAAGGCTCTTTCACATTAGGGCAGATTTTCTGCGTTTCAACGCAACGGGTAAAGTTTGCGTTACCCAAGGTAAGATGAAAATCCATAGACTTTCATTTTACCTTTCACATATAATGCTGCATTTTTGTGCGGTGCGTTACGACGCACCCAGGCGCAGTTTTTCGGCTGACGCTAGCTTTACGTGTTGCAATGTTAGTCAATGTAAAACGCACATATGCGCATTTTTAATATGTTGTCAACGCAGAAGAACAGTCCCAGAATGCAAGAGGCAACTTCCGCTTTGTCACTTCCTTTCTAGGGCGAGATAGGAGCGTGGATGGATGTGAGTAGGAGCTGTGTCGCAGCAGAAAAAGAAATGGGCCCCAAAATCACCTTTATGACAAGGCTCACGAGGACTTTAAAAAGACCAATAAAAAGAACAAAATCTGGAGAGTAATCAGCATGGAGCTGTTCGTCGAAGATTGGCCACTTTGGTCAGAGGAACAAGAGGAGGACAAAGGTTTGTCATTGTTGTTGCAGTATGTAATGTCTTTTGGTACTTATCCGTTAGCCGGGCGCATCCGGCAGGTGGTGAGAAAACTCCACCAGAGTTACATCTTTCCCTACTATACATGTCGGCCTGGAGGGGGAATAGTAATTAGCGCCACCTGCCGGATGCGCCCGGCTAACGGATAAGTACCTGTCTTTTATATCAGTAGATTTGTTTGTTCTGTTTGGGTGTGTCAGGTAGATTAAAGCTAGATGTAATTGAAAGTGATTATGGAGATTTGTCCACTGGCCATATACTGCATGCCCACATGTGAATTGGAACTGTGATGCTTCATATTTTGCAGTTGGTTCCCAGTAATGTTCCCCAATCTTTCCCCACTTTTCTCGGGATCATCTGCACTCCACAGCGGGGGGGGGGGGGGGGGGGGGGTCACGTGGTGTAGTGATGTCATCTTATCTGTATTGTGCAGGAGCAGTGGTTCTGCGCCTGCTCAGTACAGACCCGATGGCGTCCCTACACAGTGGAGGCCGGGGGTCTTGGGTTGGCCGGAGCAGGTAATGTGTGTGTGTGTGTGTGTGTGTGTGTGTGTGTGTGTGTGTGTTTTGGGGGGGGGGGGTTGGCAGCAGCACCAGCACCACAACTACCACAGATTGTGATTGGTTTCATGCTGAAGTAGATTCACAATCTTGTGTTCAGTAAAGGCAGACATATGTTCCCTCTTTGATCGGATTCAATCAGAGGGATTTATCCGTTAGTCGATGTGATGGCAAATCTAGCGGTGTATGGCTACCTTTAGTGTTAGTAGAATAATGGTGCGGCATTTGTAGTGTAGTATTTTAAGTGTACACTCAAAGGAGTTATCAGACATTTTCTAGTAAAATAGGCATAACTTACCTGGGCATCCTCCAACCCCAAGCTTCCAGCATGTCCCTCGCCGCAGCTGTCCCCGCAGCCGTTCACCGCTGCTCCGACCTGGACTGCGCAGGCGCTGAAGTAATGCGCCTGCACAGTCCGCTCCGGCCCACGTGGTGGTGATTGACATCGCCGTTTGCCCAGGCACAATACAGGGCAATCCAGAGGTAGCCCTGAGGGGAGCCGGTTGCAGCTGCGGTAAACGGCTGCGGCAAGGGACATGCTGGGAGCTTGGGACTGGAGGAAGCCCCCGGTAAGTAGTGCCTATTTTACTAGAAAATCTCTGATAACTCCTCCAACAACATTATGATCATTCAATGATTATTCAAATTGTTAAACTACACGTTTTATATATAAATTCATTTTTTTTTTTCACAGTTACAGAGGTACAGAATAAGTGGCGAGATGTGCGAGATAATTTTGCAAAAGAGCTCAAACAAGAGCGAAAAGAACAACGTAGTGGCTTTGGTCGTTCCAAACGACAACCGTATAAACACACAGCCAGGGGTGAGCCTGGGGTGCCTGGCACCTGGGTGCAAGATTTTCTCTGGCGCCTATGGGAGTGGTTAAATTAACCGCGCCCAACCACATAACCACACCCATGTCCTTCCTAATCACACCCACACCTTCCACCTCTTTACGCATGCATGTGATACCCCATTCCTACCCCTCTTCCATGGGCTTGCTCCTGGCTGGCTTTGGCTTCCTGCGAGTCTGCTAGTCTCTGGACTGACTCAGGCTGAGAGGCTCTGCGAGTGCGACGCAGTCACACACTGCGTATTTATGGCTGCCTGCGGCCACCCTACTCTCACTCGCTGACGTCGGCTCCTCCCCCCTGCCAAGCCCAAGGTGGGCTGCCTGTATCTTTTCCGTTGCGCCACACAGCCTGCCAGTGTTGCCAACCTTTCACGTTATTTTTTACTGACAAATACCTAAAAATTTACTGACAAAAGATTTTTACTGACAAAAATTCCCCACTAAATGCACATAAGAGACAGCTTTTCCCCATGTAAATGCACATAACGAGAGACAGCTTTTCCCCATGTAAATGCACATAACGAGAGACAGCTTTTCCCCATGTAAATGCACATAACGAGAGACAGCTTTTCCCCATGTAAATGCACATAACGAGAGACAGCTTTTCCCCATGTAAATGCACATAACGAGAGACAGCTTTTCCCCATGTAAATGCACATAACGAGAGACAGCTTTTCCCCAGCAAATGCACATAACGAGAGACTGCTTTTCACCAGCAAATGCACATAACGAGAGACTGCTTTTCACCAGCAAATGCACATAACGAGAGACTGCTTTTCACCAGCAAATGCACATAACAAGAGACTGCTTTTCACCAGCAAATGCACATAACAAGAGACTGCTTTTCACCAGCAAATGCACATAACAAGAGACTGCTTTTCACCAGCAAATGCACATAACAAGAGACTGCTTTTCACCAGCAAATGCACATAACAAGAGACTGCTTTTCACCAGCAAATGCACATAACGACAAACAGCCAGTGTCCCCGGGATAGGTAGCCAGGGGGTATATGTGCCCGGGATAGGTAGCCAGGGGGTATATGTGCCCGGGATAGGTAGCCAGGGGGTATATGTGCCCGGGATAGGTAGCCAGGGGGTATATGTGCCCGGGATAGGTAGCCAGGGGGTATATGTGCCCGGGATAGGTAGCCAGGGGGTATATGTGCCCGGGATAGGTAGCCAGGGGGTATATGTGCCCGGGATAGGTAGCCAGGGGGTATATGTGCCCGGGATAGGTAGCCAGGGGGTATATGTGCCCGGGATAGGTAGCCAGGGGGTATATGTGCCCGGGATAGGTAGCCAGGGGGTATATGTGCCCGGGATAGGTAGCCAGGGGGTATATGTGCCCGGGATAGGTAGCCAGGGGGTATATGTGCCCGGGATAGGTAGCCAGGGGGTATATGTGCCCGGGATAGGTAGCCAGGGGGTATATGTGCCCGGGATAGGTAGCCAGGGGGTATATGTGCCCGGGATAGGTAGCCAGGGGGTATATGTGCCCGGGATAGGTAGCCAGGGGGTATATGTGCCCGGGATAGGTAGCCAGGGGGTATATGTGCCCGGGATAGGTAGCCAGGGGGTATATGTGCCCGGGATAGGTAGCCAGGGGGTATATGTGCCCGGGATAGGTAGCCAGGGGGTATATGTGCCCAGGAAAGGTAGCCAGGGGGTATATGTGCCCAGGATAGGTAGCCAGGGGGTATATGTGCCCAGGATAGGTAGCCAGGGGGTATATGTGCCCAGGATAGGTAGCCAGGGGGTATATGTGCCCAGGGAAGGTAGCCAGGGGGTATATGTGCCCAGGATTTGTAGCCAGGGGGTATATGTGCCCAGGATAGGTAGCCAGGGGGTATATGTGTCCAGGATAGGTAGCCAGGGGGTATATGTGCCCAGGATAGGTAGCCAGGGGGTATATGTGCCCAGGATAGGTAGCCAGGGGGTATATGTGCCCAGGATAGGTAGCCAGGGGGTATATGTGCCCAGGATAGGTAGCCAGGGGGTATATGTGCCCAGGATAGGTAGCCAGGGGGTATATGTGCCCAGGATAGGTAGCCAGGGGGTATATGTGCCCAGGATAGGTAGCCAGGGGGTATATGTGCCCAGGATAGGTAGCCAGGGGGTATATGTGCCCAGGATACGTAGCCAGGGGGTATATGTGCCCAGGATAGGTAGCCAGGGGGTATATGTGCCCAGGATAGGTAGCCAGGGGGTATATGTGCCCAGGATAGGTAGCCAGGGGGTATATGTGCCCAGGATAGGTAGCCAGGGGGTATATGTGCCCAGGATAGGTAGCCAGGGGGTATTATGTGCCCAGGATAGGTAGCCAGGGGGTATTATGTGCCCAGGATAGGTAGCCAGGGGGTATTATGTGCCCAGGATAGGTAGCCAGGGGGTATTATGTGCCCAGGATAGGTAGCCAGGGGGTATTATGTGCCCAGGATAGGTAGCCAGGGGGTATTATGTGCCCAGGATAGGTAGCCAGGGGGTATCATGTGCCCAGGATAGGTAGCCAGAGGGTAATATGTGCCCAGGATAGGTAGCCAGAGGGTATCATGTGCCCAGGATAGGTAGCCAGGGGGTAATATGTGCCCAGGTTAGGTAGCCAGAGGATAATATGTGCCCAGGATAGGTAGCCAGAGGGTAATATGTGCCCAGGATAGGTAGCCAGAGGGTAATATGTGCCCAGGATAGGTAGCCAGGGGGTAATATGTGCCCAGGATAGGTAGCCAGGGGGTAAAATGTGCCCAGGATAGGTAGCCAGGGGGTAATATGTGCCCAGGATAGGTAGCCAGGGGGTAATATGTGCCCAGGATAGGTAGCCAGGGGGTAATATGTGCCCAGGATAGGTAGCCAGGGGGTAATATGTGCCCAGGATAGGTAGCCAGGGGGTAATATGTGCCCAGGATAGGTAGCCAGGGGGTAATATGTGCCCAGGATAGGTAGCCAGGGGGTAAAATGTGCCCAGGATAGGTAGCCAGGGGGTAAAATGTGCCCAGGATAGGTAGCCAGGGGGTAATATGTGCCCAGGATAGGTAGCCAGGGGGTAATATGTGCCCAGGATAGGTAGCCAGGGGGTATAGGGTCCCCGTTTAGGTAGTGACAGGAGCGCACCCAACCCTCCCCTCCCGCCGCTGCTGCCTCTGCCGCCGCCGCTCCCCCCTCACCTTGCAGCAGCTTCAGACCTCAATCAGCGGGCGACCCGACCAGTAAGAAGGCGCCAGGCGCACCCGCTCTATATGCGGAAGTGATGTCACTTCCGCATATCAGTGCGGCGTGCTAGGTCCTAGCGCCCGCCCGCCTGATCGAGGTCTGACGCGGCGCCGGCGGCTAGAGGGAAAGAGGGAGCGAGCGAGCGGCGGCCACAGGGGGAGAGCGGCGGCCGGGCGGCGCCTCTCAGAGGCAGGCGCCTGGGTGCCTTGCACCCGCAGCACCCGCCCAGGCTCGGCCCTGCACACAGCAATTATTGCTTTCCTCAGGCCTTGTCTGGAAATGCAGCTGTAAGTGTATACATTTTTTTTTCCCCCTGTTTTTATAAAAAATCCTTAATTGTCTTTTTTTTCTTTTGTTTATAGTACAGAGGATAACCTTGCATCCTCTTCTGAAGTATGTGGGCCTGGAACTGCAGCACAGCGTAGTGTGGCAGGGCCCACGCATGAGAGGGTAGCTGACCGAGAGCTAAGGGGTTAAGAAGCAGGGTAGGTGGAGTTGTGAATTCCTGGGCTTGGGAGGAAAACGTGGGGGGGGGGGGGGGCAGGGGGATAAGGAGGTTAGTTTATTTAGAGGGGGCGGGGCTTGGGCTTTTCAGCAAGCGTGAGGTGGAAGCTGCAGCCTGAAGTGTGTGCCTTGCTTGCTTCTGCCATGGAGGGATTAGAGGATTTGGTGGCCAGGATAAAGAGACGAAGCAGTGACCAGGGGCCCGACCTGAGTCCAGATTCAGCTTGCCGCTATGGCACCAGGCACGTCAGGCCAACCTGGAGGGTCCAAACGGAAGTCCAGGCCGCCGGAGCGGCTCAGCCCGGACCACCACTCCAGACAGCAGTGTCACGCTGGGAGCCCCCACGGGGACCCTCCACCCCCCTCCCCCCCCGGCCAAGCGCACAAGCCCCGCAGCCAGTGGGGCAGCTGGGAGGAATCTGCCAGCTACAGAGAGCACATCTGGCGGTGCATCGGATACTGCAGAGGCCTCCGCACTGCCGGCGACACTTCCAGGACCTTCCGCGGCCCTTGGCACCCGCTCCTCGCAGCGGTCCAAGCAAGCCCAACCCAGAGACACCCAGGCAACAAGCGCCGCTTCTGCCAAGGACACGGCAGCGGCCAAGGCCCGGCGCAAGGGGAGCTGGAGAAAGGGGGGCTGCCGCGCCCTCCAGAAGACAAGGACAGAGGGGATCTTCCAGGCGGAACAGCAGAGCCAGACAGCAGGATGACATCCATCACACCAGCCAGCCCAGGTCCAGCCCAGACCGCAGATCACCATTGGATGGGAAGTCTATTACAGGAGCAGAGACTCAGGAGGCATCTGAGGTTTATGCTGGCAGTTCAACGAGGGATCCTGCCGGTTTGGACACTCGTGTCGGTTCAAACACGAGTGTTCCAACTGTGGAGGTTCGCACGCAGCATCCAGATGTTACAGGAAGAAATGTAAGTCATCAGAGTTTGCTAGCAAAAGGGATGACGCCGGTGAGGCTGCACAAGATGGAGCCGCACCTAAATAGATATCTGAAGTTAGAGGTGGCGGAATTTTTGCGTAAAGGTTTTCTTTCAGGTTTTGTTATACCAAGTTGTTGTCAGTTGCCATCCACCGGTCCTTTCAGGAACCTGAAATCTGCTAACGAACTCCCAGAGGTAGTTACCAGGAAGATAAAGAAAGAAGTGGCAGCGGGACGCCTGGCAGGCCCTTTCGCAAATTGCCCATTGGATAATTTGGTGGTTTCACCGCTGGGGGTAGTACCAAAAAAGGAGCCAGGCTCCTTCCGGATGATACACCACCTGTCCTTTCCTCGGGGTTCCTCGGTGAATGATGGGATTGTGGACACTGATGCGTCCATGGTCTATACATCATTTGACGTAGCTTTGGGGTGCGTTAGGTGACTGGGCATTGGTTCCTTGTTAGCCAAGACTGATATCGAGTCAGCGTTCAGGTTGTTGCCGGTTCACCCTGAAAGTTTCCGCTTGCTCGGATGTTTCTGGAAGGGTGAATATTTTGTCTCCCGATGGGCTGTTCTATCTCCTGTGCATACGTTGAGAAATTTAGTGGTTTCCTGGAATGGGTGGTGAAGGATATGTCGGATGTGTCATTGATCATTCACTACCTCGACGCCCTGGCCACTATGAGGCACGTTTGCAGACGATTTGGGATTCCTTTAGCGGAAGAAAAAACGGAGGGCCCGGGGACATCATTGAAATTCCTAGGAATTACTATCGACACGTTGTCAATGGAATGTAGTTTGCCACACGACAAAGTTGCTGACTTAAAAGACACAATTGCAACGGCAATTCAACACAGAAAACTCATGTTGAGGGAGGTACAATCTTTGTTAGGCAAGCTAAACTTCGCCTGCAGAATTATTCCCATGGGTCGTATATTCTGCCGTCGTCTGTCGTTAGCAACGGCAGGAAAGACGGCACCGCACCATCGCATTCGGCTGAATGCGGAGTTGCGGGCAGACTTGCAGGTATGGTCTATATTCCTGAGTACCTTCAACGGGAGATCCTTATGGCTACAGGACGTGGTGAGTAATTTAGATATGGAACTTCTCACGGATGCTAAGGGCGCACACTGTTTTGGCGCTTACCTTGCAGGTGAGTGGTGCGCGGCCCCCTGGGATGAGTCGTGGGTGCAAGCAGGATTCACATCCAACCTGGTTTTGCTAGAACTGTTTCCCATTGTAGTAGCAGTACAGTTATGGGGTCAGCAGCTGGCCAACAGGTGCATCAGGATTAACTGTGACAATATGGGAGTGGTGGAGGCAATTAATAACTTTTCAGCGTTGTCTCCTCCAGTTATATGCTTGATGCACCAGCTGGTTTTGGATTGCTTACGTTTAAACATCTTCACTGTGCATTTACCAGGGGTTGAGAATGTTATAGCTGACTCGTTATCTCGCTTCCAGTGGGACAGGTTCCGGGTGGTGGCTCCAATGGCGAGGAGTATGGGGTGCCCTGCCCAGAGGCGACGTGGAAGGTTCCTTTCGGGCGGTCTCCCATTTTATCAGAAGATCCTTATTGGAATCATCATGGGCGGCATACAAGGCAATATGGAGCATGTGGGACGCCTTGATGACCCAGGAGGGAGGCTGTTGTTCTGAAGACGACAGGCTATGCTTGCTTTTGTTTTTATAGGGAGAAGTTTTTCTGAAGGGGTGTCGGTTTCAGCCATGAACAAGAGGGTTTCTGCACTGGCTTTTTGGTTTAAGTTGCGGGGGTTCAGGGACGTAACAAAAGATTTTAGGGTGAGGCAGGCATTGAAAGGGTTTAGAGTGGGTTCAGTGCGGAGAGATTCTAGGCGTCCAGTGACGTTTGAAGTGTTGGGGAGGTTGGTGGAGGCCCTGCTACTGCTGTTCCTCTGTATACGAGGCCATGTTATTTAAGACGGGGTTTATTTTGGCCTTCTTTGGGGCATTCAGAATAGGTGAACTGGTTAGCCCCAGTAAGTCAAGAGTGGGAGGCATTTTGGCAACGGAAGTTACACTGCAGGAGGACATGGTTATAATCCATTTGAGGCGGTCAAAAACCGACCCGTCGGGGAAAGGCAAATCTGTTAAGCTTTTCCGTATCGGGGGCTCTCTTTGCCCACGCGATGCGGTGGAAGCCTTTTTAGCAATAAGACCGGTAGGTGCCCCGGCCTTTTTGTTACACACGGATGGGGTTACACTGATTCGATTCCAATTCATTGCTGTGTTTCACAAGTGCTTGTCACGCCTGGGTTTTGCCCCGCCAGATTTTGCCTCCCACTCTCTTTTAGAATTGGGACAGCGACAGAAGCAGCGCAGTGGGGGTTGAGTGAGGCTTTGATAAAAAAGATTGGGGAATGGGAATCCATCCGTTACAGATCATATGTTCGCCCGCATTTAGTTTAATTTAGGGGTTTTTATGTCAGGATAGCGTTCTATAGTTTCGTTTTGTCCTTGCAGGTGCACAGATCCTGGTATGGATATTTGGACATTCGTTTGTTTCTCGGGGGGCCAAACGGGCCGAGGTGAGGCCAGAAGGTCGGCAGCTCGGCTTTCCGCCAGACCAGGTCTGTATCAGGTGGTTAGGCTTCCCCGGGATGGTTTGGTCCCGGGTCCTACCGGAGTTGCACAGGTTTGCTAGGCTTGACAGAGCCCCTGATATATTGGTTCTACATGTGGGAGGGAATGATCTTGCTTCCAAATCGACCAGAGTCATCATTAAGGATATAAAATTAGATTTTCTGAGAATCAGAACATTTTTTCCTAATACGATAGTGGTATGGTCGGACATGGTGGCCTGCACTTCTTGGAGGCTGGCCCGATCGGTGCAAAAAATCAATACGGCCAGAGTTAAACTCAATAAAGAGGTAGCTAAGTATGTGATCTGGAATGGGGGCTTGGCTATTAGACACAGGGAATTGGAGGAGGATATTCATTTGTTTTTGAGGAGGGACTGAGTGCACTTGAATGACATTGGGACGGATCTGTGGGCCCTAGGAGTTGAGGATGGGATCCAGAGAGCATTGAGGTTGGGGGCCCTCACAGGCATAAGGAGTCATGCTGGCTCGTGTTGGAGGGGTAGGGGCTCCGGAGGTGGGTACTATTTTGCCGGGGGATTTGCCGCTGGGTAAATTCCGGAGGGCTACGGATAATCAGTAAGTGCCAACATTGTGTGCATGCAGTTGTCCCCGAGCCAGAGAACGTGGCTGGGGGCCGGTCACAAGGCTGCATGCCAGGGATAAGGTTTTTAGTTTCCAGGTGGTACCTCTGGACCCCTTACCTCAGCTCTCTTTGATTTTATATGTTCGGATTCTTTAAGTGTTTATGATGTTTTATATTGTTGGTTTTAAATAAACGGGCTGCTTTGGCCTTAAATTTATCCAAAAATGCTGATGTAGTCCGTGTGGTCATTGTAGTGATAAGAGTGGGAAGGTTTAAAGGGGGGAGGGGGGGCAGGTTTAAGGCGTAAGCTATGCCCCTATTATGCTTCCATCCTACCTATGGATACATCGGAGAAAACTAGGCGTGCTGAAGAAGTAGAGAATGAAATTGACTTCTCACAGGAACTTATAGAGGACACTGAAGGCACCTCGGATAGTGCTGGTAAAAAAAGCATCTAGAAAAACTGGGGGAGCAGACAGCAGGGGTAAAAAAATGACCAAAAAAAGCAAAGAGGAAGATCTCCTGACGTCGCTGAAAACATGCATGACTGTAATTAAGGGCAAAGAACAGCCCATGTCTGAAGCACAATCATTAGCGCAAAGTTTGATACCTCTACTTGAGAGTGCCTGCTTCGAATATGTTTGGCGTAAGACATGCATTGTTAGATGTAATTTATGCACACATCCCTTCTGTCTCTGGTGGTGATGTTCATCATGTTGCTGAAGCTCCCTCTACTGTCTGTTTTCCTCCTCCTCCTACTATTATTTATCGTGAACAACCTGTTGTACGTTCAAGTACACCTATA
This sequence comes from Hyperolius riggenbachi, assembly GCF_040937935.1. Classification (NCBI taxonomy): domain Eukaryota; kingdom Metazoa; phylum Chordata; class Amphibia; order Anura; family Hyperoliidae; genus Hyperolius; species Hyperolius riggenbachi. Next base: position 190,376,691 of record NC_090657.1, read on the forward strand.
CAACACGCAGTGCCACATAGTGGTAATATTGGTCAGTCTATGCATGCTCAGTATTTACAAAAATATTCTTTGAAACTAGCTCATCCTAATGTGCCTACACATGCTGAGGTTCAACGTACCTATCAGCAATATCATCTACAGCCTTTAGATAACAACCCTCAACAGGCCCAGCTTAGAAATCAACCACAAAGTTGTACAGGCCGTCCTCATTCCTTCCCACCCCGACGTAGTGATAGTCAAAGTGGGGATTAAAATTTTCAGTACATGAGCAGTTCATGTTCTTTCCCTGATATTACTGAACCTCCCCAAACATATGAGTCTGATACAAATATGCTTTATTTTCTGCAAGAGCTAAGATCTGGCTGCCCAAGTCCAAAAATGTTTTCCAAATCAAAGTGTTCAAAGAAAAACAAACCCACCAACTGATTTTACCCAGGCCCAACAGGGTTTTCCACAACAAGACAGCAATGCTGGTGCCAGTAGTGCCTCAGAAGGCAATTCTTTCACTGATCTGTAAAAGTTCACATGTTTTAGGGGTTGACTAAGTTGTGCTCAGTTTCCCTACAGTGGACAGTTACATTATGTTACTAAAGTTGTTAGTGGTATGTGCAGCAATTTCGATTTCAACTCAACTATAACATGATAATTTGTACATTGGACCTATACATACATCTAGTGTTTGTGTAACCAGAGAGCTGTAGTTGAGAAAAACTTTTGTTCATACCTTGACCTTCCTCCAGCCACATACACCCGAATCAATTCCATGCCACCATCCATCACTGTCCGCATCTACGAGAACCGGCTCACTGCTCTTTCATCAGTCAGAGCCACTGTAGTGTAAGAGAAGTGAGCTATTTATGTATCTCAACAGCAGCGGTTGGAGAGATAGAGGGGGCACTTTAGCCAGCCTACTCTGGCTCCAATGACGTCTGTGGCGATAGCCAATTCTCGTAGATGCAGGCAGTGCTGAATGGCTGCGTGTGATCCATCCGCGTGTATGAGGCAAGAGGAAGCACAAGGTATATACAAAAGCTTTTCTTTACTTCAGCTCTCTGTTTCCCTTTACACTAGATCACCTATACTGCTATTGTTATGTTCATCGTTCATCCCTATTTTTGGAGTGTCACTTTACAGTTATGTATGGTGAGGTTTTGTGGTTTTTACACATATGGATAAATATATTTAGTACATTGAGGTAAGACCAATACTGTCCTGCAGTCATGTGAGCGTTCTACTTTTGTTTGATACATGTGGCAGAGACTACTCTCTCCCATCCTCTCCCCAATGGGTATGCTTCTGAAGTTTGGAGGCTTCACAGTCTCCCAAACTGTTCAAAACTCTGTGTAGAAAATAAGATCCAGTTCACATTTGCGTTTTTTGTCAGTGAATGTGTTTTTGGATTAACTTGATCCGGATGGTACGTGGCCTGTTCACATAGTGAAAACAGAGCTCATTCAATGATTGCATCCGTTTTAAGTAGACAAATTCATATCGTTAATTCTACTACAGGCAACGGTACAATATAATACAATAAAATTTCTATAGCGCTTTTCTCCCATAGGACTCAAAGCGCTTAGGATCTCTCAGATTCAGTAATTGGTAGTAGGATGAAGTATTCACATAACAAAAGTTATATTTCTGCAAATGCCAAACTGAACAGGTGGGTTATCAGTCTGGATTTAAACACGTCCAGGGATGGAGCTGTCCTGATCTATTGAGGTAAGGAGTTCCAAAACGTAGGGGCAGCATGACAGAAGGCTCTGGGACCAAAAGTTTCCAAGTGGACTCTGGGTATGACTAGATTATTAGAACCTGTGGATCTGAGAATGCGGAGATTGCTACGTAGCTGCAACATATCTTTCATGTATCCAGGGCCTAGATTATTCAGGGATTTAAATGTCAGTAGGCCGATCTTGAATAGGACCCTCCACTCTATAGGTAGCCAGTGAAGGGAGTGCAGGACTGGTGTTATGTGGCAGTGACGGGGTTGGTTGGTTAGCAGTCTGGCAGCAGTATTCTGTATCAGCTGTAGGCGGTACAAGACCTTTTTTGGAAGGCCAGTGTAGAGAGCATTACAGTAGTCCAGTCGGGATGTGATGAAGGCATGGACTAAGGTTGGCAGATCTTCTGGGGGGATGAGGTGCTTGATTTTTGCAATGTTCTTCAGGTGAAAATAGGATGATTTCACCACAGCAGAGATTTGCGTTCTGAAGTTTAAATCCCCATCAATTAGAACTCCCAGGCTACGCACATGATCAGAGCTGCGTAGATCCGTGCCTCCTATTCCCAGTGGTGAAGACTGCAAGTTAAGTTGTTTTGTTATCATGCTCTGCCCTCCAATCAGAAGGACTTCAGTTTTGTCTGCATTTAGTTTCAACCAGTTGTCATTCATCCATTGCTGTAATTTACATAAGCAGGCGTTAATAGTTAGAGTTGGGTCTGTCACACCAGGCTTGAAGGAAAGATATAGTTGGGTGTTGTCTGCATAGCAATGGTATGTCAGGCCATGTTTTTGGGTTCGTTTTTCCAAGCGGTAACCTGTAAATGTGAAAAGCCGGGGAAAGAGGATTGAGCCCTGGGGCACCCCATACTTAAGTGATACAGGGGTGGACAGGAAGGGCCCCATAGACACTTTGTGGGTTCTGCCACTCAAGAAGGATTGGAACCACTGAAGATTGGAACTGCCATCAATGCCGCAGTATTCCTGTAGCCTGTTTATCAAGATGTCATGGTCAACTGTATCAAAGGCTGCAGAAAGGTCTAGCAGTATGAGGATCGAGCACTCTCCTCTGTCTCTTGCCATGAGCAGGTGGTTGCATATTTGGATGAGGGCAGTTTCAGTGCTGTGGTGTTTCCTGAAGCCAGACTGGAATGAATCATAACTGTTGTTTTGTAGGATTTTGGCTTCTAGCTGGAGGTAAGCAGCTTTTTCAATTAGCTTGCCCAGAAAGGGAGGTTAGAGACAGGTCTGTAGCTGGTCATTGCATCTGGGTCCAGGGAGAGTTTTTTTGAGGAGAGGCCTGATGATTGCTTCCGGTAGATGATTCCTCTTCTTAATCTGGCCACTAACGGTCCAATTTCTAGCGAAAAATCATTCAAGCGATCAGAAATTCTGATCGAAAGTGAAATATTGTAATACATCGTTCACTACACCATCAACGAACCAATCTTTGCTTCCTATCTATCACAACCAACAAGAAAATCCAAATTTTGATTCGACGAAAATTCATTTGGACGACATTTTTTTCACTCATTCATAATCGATTGTGTCCACCAATGGAGATGTTTACAACCAATCCGATCAGAATTTCTGATTGCTCTGATTTTTCGCTAGAAATTGGACCGTTAGTGGCCACCTTTACACAGAGATAAATAGCGCATGGTGTGTGAAAAATGGGGACTGTAGCAGTTTCAGGATTTGGGGGACTGGAATGTATCCGTGACAACGGGTGTTTGAGAATAGATCTATTGGTTGAAAAACGTACTATTTTAAAACTGCAAATGTGGACTGGGCCTTACCGTAGCAAAAATAATTTGGACAGGTCATGATAACCCCTTAACTGGTTTCTCAATTCTGTAGTGGTTGATTTTTTTGTTTTTCAATGCATTTGGATATAGCAATGTTAGAATCACACATGTCAGTTGATAATAAACATAGCTGCAGTGTGTTGTGGTTTAAAACTACATAGCAACCCCTTCACCATCCGCCATTTGCATCATATTATTGCAGGTGTACCGGTAACTTGCTTGTACCTCTACGGCCTGTGTGCGTACGATGTCCTTCCCTCTTCACTTCGGTCCAGCATACAGTAGTGCTGGGCGTAATGGAAAAAACTACGCTTACGGATCATTACGCGTAATTTTACGCTATTACGCATTACGGAATTACGCTTACGGCGTAGACATTTATCTACGGTTCATGTCTGTAATTACGCATGGCCCTTACGCAATTACGCGTAAGAATACCGTAATGCAGGTTGTTACGTTATTGCCTTACGCATAATTTCCTACTAGCAATTAATACGTAAGGCAATGCTCCCAAGCGGAAAAGTTGACGGAAAGAATGTTAGGTAGCCGCCGACTTTAAGGGTTAATAGCAAAGCCCCCTTAATTGCTGAGAGCCTCAAATTTGGAGAATATATTAAAGAGATCAGAAGGAATAAGAGGAAAAACATTTTTTTCAAAATTTTTGAGAAAATCAATTTTTAAGTTTCAAGGGCAAAAATGTCTTTTAAATGCGAAAAATGTCAGGTTTTTTTGCACAGGTAACAATAGTGTATTATTTTCATAGATTCCCCCAAGTGGGAAGAGTTTTACTTACTTCGTTCTGAGTGTGGGAAATATTACAAAAAAATGACGTGGGGTCCCCCCTCCCAGACCTCTTTAACCCCTTGTCCCCCATGCAGGCTGGGATAGCCAGAATGCGGAGCACCGGCCGCGTGGGGCTCCGCACCCTGACTATACCAGCCCGCATGGTCCATGGATTGGGGGGTCTCGGAAGGGGAGGGGCAGCCAAGCTTTCCCCTCCCCCTCCGAGCCCTTGTCCAATCCAAGGACAAGGGGCTCTTCTCCACCTCCGATGGGCGGTGGAGGCCGCGATTTCCTGGGGGGGGGTTCATGGTGGAATCTGGGAGTCCCCTTTAAAAAGGGGTCCCCCAGATGCCCACCCCCCTCCCAGGAGAAATGAGTATAGGGGTACTTGTACCTCTTACCCATTTCCTTTAAGAGTTAAAAGTAAATAAACACACAAACACTTAGAAAAAGTATTTTAATTGAACAAAAACCATAACCACGAAAAAAAAAGTCCTTTAATATTCTTAATTAACCATTAATACTTACCTGTCCCTTTAAATAAATGATCCCTCGCAATAGCCTCGGAAATGTTCTATCAGTTACAATGTAACAAAGTTATTACAATGTAACAACTTTGTTACATTGTAATTACACCGCACCCGACGTCACTCGCCGCTCAGCCGCCGCATGCACTTACGCGTCCTTGCAGGACGCTAAGTCCCCGCCGGCTCCTGCTGTCCACCCCGCCCACATCTGTCACCCACATGTCACCCACATGTGGGTGAGGCGGGGAGGGCAGCGGGAGCCTGCGGGGACTTAGCGTCCTGCACGGACCCGACAGAGCTCTGAGCTATATAGCTCAGAGCTCTCTAAGCATCTTTGAATTTGGGCTCCAAGGAGCCCCATTGGTCCTTAGCAGACCAATGGGGTTCCTTGGAGCCCAAATTCAAAGATGCTTAGAGAGCTCTGAGCTATATAGCTCAGAGCTCTGTCGGGTCCGTGCAGGACGCTAAGTCCCCGTCGGCTCCCGCTGCCCTCCCCGCCTCTCCCACATGTCACCCACATGTCACCCACATGTGGGTGACATGTGGGTGGGGTGGACAGCGGGAGCCGGCGGGGACTTAGCGTCCTGCAAGGACGCGTAAGTGTATGCGGCGGCTGAGCGGCGAGTGACGTCGGGTGCGGCGTAATAGTTACATTGTAATAACTTTGTTACATTGTAACTGATAGAACATTTCCGAGGCTATTGCGAGGGATCATTTATTTAAAGGGACAGGTAAGTATTAATGGTTAATTAAGAATATTAAAGGACTTTTTTTTTCGTGGTTATGGTTTTTGTTCAATTAAAATACTTTTTCTAAGTGTTTGTGTGTTTATTTACTTTTAACTCTTAAAGGAAATGGGTAAGAGGTACAAGTACCCCTATACTCATTTCTCCTGGGAGGGGGGTGGGCATCTGGGGGACCCCTTTTTAAAGGGGACTCCCAGATTCCACCATGAACCCCCCCCCAGGAAATCGCGGCCTCCACCTCCACCGCCCATCGGAGGTGGAGAAGAGCCCCTTGTCCTTGGATTGGACAAGGGCTCGGAGGGGGAGGGGAAAGCTTGGCTGCCCCTCCCTTTCCGAGACCCCCCAATCCATGGACCATGCGGGCTGGTATAGTCAGGGTGCGGAGCCCCACGCGGCCGGTGCTCCGCATTCTGGCTATCCCAGCCTGCATGGGGGACAAGGGGTTAAAGAGGTCTGGGAGGGGGGACCCCACGTCATTTTTTTTTTTTTTTATATTTCCCACACTCAGAACGAAGTAAGTAAAACTCTTCCCACTTGGGGGAATCTATGAAAATAATACACTATTGTTACCTGTGCAAAAAAACCTGACATTTTCCGCATTTAAAAGACATTTTTGCCCTTGAAACTTAAAAATCGATTTTCTCAAAAACTATAAGGTCTTTTTGAAAAAAAAAAATTCCTCTTATTCCTTCTGATCTCCTTAATATATTCTGCAAATTTGAGGCTCTTAGCACTTAAGGGGGCTTTGCTATTAACCCTTAAAGTCGGCAGCTTTTTTATTATTTTTAATATTACGCGATTACGGCAGACTGTGTAATTTCAATAGGAGTTTACGGTCTTACACAGAATTTGTTACGCGTAATAACGTAACCTACGGTCTACGCGTAATTAATTACGTGTAATACCGTAACCTTACACGTAGCGCTTACGGTGCATTTGTAGTGAATTACGATGCGTAATTACGCTAATGTGTAATTTCGGCCCAGCACTGGCATACAGTGATGGTCTCAGAAGCACAGTGACCCCTCTGCCTGATCTGTACTATGTGTGCGCTCCATTACACCAAACGTCAATTGATTATCATGTGACGCTTGATGAACTGGAGCGGACACAAAACACAGATTACTCAGAGGGGTCAGCGTGCCCCTGAGCCAATCGCTATGTGCCTGCCAGAAGTGAAGAGGGAAGGACGTACTTCGCACTCAGGGTGTATTTTGTCCGGGTCAAGGTCCAATCAAGTTGCTGGAATGCCGGCATGAATATGACACAAACAGCGAACAAAGGAAGGAGCAGGAGGATGTGTCACTATGTAATTTAAGAGCCACACCCCCCCACACACACTATAGCTATGTTTATTTTCATTTGTGGTATGCTTTTATTGCTCCTTTCATTTGAAAGGTAGAAGCTACTCAATGAAAATGCCTACCTTTAATACTTAAAAAGTTGAATATGTAGCACTTTATTTTAAAAATTGTTGGTGTTATGCAAATTTGACATTGTCTTGTTATTTTGCTGTTTTTTTTTTTCAGCTGTTTTTTGCATTTTAATAATGTTTAATACTTTACAGTATGTTACTGTACAATTTTGCACTGTTGCAGACACTATTTCGGTGTGTTTTTCTTTAATAAAAAAACATTGCAAATTTTAACAAGCAAATAAAGAAGGTTTATGTTTAACCAAGTGTATTTTTTTTTCTATCCAATTGGTTACTTACAAATTGGGAACAAATGTCGCTGGGTACACACGTTGCGATTTTCCCGCTCGATTCGCGATATTGAACGGATCAATTCGATCATTTAAATCATGCTCAATTGGATTTCGATCGTTCCTGCTGTCAATTCGAAATCCAATTCAGCATGTTTTAATTAATCAAATTGATCCATTTGATCACGTGAATCTAGCGGGAAAAATCAACTTGTGTACCCAGCATAACACTACAATATCACAAATACGTACACCTTTTTTCATAAATGTGTTTGGTAGTAAATAAAGAGGAAAAGTAAACAAAAATAAATGTAACTTTTATTTAATATAATAATCACAAAATATTTTTTTATTGCAAAAACCAATGTAAATGCACCATAAACTGCATGATATTCAAACAACCAATCATTTCTCTCTAATTTGCATTTCCCACAAATAACACAACGTTCACAGAAGACTTTCGGCTTTTCTCAATGCACCTTCTGATGTGAAAGAGCCCTAAGAAACACTGCTGTCAGGAAATCCTCTGAGTGAGGTAAGAGAGGGCCTGGAGCTGTAGCAAGCGGAGTGCGGAGGGCCCGGCCATGATTGGGTAGCAGTCTCCATGGTAGTGGTGGGGTTAACTGGGATGGGTGGGCTGGGACGGCCGCCTTAGCAGTGAAGGGGTTAATCGGGGGAGGGTGGTTTGTACAGGGGGTGGGGCATTTTTTCCAGGCTAGGTGGAAGGGGGCGGGCACATCCGTTTGGAGAGCGAAAGGAAAAGAAGCTCTTGCCGGACACCCGCTCGCTCCCTGCAGCATGGAGGACTTTGAGAGGCTGGTGGCCAGGATCCGCGTGGAGGCAGAGTCGAGGGGCCCATCCTGGGTCCACGTTCAGCTGGCTGCCATGAGTGCTGCAGCGGAGGCTGCGGCGACCAGCATGCCCACCGCAGCTGTGGCGCCCAGCGCTCCAGCCGCACAGATGACGGAGAAACTCCTATCCAGGCCGCTGGAGCGGCTTAGCCCGGAACCCCAGGGATGAGCGTGGCATCGCTCTGGGAGCCCCCCTCGGGACCCTCCACCTCCCCCCACAAAACGCTCCTCGCGGGGATCAGGTGGGAGGAATACCACACAACAGCAGGAGCAGGAGGATTTGATGGGAGAAGGCACTTCTGGAGCTGCCCACCCTTCCCAACGGCCAGCAGGAGGTGAAGCGTCCCTTAGTCCCCACGCTGCGGGGCAGACTAAGCGGGCCCATCATAAGGACTCCCATTCTGCGGGTGCCGCCCAACCCCCAGCGGTTGCGACCCATCAGGCGCATGGTGGAGGCAGGAGTTCCCCTGGCAAGACCAATCCTGGAGGGTCTGCCAAGACAAGCGAGGACAGCAGACGCAGCAGCGTGACCAGCGCAGCAGGGACCATGCGGCCAGGAGCAGCCCGGCTTCTGAGGCAGATTCCTTGGTGGAGGATGATGACAATGCAGCAGGTGGAGCCGGAGTGACGGCTGGCAGGGACACGCGTCCGGGGCAGCCAGGTGAGGCCAATGTAGCTGCTGTTAATGCCTTAGCCACTTTATTGTTGTAAATTTGTGGGGGTAGTCAGGGAGGGGTAGGGAACCTATCGGTGGTGTTGGGATCGCAGTTTACATCACAGGCCCAGCCTTCACCTTCCGGTTTAGCAGTGTCGGGGGTCCCGGGCGGTTGTTGCCGGGGTTGCCAGTGTCGCCAGTGGGGGCGTGGGTGCCCTCATCCTCTGGTTTGGGGTCCGTAGTTTCAAACACTGTCAGTTGGTCACTCGGCGCCTTCGGGTACTTTGCCTACGCAGGTTATAGGACCGTTAGCGCAAGGGGTGGTTCAGGTGGAGCCACCGGTTGCGTTAGGCCTGAGTGGGGCATAGTCGGAGGTAGCGGTGCAAACGGAGGGATCCGCGGGTGAGTCTGCAACAGCTAGTGGGGCGGGTCAGGTGCGTTTGGCGGACGCGTTGCGCGCAGAGCTTTGTGTCTGCTTCAATGGCCTTCTTGGGTCCCATTTGAAGCAGGAGGTGAAGGAGCGCATTTGGAAGGGCGAGTACATCGAGATATTCTCGCTTCTTCCCCTGGAAAAATTCAATTTGGATAAGGGCAAGCCGGATGAGAAGAAGCGAGAAGAGGAAAGGTGTTACAGGTTGATCCCCCGCACTTTCCAGAACTGGTACCAGGCGTTCTCTATTCTGGCAAATGTAACTGGGGAAAGGCAGCCTGAGCACTGTTCGGCTCTTTTTGGGTACTTGGACTCCATTGGCGTGGCCCATCGGTCGTACGGTGGGAATGCTTGGCTGCGTTATGACGAGCAGTTCCGGAAGACTAAGGCAGTGCGTCCGGTGGTGCGGTGGGACCAGAAGGACATTACCTTGTGGATGCGGCTGATGATTCCATCTAGGTCTCCACAGTCCTTTCTTGCCACAGCCGGTGGGTCGGCCTTGGCCAGCCAGCCGGTTACCTGAGGAAAGGCGTATGCTGGCAATTTAATGAGGGTTCCTGTCGCTTTGGCCACTCCTGCCACTTTAAACATGAGTGCTCCAATTGCGGAGGCTCGCATGCAGCCACGAGATGTTACAAGCAGCGGAGGGCCAAGTCTGGGGATGCTGCACATAAGAGCGATGACGCCAGTGAGGGGAGCAGAGATGGCCCGGTTCCTAAGCAGGTACCCTGAGCGGGAGGTGGCTGAATTTTTACGGGTAGGTTTTGAGGAGGGTTTTAGAATTCCTAGTAGTTGTTTGTTGCATTCGGAACCTCCTTTTAGGAATTTTAAATCTGCACACGAGTGCTGGGAAGTAGTTGATAAAAGATAGAGAAGGAGGTGGCGGGTTTTTTGGCGGGTCCATTTTGGTCTTGTCCATTGGGTGAGCTGATTGTATCGCCCCTTGGTGTGGTCCCTAAAAAGGAGCCGGGGGCTTTTCGTCTAATCCACCATCTTTATTTTCCTTGTGGTTTTTCGGTTAACGACTGTCTTTCGAGCGATGATATGTCGGGGGTGTACACATCATTTGATGAGGCCTTGCGTTGGGTTAGGCGTTTAGGGCAGGGTGCGTGGTTGGCTAAAACCGATATTGAATTGGCGTTTAGGCTGAATCGTCGTTTAGGCTGTTACAGTTCCTCCTTCCAGTTTCCGGTTATTGGGTTGTTTTTGGAGAGGTGAGTACTTTGTGGATAGATGCCTTCCTATGGGGTGCTCCATATCTTGTGCGTATTTCGAGAGGTTTAGCACTTTTCTGGAGTGGGTGGTGAAGGAAGTGTCGAGCGTCCAGTCGGTTATACATTACCTGGACAATTTTCTGTTCATGGGTCCAGCGGACTCCCCTGACTGCGCTTACGCATTGGCTAACATGCGGCATGTTTGTGAGCGATTCGGGGTCCCACTCGCCGAGGAAAAAACAGAGGGGCCAGTTACAGCTTTGAAGTTTCTGGGCATTACCATCGACACTGAGTCCATGGAATGTAGTTTGCCTGGGGACAAGGTCGAGGCTCTCAGGGAGTCCATTGGTGTGGCAGTTAGGAGCAAGAAATTGACACTGAGGGAGGTACAGTCTCTATTGGGCAAGTTGAACTTTGCCTGCAGAATCATGCCCATAGGGCGTATTTTCTGCAGGCGATTGGCAATGGCGACCGCTGGGATTTCGGCTCCACACCACCGCATTTGGCTGACTGTGGAACTCAGAGCTGACTTACAGGTTTGTTTAGCTTTTCTAGCAGATTTCAACTGTAGGTCTTTGTGGATGCAGGACACGGTAAGTATTTCGGAGCTGGACTTATTTACTGATGCGTCTGGCTCTCATGGTTTTGGAGCATTCTTTCAGGGCAGTGGTGCGCGGCATATTGGGACAGGTCCTGGGTGGAGGCGGGTTTTACTTCCAATCTCGTGTTGTTAGTTATTTCCCATAGTGGTGGCGGTTCAGATCTGGGGTCGACAGTTGGCAAACCGGCGGGTCAGGATTAAATGTGATAACATGGGAGTGGTGGTGGCAATCAATAACTGTTCGGCGTCTTCATGATTACAGCCATGTCGGTAATTTTTCTTCACTGCTCCATAATTTCAGCTTTTCATGCGGTAACAGCCTTTATGAATTGACACTTTGCTAAGTGCTTAGGAAAGTCTGCTGGGTACTTTTCCGTTAGCCGGGCGCATCCACTAGTTGGCGATAAAACTCCACCAGAATTACATCTTTCCCTATCTATGGCGGCCTGGAGAGGGAATAGTAATTAACGCCACCTAGCGGATGCGCCCGGCTAACTGAAAAGTACCGCCTGCTGTTTTCAGCATTAACGCATGCGGTAATGCTTTATGAATTGAGGCCATTGTGTATGGAGCACCTCGGGGGGGGGGGGGGGGTACGGAACTGCTAACGCTGCTGACAGCAGAAGCTTAATGCAACATCTTGGAAAATCTGAATGACCATGGTATTTGAGCAACTGACAGCAATTAATAATAAAGGCATTGAGATAAATGTTTTCAGGACACAATGGCTATCATTCATAAAAGTGTGTTCGGTAAAACCTGGGTGGGAAAGTACCACATTCAATATTTTAGACTTCTGTGTGCTCATTCACAAAAATCTTTAGTTGCGATAGCAGTGCGGTGATTTCCCGAACTAGGCTGGCGGTAGGCTGGCGTAACATGAGAAGCTGCCTGAGTTGATACATTTTCTCTGTGCAGAGACAGCCTAACAATAAAAGAGGCAGCCCCAGCTTTCCTTTAGATGTGAATTATTTTTTTTTTTTAATTGCCTCTCCTTGCCCTGAATCTGCGCTGAATCTGTCTGTTAGTCTATCTAAACAATCTATTTAATTGCCACAGCTTAGAAGAACTGTAAGAAATGTTATACATGCAGGGGTACTTATCCGTTAGCCGGGCGCATCCTCTAGGTGGCGACAAAACTCCACCAGAGTTACATATTTCCCTACTATCCATGTCAGCCTGGAGGGGGAATAGTAATTAGTGCCACCTGTCGGATGCGCCCCACTAACGGATAAGTACCCATGCAGGCTTTCTGATGTGAAATATATCTGAAAACAGGTACCCAAGGGGTTAAACACAGCCTGGGTATTCTGGAAAGCCTTTTTTGTTCTGTTCTCACTGCTGCTGCCTGGGAGGTCTGTCTCCATTAACTTAGCATGATTACCGCTCAAGGCAAACCGCTAGGGTTTTTTTAAAAACCGCTGCAGCATGTAACACATGGCAGTGTTCTCACTGCCGTGTTTGCAGTTGGCGTTAACCGCAAACAAGTTACATGCATTGGTTTGCCGGCGATTAGCGTTTAGCAATCACAATTAGCATGCATAGCACTGCTAATCTCAATCGCTCCAAAGTCGCCGCGTGTCCAGTGACTTTTTTTCTGCGCTAATCGCGGCAAAATCACTCCGGCAAAATGCCAGCGGTAATCGCCTCCGTTTTGGGATTTTTAGATGTGAACGGTCCCTTATCCACATGCTTATCTCCAACAGAGCGGTTTTCTCTGTCCTGATACAGCCTGCTCTAATCTTTATGAATTGATATGTAGTGACATGTGTTGAGATAATCACCGCACAAGGCAGTAATTTATCGCTCTGCTCGGTAGGGAGCTTTGTGACTCTACGGTTTTCTGTTCTGTGCAGCCTGTCATCCCTTTAGATGTGCTGCAGCCACCAGGGGGAGCTCTTCTGTGTGCTATAGCTATAATACAAATATGCAAAAACGACAGAAGTGGAGGAGCACTCATGCAAAAGGATATGGGGTGTGCCGTAGCTTTAAGATCACTGTACCAATGAACAAGAGATGCAAATCCGAGCGAAGCAGGCACCACCTTCAGTAATTTAGTAGCTCTTTATTGGAAAAGTCATAAAAAATGACAAGTCATTTGGCTTTAGTGGCTGACAGCCAGCTGTTTCAAGCTCAGTAGCTCTTTTTCAAAGCCAGAACAGAAGCCATGGCTTCTGGCTTTGAAAAAGAGCTACTGAGCTTGAAACAGCTGGCTGTCAGCCTCTAAAGCCAAATGACTTGTCATTTTTTATGACTTTTCCAATAAAGAGCTACTAAATTACTGAAGGTGGTGCCTGCTTCGCTTGGATTTATAATACAAATATGCACATCTAAAGGGATGCAGGGATGCCCGCAGACTCATTGATACATTGAAAGACCCACCGGCATCCTTGTCGCATCCAATCACAGGGAGAAGCAGGCTGTGTGGCTCTCCCTATTGTCTGTTTGGCTCTCCCCAAAGGCTGTCTATCAAGTTACCGCATTTCCCAAAGTAATTACCACAGAAGTCAGTAATTTTCCTCACTAGTCGGGAACTGTGATTTTCTGTGCGGTGATGGGTTTAGTGAATTGTAACTTGGGAAGGTGATTGGTAAAATCAGCTGTTTTCAGCATTACCGAATGTGGTAATGCTTTGTGAATAGAGCCCATTGTGCAGGTAACCTCACAGGTGGAGTAATTAGTCTCAGCTATGTGGGCTCCACACAAATTACCCCACTTGTGCCTATGGGACGTTACCTGCACAATGTGCTGTTGCTGAGCTATTGGGACAGGTTTGGGAAACAGTGGGCCAGATTTATCAGTAGTGTCTGACAGGAAATCTTAGGTTTCTGGAAATCATGCAGAGCGGTGTCAGACTTGAAAAAGGGTGCATTTCCTCCTAGGAGGAGCGAGGTGGCATTCTGATTGGTGCAACCTGTAATGCTGGGAATACACGATGCGTTTTTTCCGCTTGATTCTCTGCTCGATCATTTTTGCCGCTCTATTCTCCACTCGATTCTCTTATCTTCTGATTGTTTTTCTCGTCTTTTTCAATCCACTTCTATCAGAAAATCGAGCAGCAAAACGATCGAGCATGTGATCAGACATGTCGGAAATTATGTATTGAACCATCTATCTGCTGCAAAAACGCATTGTGTATTCCCAGCATGAGGCCAGAAACCCACTAGGAGGGATTTGTAATCTCTAGGGCAGGGGTCTCAAACTCGCGTCCCGTGGGCCATTTGCGACCCTCGATACAGTATTTTCTGGCCCGCGTCGGGAAAACCTTCCTTATACTTCGCCTCTGTGCTCCCATATAATCCGCCGCATCCGCATCCCCGCCGCATCCATCTCACTGAAACAAACTATTTTTCCTATTTAAATTTAACTTACAGTTTGCTTCAGTGGTCCCATACGAGTGATCCGCCACGTCCCCGCCTCTAAACGAGGGCTGCAGAGCCCCCAAATCGCCCACGGGGCAATCCGCCGGCATTTCCTGGAAGGGACAGAGCTTTCAGCTTCAGCTCTGCCCCTCCTGACATCAATCGCAGCGCATCGCCGCCTTTGCCCGCTCCTCTCTGTGAAGGAAGAGTGAGAGGGGCGGGCAGAGGCGGCGATGCGCCGCGATTGACGTCAGGAGGGGCAGAACTGAAGCTGAAAGCTCTGCCCCTTCAAGGAAATGCCGGCGGATTGCCCCCCAGGCGATTTGGGGGCTCTGCAGCCCTTGTTTAGAGGCGGGGATGCGGCGGATCACTCGTATGGGACCACTGAAGCGAACTGTAAGTTAAAATTAAATAGGAAAAAAAGATCGCTTCAGTGAGAATGTGATTTTGAATAAAAATCAATACAAGGGGTGTCATGTTCAGAAGAACTGTTGATGATCTTCACTCAATATTCTATTCATGTTCTGGACACTTCATGTTCATAAGAAATAATTAAAACTGTTAATATGTTCATAAGAAATGGTCAAAACTGTTAATGACATTTGAGCACTTTTTTTGTGAAATCCCTTAGGCGGCCCAGCCTCATCCTGACTTTGCCTCCTGCGGCCCCCAGGTAAATTCAGTTTGGCGGGTTCAAGTCCCGTAGCCCAGAACTCCGTGTGTGAGACTGCAGCCAAGCAGCGTGGTATTGGGGAGTTTGTCGCCGCACGTACTGCAGGACTGTCAGAAGCTCCCCGCCAGTGCAATCCGGCAGGGCGGGTAGAGCTGGGGACAAGGCCTGACGGCAAGAAAGGGTCGCGACCGAAGACCAAACTGCAAACCTGAGAGGAGTGGACCACTCAATCCGGCCAACCTGGTGACAGCAGAAGTGGTGAGATCGCTCCAGACTTAAACTCCACACGCAAGCGGCAGACCACATGGAATAACGCTCATCATACTGGCCATATGTAGCCTAATACCCTCTCTCCCCCTCTCTGAAAACCACAGTACAATTGGTACCGGTACCAGTAGGAAGATATGAATGGGGTGGCATGTATGGACAGTGTGAGTGTGTTCAATGTTCCAATACGGCTATTTTAATTGTTTTTATTGGTTTGGTCTGTGTATGGCTAGTGTTGGGCGAACATCTAGATGTTCGGGTTCGGGCCGAACAGGCCGAACATGGCCGCGATGTTCGGGTGTTCGACCCGAACTCCGAACATAATGGAAGTCAATGGGGACCCGAACTTTTGTGGTTTGTAAAGCCTCCTTACATGCTACATACCCCAAATTTACAGGGTATGTGCACCTTGGGAGTGGGTACAAGAGGAAAAAAAAATTTAGCAAAAAGAGCTTATAGTTTTTGAGAAAATCGATTTTGAAGTTTCAAAGGGAAAACTGTCTTTTAAATGCGGGAAATGTCTGTTTTCTTTGCACAGGTAACATGCTTTTTGTCGGCATGCAGTCATAAATGTAATACATATAAGAGGTTCCAGGAAAAGGGACCGGTAATGCTAACCCAGCAGCAGCACACGTGATGGAACAGGAGGAGGGTGGCGCAGGAGGAGAAGGCCACGCTTTGAGACACAACAACCCAGGCCTTGCATGAGGACAAGAAGCGTGCGGATAGCATGCTTTGTACCACCATGCAGTCATAAATGTAATAAAGATAAGTGGTTCAATAAACAGGGACCACGCGGCAACGCTAACCCAGCAGCAGCACACGTGATGGAACAGGAGGAGGCGCAGGAGGAGAAGGCCACGCTTTGTGAGACACAACAACCCAGGCCTTGCATGAGGACAAAAAGCGTGCGGATAGCATGCTTTGTACCGCCATGTAGTCATAAATGTAATAAAGATAAGAGGTTCCATAAACAGGGACCGGCAACGGTAACCCAGCAGCAGCAGCAGCAGCAGCAGCACACGTGATGGAACAGGAGGAGGCGCAGGAGGAGAAGGCCACGCTTTGTGAGACACAACAACCCAGGCCTTGCATGAGGACAAAAAGCGTGCGGATAGCATGCTTTGTACCGCCATGTAGTCATAAATGTAATAAAGATAAGAGGTTCCATAAACAGGGACCGGCAACGGTAACCCAGCAGCAGCAGCAGCAGCAGCAGCACACGTGATGGAACAGGAGGAGGCGCAGGAGGAGAAGGCCACGCTTTATGAGACACAACAACCCAGGCCTTGCATGAGGACAAAAAGCGTGCGGATATAGCAGCAATGCTTTTTGCCGCCATGCAGTCATAAATGTAATACAGATGAGCGGTTCAATAAACAGGGACCGGAAACGCTAAACCATCCCAGATGTTCATCGGTCATGTTACTTGGTTGGGGTCCAGGAGTGTTGCGTAGTCGTTTCCAATCCAGGATTGATTCATTTTAATTTGAGTCAGACGGTCTGCATTTTCTGTGGAGAGGCGGATACGCCGATCTGTGATGATGCCTCCGGCAGCACTGAAACAGCGTTCCGACATAACGCTGGCTGCCGGGCAAGCCAGCACCTCTATTGCGTACATTGCCAGTTCGTGCCAGGTGTCTAGCTTCATGCCCGGTTTCAGGTCCAGCGGTGCCAGCCACAAATCCGTCTGTTCCTTTATTCCCCTCCAAATTTCCTCCCCTGTGTGCTGCTTATCCCCAAGGCAGATCAGCTTCAGCAACGCTTGCTGACGCATGCCAACAGCTGTGCTGCACTGCTTCCACGATCCTACTGCTGCTGGTGCTGGGTTAGCATTTCCGGATGAGGTACAGCTTTGAGATGCGTTGGAGGAGAAGGAGTCAGAGAGGTAGGTGCTGCTGTTGTTATCCAGCTGTTTGCGGCGTGGGCAACACCCGCGCCGTAGCAGGTGAGGAATCGCTGCCAGGCTCCACAAGGTTCACCCAGTGCGCGGTAAGGGAGATGTATCGACCCTGGCCGAACGCACTCGTCCAGGTGTCAGTGGTGAGGTGAACCTTGCAGGCAACGGCATTCTTCAAGCTTCGGGTTATTTAGCTGACCACGTGCTCATGCAACTCAGGCACTGCAGAGCGCGCAAAGTGGTAGCGGCTGGGAACAACGTAACGTGGGATGGCCACTGACATCATGCCCTTGAAGCTGTTTGTCTCCACCACTCGATATGGCAGCATTTCGCAGGCCAGAAGCTTGGCTATGCTGGCTGGCTGTTACTGCCACGGCCCGGGGGTCATTTGCTGGCAATTTCCTCTTGTGCTCAAACATCTCAGAGACAGACAACTCAACCGTAGCGCTGCACACCGAAGGGCTGTTGGTTGTTGTGTTTGATGAACACTGGGAGACCTCAAGAGCACTAGTCCGGAAAGTGACAGTGTCAGCATCGTCTGATGTTTGTGAATGTTGTGAACCACGCAATGGCTGGGCTACTGCTGCTGCTGAGGCGGGTCTGGTGGTGAGTCTGGTGAACCCAAGGGAGGCAGTGTTGCTGGTGGTACCCTGTCCTGCCGCGTTTGCCCACAGAGTGGGATGTTTGGATAGAATGTGGCGGCTCATGCTGGTGGTGGAGAGGTTGTTAATACTTTTCCCCCTGCTCAGGCGGGTCTTGCACACCTTGCAAATCGCCATGGTAACATCCTCAGTGCAGTCTTCAAAGAAAGCCCAGACTTTAACTGGCTGAGGACTCGGACCTCGTGCGTGATGTGCTGGTGCTGCTTAACCCACTGCTGGACGCTTGAGAGGTCATCCAAGTAATTATCTGGTCCTGTTCTTTTGGATCTGTGAGGGTTGTTGTCCTGGACAACATGGGCAGTATTGAGTGGGTTTTCTTGGGTGCTCCCCTGTGGCCTGTACGTGAACCGTCAGGGGAAACACCTCTTCCCTTGCCCCTCCCTCTTTCACCGGATTTCTTCCTCATTTCACTTATCCTTAAAGTACACGCTGACTGGCAGCAGTACAGTGGCAGTACAGAAATGCTATACAGTGGTGGGTGAGCGGTGTACCACTATTGTCAGCAGTGACACAGAGCACAATGCTATACAGTGGCGGGTGAGCGGTGTACTACTGTTCCCAGCAGACACAGAGTGGAAGTAAACACAATGCTATATAGTGTGGCTGAGCCGTGTACACAGAGTGGCATTAAACACAATGCTATATAGTCTGCTATATAGTCACCCCGAACAGGGTGATGTTCTGCAGAACCCGAACAGTGGCAAACACTGTTCGCCCAACACTACTGGGAGGGAACGCAGATTTTAGTACCTAAACACACGATACAACATGTTTTCCGGGGTCGGACTCTGAGGCACATACAGATGGTCCCGATCATCATCCTCATCATACAACTCTTCTCCTGAGTCTGACCCACCCACCACCTCTGCCACCCCAACATCCCCAGACACAGACCCCTCATCGTCCTCAACATTAACTTGGGATGCTGGCCTGAGCCAGACCTCCTCCTCCACATCAGGCCCCATCATCTCCTCAATGGCAGCCCTCATTAATCGCTCTGGCGACGGACTGATGGACACAACGTTCTCCTCCGGGGAGGGCTGCTGCTGACCACTGGCTGCTGGGGTGGATGTTATAGCTTGCGTGGGGCGTTGGCTGTTGCTGTTGTTGGGAGTGCTGCTCACAGCGGAGGTCTCTGGGGAACTCATGTTGAGCTCATATAGTGGTTGACGGTGAGTGGAGTATTACTGATCCCAGCAATATACACACTGACTGGCAGAGTACGCAATGCTATATAGTGTGGCTGAGCGGTGTACACAGAGTGGCAGTAAACACAATGCTATATAGTCTGGCTGAGCGAGCGGTGTACTACTGTTCCCAGCAGAATCAGAGTGGCAGTAAACAATGGTATATAGTCTGGCTGAGCGGTGTACACAGTGTCAGTAAACAATGGTATATAGTCTGGCTGAGCGAGCGGTGTACTACTGTTCCCAGCAGAATCAGAGTGGCAGTAAACAATGGTATATAGTCTGGCTGAGCGGTGTACACAGAGTGTCAGTAAACAATGGTATATAGTCTGGCTGAGCGGTGTACACACAATGCTATATAGTCTGCTATATAGTGTCAGTAAACAATGGTATATAGTCTGGCTGAGCGAGCGGTGTACTACTGTTCCCAGCAGAATCAGAGTGGCAGTAAACAATGGTATATAGTCTGGCTGAGCGGTGTACACAGAGTGTCAGTAAACAATGGTATATAGTCTGGCTGAGCGAGCGGTGTACTACTGTTCCCAGCAGAATCAGAGTGGCAGTAAACAATGGTATATAGTCTGGCTGAGCGGTGTACACAGAGTGTCAGTAAACAATGGTATATAGTCTGGCTGAGCGGTGTACACACAATGCTATATAGTCTGCTATATAGTGTCAGTAAACAATGGTATATAGTCTGGCTGAGCGAGCGGTGTACTACTGTTCCCAGCAGAATCAGAGTGGCAGTAAACAATGGTATATAGTCTGGCTGAGCGGTGTACACAGAGTTTCAGTAAACAATGGTATATAGTCTGGCTGAGCGGTGTACACAGTGTCAGTAAACAATGGTATATAGTCTGGCTGAGCGGTGTACACAGAGTGGCAGTAAACACAATGCTATATAGTCTGGCTGAGCGAGCGGTGTACTACTGTTCCCAGCAGAATCAGAGTGGCAGTAAACAATGGTATATAGTCTGGCTGAGCGGTGTACACAGAGTGTCAGTAAACAATGGTATATAGTCTGGCTGAGCGGTGTACACAGAGTGTCAGTAAACAATGGTATATAGTCTGGCTGAGCGGTGTACACAGAGTGGCAGTAAACACAATGCTATATACTCTGGCTGAGCGAGCGGTGTACTACTGTTCCCAGCAGACACAGAACAGTGAACAGAATGCTATATAGTGTGGCTGAGCGAGCGGTGTACCACTATTCCCAGCAGACACAGAACAGTGAACAGAATGCTATATAGTGTGGCTGAGCGGGCGGTGTACCACTATTCCCAGCAGACACAGAACAGTGAACAGAATGCTATATAGTGTGGATGAGCGAGCGGTGTACCACTATTCCCAGCAGACACAGAACAGTAAACAGAATGCTATATAGTGTGGCTGAGCGAGCGGTGTACCACTATTCCCAGCAGACACAGAACAGTGAACAGAATGCTATATAGTGTGGCTGAGCGAGCGGTGTACCACTATTCCCAGCAGACACAGAACAGTGCACAGAATGCTATATAGTGTGGCTGAGCGAGCGGTGTACCACTATTCCCAGCAGACACAGAACAGTAAACAGAATGCTATATAGTGTGGCTGAGCGAGCGGTGTACCACTATTCCCAGCAGACACAGAACAGTAAACAGAATGCTATATAGTGTGGCTGAGCGAGCGGTGTACCACTATTCCAAGCAGACACAGAACAGTGAACAGAATGCTATATAGTGTGGCTGAGCGAGCGGTGTACCACTATTCCCAGCAGACACAGAGTGGCAGTAAACAGAATGCTATATAGTGTGGCTGAGCGAGGTACACAGAGTGGCAGTAAACAGAATGCTATATAGTGTGGCTGAGCAAGCGGTGTACTACTATTCCCAGCAGACACAGAGTGGCAGTAAACAGAATGCTATATAGTGTGGCTGAGCGAGGTACACAGAGTGGCAGTAAACAGAATGCTATATAGTGTGGCTGAGCAAGCGGTGTACTACTGTTCCCAGCAGTGACACAATGACAGGGGGGACCCTGGCTAGCGTGGCTGGAGCGCGAACTACCCTGCCTGCCTACCCAAAGCTAAACCCACAGACAAATGGCGGAGATATGACGTGGTTCGGGTATTTATTTACCCGAACCACGTGACCGTTCGGCCAATCAGAGCGCGTTCGGGTCCGAACCACGTGACCCGTTCGGCCAATCACAGCGCTAGCCGAACGTTCGGGGAACGTTCGGCCATGCGCTCTTAGTTCGGCCATATGGCCGAACGGTTTGGCCGAGCACCGTCAGGTGTTCGGCCGAACTCGAACATCACCCGAACAGGGTGATGTTCTGCAGAACCCGAACAGTGGCGAACACTGTTCGCCCAACACTATGTATGGCACAACGATTTCATTAAAGCCAATTTTTCTACTTTTTCACAAAACCTATGAGCAACTGGCCTATTTATTTTTGTATTTTTGACTTTTCAATGTGATTTAGGGTTGCTCCCTCTAAAATTGAGGTGTGGGTAGTGATAAATAAGGTGGTTGGTTGAGTCAGGCACTTTTCGATTGTATTTGTAAATTCAGTTTGAGACCCCTGCTCTAGGGATTTGAAAAAGCTCTTGCTAATGCAATGCTATGGGGGATTTTTATAAAATCACATCGCTCGACTGGAATCACACCCATAGCATTACATTAGCAAGAGCTTTTCAAATCACAAAACGCTCAGAAAATCACTCCTAGTGGGTTTCTGGCCTAAGGTCTGGTGCACACCAGAGCGGTTATGGAGCGTTCTAAAAACGTTAGCAGTTTGAAAATTGCTTGGCTAATGTATTTCAATGGGCTGGTGCACACCAGAGCGGTTTTTTTTTTCCACAAACGCAAACTCGGGGGCTGCAGCATTTTTTTGATTTCTGAGGCGTTGCTGCCTCAATGTTAAGGTCTAGGAAAGTGGAAAACCGCTCTGAAAAACGCTAGATCAGCGTGATTTTCCAGGCGTTTGTGTTACAGAAGCTGATCAGTAACAGCTTTACTGTAATAATATATGAAATCTGCTACACAAAAACGCTCCAAGAACCGCAAGGCATGTTTAGAAAACCTCTCTCGTTCACACCTAACCTAGCGATTTGCGGTAGCGTTGACCGTGGGTGATTTTTTTTTCCACGATTTAATTCGGAAAAATCACTGTACAAATTCACATTTTTGGAGTGATGGCGATTAGCATTTCTATATATGCTAATGGCTATTGTTCCCCCCCCCCCCCCCAAAAAAAAATAACACGTTTGCGATTAGCGATAATCACTCAAGTGTGAACACTGCCATAGACAAAAATAGCACTAGTGGTTTTAAAAAACACTAGCGCTTTAGCGATTAACGGGAATCATACGATTCCCACTTAGGTGTGAATGAGCCCTAAACATGCCTAGAACCGCTCTGAAAATCTGCTTCAAAGGGATCTATTCACAATCATTTTCCGCATGTGGCAAAGCACTTGCGGTAAATTCCCGACTGAAATGAGACCATCTTCACATTCACAAAATTGCACGCATGAACATTTACCGCATGCGTATAATTTTAAGCATTAACTACCCGCATGCGTAAAAAAAAGTGCTGTATAAGTCTGCAAAAAGAAATCAAAATTCACAAATTTCTGACTTAACTATAATTTTTTTTTTATCACCTACTAGTACTTGGTGAGATAACTTGCTTCCCATTGACTTAAATGGAGTCTGGAGCCTTGAGTGCTGTGTTTACTGGACTTAAATTTTTATTTTTTTTTGTACTTATCCGTTAGCCGGGCGCATCCGGCAGGTGGCGCTAATTACTATTCCTCCTCCAGGCCGCCACGGACAGTAGGGAAAGATGTAACACTGGTGGAGTTTTGTCGCCCGGCAAACGGATAAGTACCCTTTTTTTTTTTTTTTTTTGTCACTTTTTTCCGCATGTTTACTATGTAATTACTCATGTTTCCCAAAACATTTTTGTGCATTATTCCCAAACATGCGGAACATTTTTAGTGAATGTGGAAAAAATATGGAAATTATCACTGGCGGTAATATAGCGGTAAGCAATCTCTTACTGCCCATTAACCTCTAGCGTTTTGCGGATCTGCTAGAGGTTTTTGGTGTGCACTGGGCCTCAGGCAATGTTTCTCAAACCCTCCTGACTCCCCAGTAGTGCATGTGCAGGCAGTCTCCCCTATGCACAGGTGGGGTAATTAGAGTCTCAGCTAGGTGGCTTGTATGTAGCTGAGACACTGATTACTCCACCTGTGCATAGGGGAGGCTGCCTGCAAAACATGCAACATTGGGGAGTCATAAGGACAAGTTTAACCACTTGAGGACCACAGTCTTTCTACCCCTTAAAGAGACTCTGAAGCGAGAATAAAACTCGCTTCAGAGCTTATATTCAGCAGGGGTATGTGTGCCCCTGCTAAAGCGGCGCTATCTCGCGGCTGAAAAGGGGTCCCTTACCCCCCAAATCCCCACTTGCAAAATCCACGACCAACTTGGACGTAGATTTTGCTGCTGCTGGAGGCAGGGCTAACGGCTGCAGCCCTGCCTCTCAGCGAGTCTATCAGCGGCGGATCTCCGACTCTCCCCCGCCCCTCTCAGTGAAGGAAGACTGAGAGGGGCGGGCGAGAGGTGGAGATACGTGCTGACCAGAGGCGGATTAAGGCTAAATGGGGCCCTAAGCAAAGTAACTGATTTGCCCCCCCCCCCCCCCCATCATGTCGTAATAGAATCAGAAGATGCAGCTGCACAGCAACATGCCGCACACATCGAGGCAGCCGAGCTACTGGTTTCTATGGGCAACAGCCCACTTTCCTCTCGTGGGTGCACAATGCAGAGTGAGAGATGAATAGCTGAGACATTTGCACTCAGGGGCTGGGGCACCCCTGTGAAGAGGGCACCAGATATCACAGCAGCAGCACTTTCCCCCTGCCTCTCCAGTCTGGCAATAGCAGAAAGCTCTGGACACCGCCAAACCGGAAGCCGTTCCCCAGACAGAATTACATAACCACCCCCACCACCGAACAACCAATTTCCTCCCAAACTAGACAGCCACCATGCAGCCTCCATCCCAGTGAATACGATAGTCCAGCAGAGAAGGCATCCGCAGCGGGGGAGAATGACAGCACCAGATGACGCACATTCACCTATTGCGATCCAAGCAGTAGAGGTCCCGTCATCCGGAGCCCATTTGTCTCCTCTAGAGTGCTGCCGCTCTGTTACTACTACTATTACTACTTCCTGTCTGATCTGCGAATCAGGAAGTTCAGAGCGAGCGGCTGCACTGTAGAAGAGACAGATGGGTTTTAGATGACAGGATCTCTTATCGCTTGGATCATGGATAGGTGAATGAGCGTTTGAACATATAGTTTGCCATCTGCTGCTATCATTCTTGCTGCAGCTGTGGTTCTCTGTGGGAAGGGAGGGAGGAGTGGGCAGCGGCAGAGCCCACAGTAGCAGGAGGGGTACCTAGGAGGAGAGCCTGGCTCTGAAGACAACCAGCAGCGTACGGCATAATTTGACAAGACAAGACAAATAACATTTATATTGCGCTTTTCTCCTGGCGGACTCAAAGCGCCAGAGCTGCAGCCACTAGGACGCGCCCTATAGGCAGTAGCAGTGTTAGAGACTTGCCTAAGGTCTCCTACTGAATAGGTGCTGGCTTACTGAACAGGCAGAGCCTAGATTCGAACCCTGGTCTCCTGTGTCAGAGGCAGAGCCCTTAAGGGGACTCCGCGCAGTGCCTGTGGGTATGCCTTTAAAGGGACACTGTAGGGGGGTCAGGGGAAAATGAGTTGAAGTTGCCTGTGCCCGCGCAGCCACTCCCCAATGCTCCGGCCCCGCCTCTGGTTCACTTCTGGAATTTCAGACTTTAAAGTCTGAAAACCACTGCTGCTGAGTTGCCGTGTCCTCACTCCCGCTGATGGCACCAGGAGCGTACTGCGCAGGCCCAGTATAGTCTGTGCCTGTGCCGTGCGCTCATGGTGACATCAGGGGAAGAGAGGACACGGCAACGCAGGCGCAGTGGTTTTCAGACTTTAAAGTCTGAAATTCCAGAAGTGAACCGGAGGCGGAGCATTGGGGAGTGGCTGCACGGGCACAGGATGCCTGTGGGGGACCATTAGAAGCCCCGGTTAAGTTCAACTCCTTTTCCCCTGGCCCTCCTACAGTGTCTTTTTAAAGCATACCCACAACTAATTAATTACATCCTCACACCTACCGGCATGATGTTTGTAATTATATCCCCCTGGGTTCCTTATATTTCATTGCATTGTGCTGAATCGAGCTGCCGAATTTGGAGAAAAGTTGTCCTGTGTAATACAAATGTAACTATGGAAAGATGCATATCATTTTGAAGCTCTTTTTCTCCTCTTTCCAATGATGGCTAAACTGCCACCCTACGCCTTTTAGTTTTCGCTATTTTCGCGATCAAATTTGCTGTGGCCGCGATTTTGATTGCAAAAATAGCGAAAACTAAAAGGCATAGGGTGGTGGTCTATATATCATTGGAAAGAGAAGAAAGAGCGCTTTAAAATGATATGCATCTTTCCATAGTTACTGCACTACTCAGAGTCCCTTTAAACATTATACCATCCAGACACCGCTGAAAGGATGGCGAGGGCTGATTTATGTGCTGATGGGGGCCCCTTTGACTCTGAATGTAAAAATAGGAGCAGTAGTATAATGTGTTTTGGGGTGTATTTTTACACATACCCATGCTGGGTGGGAGAAATCTCTGTAAATGACAAATACACCCCAAAACACATTATTTCACAGGTCATTTTGAGACATTTGTTTTCAAGACTACTCCTCACGGTTTAGGGACCCTGAAATGGCAGGGCAGTATAGGAACCCCACAAGTGACCCCATTTTAGAAAGAAGACATCCCAAGGTATTCTGTTAGGTGTATGGTAAGTTCATAGAAGATTTTATTTTTTGTCACAAGTTAGCGGAAATTGATTTTTTTTTTTTTCACCAATTGTCATTTTCCACTAATTTGTGACAAAAATAAAATCTTCTATGAACTCATCATACATCAACTCAACTATGAACTGGTAACCAAATGCCTCAAAATGACTGTTCAGGGTTATAAGCATTTGCAAATTTTGATGACAGGTGGTCTATGAGGGGCCGAATTTTGTGGAACCGGTCATAAGCAGGGTGGCCTCTTAGATGACAGGTTGTATTGGCACTAAAGTGCAGTAAGTGCAGGATGTTCTCAAATCGTGACCTGGACATGACCTCAGAGAACATGGGCATGTGATGTATTGGGTGCGTATACCAATAAGACCGCAATACATTATTTTTGACTAGACCCATGTTAAGGAGAAGGCCCCAAAAAATGTTACGTTTGGAAACTTGGAGTAGTTTCCACCGAAAAGGCTGGGCTTGGTAGCTTCTTGGATTGTCAGTTGTGTATTGTGTGGCCTAACGGTTGGTCTCAGCCACAATTAAGTCGTAGAAACCAGCAGTGATCAGAAAAAAAATTCTGTCACTGCGGTGGGGAGGGTCCTGATCTGATGGGTAGGTGTGCTGGGGGTGACAGGTGGTGACAGGAGGTGATTGATAGGTGTCCCAGGGTGTGATTAGAAGGGGGAATAGATGCAAGCAATGCACTGGGGAGGTGATCAGGGTGGGTCTGAGGGCTATTTGAGGGTGTGGGCGGGTGATTGGGTACCCGCAAGGGGCAGATGAGGGTTTGAGCTGATGGGTATGATAGGTAGCAGTGACAGGGGGTGATTGATGGGTGATTAGAGGGTAGAATAGATGTAAATAATGCACTGGGGAGGTGATAAGGGGGGCGGGGTCTGAGGGCAATCTGAGGGTGTGGCGGGTGTTTGGGTGCCCGCAAGGGCCAGATTAGGGTCTGATCTGATGGGTAGCAGTGACAGGTGGTGACAGAGTGATTGATAGGTGATCAATAGGTGATTACAAGGAAGAACACATGTAAATAATGCACTGGCAAATTGATAAGGGGGGGGGGGGGGTGATTGGGTGCCCGCAAGGGGCAGATGAGGGTCTGATCTGATGGGTATGATGTGTAGCAGTGACAGGTGGTGACAAGGGGGTGATTGATGGGTGACCAGTGGCTGATTGGAGGGGAGAACAGATGTAAATATTGCACTGGGGAGGTGATAAGGAGTGGTCTGAGGGCAATCTGAGGGTGTGGGGGGTTGTTTGGGTGCCCACAAGGGGCAGATGAGGGTCTGATCTGATGGGTAACAGTGGTGACAGGGGGTGACGGGGTGATTGATAGGTGATCAATAGTTGATTACAGGAAAGAACAGATGTAAATAATGCACTGGCTAAATGATAAGGGGGGGGGGGGGTCTGAGGGCAATCTGAGCGTGTGGGTGGTTGATTGGGTGCCCGCAAGGGGCAGATTAGGGTCTGATCTGATGGGTGACAGGTGGTCATAGGGTGTGATTGATGGGTGATTGATGGGTAATTAGTGGGTGTTTAGAGGAGAGAACCTATGTAAACAATGCATTTGGGAGGTGATCTGACGATGGGTCTCCGGGCGATTTGATGGTGTGGGTGGGTGATCAGATACCCGCAAGGGGCAGGTTAGGGGCTGATCTGATGGGTGGCAGTGACAGGGGGTGATTGATGGGTGATTGACAGGTGATCAGTGGGTTATTACAGGGGGTATAGATGCATACAGTACACAGGGGGGGTCTGGGGAGAATCTGAGGGGTGGGGGGGGTTGATCAGGAGCCCCCAGGGGGAAGTTTAGGACATAAAAAAATAGCGTTGACAGATAGTGACTGGGAGTTATTGATGGGTGATTAGGGAGGTGATTGGGTGCAAACAGTGGTCTGAGGGGTGCTGTGGGCGATCAGGGGGCAGGGGGCAGATCAGTGTGTTTGGGTGCAGACTAGGGTGGCTGCACCCTGCCCTGGTGGTCCCTCAAACACTGGGACCACCAGGGCAGGAGGCAGCCTGTATAATACGCTTTGTATACATTACAAAGCGTATTATACGCTTTACATGCGGTGATCGTGGGGTTAACAACCTGCCAGCGCTTCTGAACGGCCGGCGGGTTGTCGTCATGGGTGGGCGGAGCCAGTTGCCGGGGGCAGCGCACGTCACCAGTGACGCGATTGCTCCCCGCGCATGCAGAAAGGACCCGCCACTGATGGGCGTATTGCGGTCCTTTCGGCGTCCACTTTGCTTTTGGCTGTGGGCGGTCGGCAAGTGGTTAAGAAACACTGCTGTCAGGCAATCCTCTGAGTGAGGTAAGATGTGCGTAATATGTAAGTGCTTTATAAATAAGGGCTAGTTCACACTGGGCGTTTTTTTCAGCGATTTGCTGATCACTGGCGATCAGAAAACTGCTGCTGCTGCTAATGCAGAGACGGACCGAGGCAGAGGTGAAAGAGGCTCCAGCCTCAGGGCACAGTGTAGGAGGGCCACACAACTAACTTCGCTATCATTACCTATTGTGTTTGAAGCAGAAATAAATAAGGAAAAGGGGATACATAGCTGTGACTGCAAGCCAGATCACTAGAGAATAAGGTGTTGGGAGCCCTGGGGCGCCTCTTAGTCTAATAGCAATCAGTGTGTGACGGCTGGGGTGGGAGGGATGGATGGAGGGGCGCACTTTGGTGTCTTAGCCTTGGGTGCTGGAGGACCTTGTCCCGTCTCTGTGCTAATGCAAGTCAATGGTAGTGTTCACACTGTAGCGATTGCCAGTGATTAGCAATTTGCTGATGGCGTATGCAGCATTTTAGGAGCGATTGCATTTTAATGTTACAGAATCACAAAACGCAATCATTCCTAAATCGCTTTCCTGTAGAGTTAAAAAACAGCTTCTTGCTGTTTGCTGGCGATCAGAAAAATGCTACCAAAAAGCTCCCAGTGTGAACTAGGGCCTGTGTGAGTGCTCTATCTGTGCATTCAATTAGGAGTTTAGAGATGGTCACTAGCAATATGTAGGTCAGGCTTTTTCTATTTTTTGTATTTAACTTTTTATTGGATCAGGCTTATTTTAGCTAAGGACCGCCTCACGCCAATGGGCGTGAACGCGGCGGCAGCCCCAGGACCGCCTAACGGCAATTGGCGACAAGTCCTGGGGCTGCAGTTTCCCAGTGAACGGCCGCACGCATGCGCGATCATTCCCTGCCCGTTCACGGAGCGGCGTTCCATGAATAGCCTGCTAGCCTCCGATCGCGGCTAGCAGGCTGCTTGTAAACGTAAGGGAAAAGAAATCCCCTTTGTTTACACCCGTACAGCACTGCGGTCTCCGGCAGCGCTGTACGAGATCGGCAATCCCCGGCCTCCGACTGGCCTGGGGATCGCTGTCCTCTCATAGGCTGGTCGTTAGGGGGGGTTAGCGCTGTGGTCATCAAGTGGTTAAAGAGCTTATTTTAACCCAGGATTGAACTTAATTCCAATCAGTAGCTGATAACCCTTTTACTATGAGAAAGCTTTACCTTTTCTCGAATAAAGGGGTCTGTATGGCTGATATTATGGTGAAACCCTTCCCACAGTGTGATGTCATGACCATGGTCCTGACAGTTTGCGGTCTGTGACTATTTACATTCCTCACTTGATACATTTAAATACAAGATAACATTCTCTGCACTTAGGATGCCTTCGGATGCTGCTTTGCTGGCAGAGAGCTTCTAATTCCTGTGTGTAACCCTTTGAACGCTGTTCTAGTAAAAAAAAAATAATTTGCTGGTTGTATATAATATGCTGTAAATAATCTATTAGAGCAAAGAAGAAATGCTGGATTTCATTCCACTGTAATTAAACTGTGCCATTGTGTCCAACATGGTTTAATACTCAAGCTGAGGGATCGTTACCATCAACTTCAAGGTTATCACAGTAATGAAGATTTAGCCAAAGATTCAGACTTGTCGATTGATGGAGAGTTATTGTTGTACTTTAATCCCTCCTTTTTATCTCCAGAGTCAAGCTGGCGATTGGATTGATAGATGCAGAAACTAGTAAAAAATCTCAAGAGCTATTATAAAGAATTGGTTAAATCTCAAGATTCTTTTCCCCGGATAGAGGAAGTTAAAGACATTTTTTGAAGATGAGTGTTCTAAGATGGTCAAAAAGCCTTTATTAAGGAATTGATTAAAAAAGATGTCTCCTCTTGCAGAGCAGGATAGTAGTCTCCTTGACACGTACCCAGTGGTTGATGTTCAGTCATGAGGCTAGCAAGGAATATAATCTTGCTAGTGCTACTTGAAGATTTTTTTCTTTCAGGAACCTGTTGGATAGACAACTTGATCAGGATCTCAAATGTATGTATATGCCATCTGCTGATGCAGCAAAAGCCAGCGGTATCTCTGCCTGTGACCAAAGCATTAAACGTGTGGATTGGTAAAGTGGAAAATGCAGTTTCAGGAGACATGGATATACAGTCAGTTTCTTCATTGTTTAAAGAACTCAAGCTTGCTGCGGAATTTGTAGGTGAAGCGGCTCTGGGTGTCATAAAGAGTAGTAGTCAAGCTATGTTTTCAATCATGGCAAAGAGAGCCTTGTGGCTCAGACCATGGGCAGTGGATGCACCATACAAAACCAGTTGGACAAGGATACCATGTGATGGAAAATCGTTATTTGGCTCAAAGATGGATTCAGCAATTTTTAGGGTAACTGGTGGCAAGTCAGTTCTGCTTTCTCAAGATCAAAGGTTTAGACGCCAGATTTGATCAACAGAAGCAGCAGATGTCCCAAATATTTAATCATTTATGCTTCCTGGACGTAGTGGCTACGTCCAGGAGGCCATGCGCGCTCCTGCAGCCAATTGCACGCGCGCTCCCGGCCGCGGATCGTTAGCCCAGGAATTAATCAATCGTGCCATGGTGCCCGATGATTGATTCCTCTCCCCTCTCCTGCACAAAAAGCGACGGCACTGACCGTGGGAAAATTAAAACGCCTGCCGACTTTAGCGGTTAATAGCAAAGGCCCTTACAGAGTAGAAACACCAAATTTGCAGGGTATGTAGAGGGGGACAATGACTACAAGAGGAATTTTTTTTTTCAAAAAGACCGTATACTTTTTGAGAAAATCGAGTTTAAAATTTCAAAGAAAAATAGTATACATTTAAATGTGTAAATGACAGTTCATAGGGAAACCATTCCCGCCGACTTTAGCAGTTAATAGCAAAGGCCCCTTACATCCTAGCAACACCAAATTTGTAACGTACAATGTAACGTATTAAAACGTCATGCTTTAGCCTATTAACTGCAACATGACGGTTTAATACGTCGCGCATTCCCGCCGCCGCTCGGCACGTGTCCGCGCCGGTTCTGCCTCCGTTTCTATCGGGATCCCAATCACAATGCCTGAAGTGAATGGACGTGACCGTGAACAGCGGCCACCTCCATTCATAAAACAGGAAACTGTTTAAGTTTAATAAAGTGTAAAGAAAAAAAAAAAAGTGATCACTTCCTTAACGGGAGAGTGTTCACTAGCGCTATCTTGTGGCCAAAAAGTATATTACACACAAGCACAAACATACTATGTAAAATACACAATATTAATAAAATAAATACATTACACTTTCACCCCCCCCTCTTAAAAAAAAAAAAAAAAAACTTGTACAAAAAAAAATCACCTTCAAATCAATAAATAAATAGTTGACTGAGGGAAATTTTATTTTATTACTTAGGAGTTTTTAATTATAGCTAAAACAAGACAAAAAAAAAACCAGAAAAATAACACCTATATTTTAAAATAATATATTGTCGCCATACATTGTGATAGGGACATAATTTAAACGGTTTAATAATCGGGACAACTGGGCAAATAAAGTGTTTGTTTTATCCAGAGGAGAATGTTTAATTTTAAAACTATAATGGCTAAAAACTGAGAAATAATGCTTTTTTCCATTATTTCTGTATTTTTCCCATAAAATGCATTTAGAATAAAAAGATTCTTAGCAAAATGTACTACCCACAGAAAGCCTAATTGGTGGCGAAAAAAAACGAGGTATAGATAATTTTCTTGTGATAAGTAGTAATAAAGTTATTAGGGAATAAAAAGGAGGAGCACTGACAGGTGAAAATTGCTCTGGTCCGTTAGGGTAAAAACCCTTGGGGGTGAACTGGTTAAAAAGATAGCGGGAAACAATATTTAAAAAAAATAGTTTTTTTAATTACATTTTTTTTATGTTCAGATAGTGGGAAATTTCCCCCCAAAAAATGGCGTGGATCCCCCCTCCCGAGCTCTCTCTAACCCCTTTTACCCCATGCAGGCTGGGATAGCTTCGCACCCTGAGCTATACCATCCCACATGGTCCATGGTATGGGTGGGCTCCGGGGGAGAGGGGTGGCCAAGCCTTCCCCTCTCCCCCAAGCCCTTGTCATGGTGGCATCTAGGAGTCCCTTTTAAGAAGGGGACCCCAGATGCCCACCCCCCTTCCAGGGTGCACCAGGTGCCAGGCTAGGTGAGGGTGACAGGTGAGGAGGAGGCGGGGAGTAAAGCAGGAGTCGGCGCTATGCATCCTATGCAGATGCATTCTCTGCTAAACTAATTAGTATAGCTCATTGGAGATCTTCAATCAACTTAATTGAAGATTGCAAGATTAGAGGATATTGGCGTGGGAACTTTTTTTAAAGGTACAGGTAAGTATTTCTGGTTAATTAAGAACATTAAAGAACTCTGTCGTGTTTCTTATTTTTTAACCCTTTGTGGAAATGGGTAAGGGGTACTTTGTACCCCTATATTCATTTCTCCTGGGACGGGGCTGGGCTTTTTTAAAGGGGACTCCCAGATGCCACCATGCCACCATAAACCCCCCCAGGGAGTCATCGCCCCACCTCCTCCATGGATTGGACAAGGGCTTGGGGGGAGAGGGGAAGGTTTGGCTGCCCCTTTCCCCTGGAGCACCCCCCCCCCCCCATACCATGGACCATGCAGGCTGGTATAGCTCAGGTCGGCCAGGGCTCCGCATTCTGGCTATCCCAGCCTGCATGGGAGATGAGGGGTTACAGAGGCTCGGGAGGGGGGGGGGGGGCACACCATTTTTGGATGGAAATTTCCCACTATCTGAACATTAAAAAAAAAAATTAAAATCAACCACTTAAGCCTAACTCGATTAATATATTTGTCCTGTGTTGTGGACAGTGCACCACCAGTTTGCTACTAAATGAGTCACATGTGCTATCATTTTAACCATGACGAGTTGTAGAATACATTTTGGAGTGTCTAAAAGCTGTGTGCCAAGTCACGTGAAAAATAGGTAGGGACAAACTCAATCAAACATAAACAGTCATTTTCAGAATCAGCTCAAACTTGGGAAAGTTTTAGCAACACTACAAGAGACATATGTGGTATCATTTTAACCTTGATAACTAGTAGAATAGAGTTTAAGGGAAGATCCGCGCTGCCCGGGTCAGCTTCTTGTGCATTTCAGGGCGTGGGTCACGTGGGGTATGTGACGTCATTGGGTCTCTCTTCACTGCTGGACACTGGGAGTGAGGGGAGCTGCAGCGAGGGCACCGATTGACTGCCAGGAGCTGGAAGAAGCCCCAGGTAAATGCAGTTTATTTATTATTTTTTTGGGCAGCGCCGATTTTCCACTTAAAGAGTTTTAGGGTTGAGGCACATGTCTCCTGTATTTTCTTTTAGTCACAAACTGAATCAAAAGAAATATAATTTTGCATATTCTGTACCAAAATAAAAGACTCGTAAAATGAAAACAAAGTGACAGAATATGAAAGAAACATATATTGTTACCTTAGGAACCTGGATTTTTAAATATTTATGCCATGAGGGTATATTAGTACCATTCTTTTTTTTTAAAAAAAGGCCTTGTAATCATTGATCGTGTACAATGAGAAAGCAAAAAACAAAACAAAAAAACAGAAAAAAGACACCTTTATTTCCAAATACAATATTTTCACCATACGTTGTGCTAGGAACATAATCAATAATAAATGTTGCAATAACCAGGATGGATAAGCAAATAAAATTAGTGGGTTTAACGTATAGTCAGCACTGTTTGATGTAAAGCTATAATGGATGTAAATTGAGAAATAGTTTTTTTTTTTCAATTTTTCTCTTATTTTCCCTTTAAAATGCATAGAAAATACGGTGATTACTAAACAAAATTAGCATACACTAAAAGCCGATTTTTTTCCTGAAAAAAAAAAAAAAATATATAGATCATTTAGCTGTGATAAGGAAT
The DNA here is from genome assembly GCF_040937935.1 of Hyperolius riggenbachi. Taxonomy (NCBI): domain Eukaryota; kingdom Metazoa; phylum Chordata; class Amphibia; order Anura; family Hyperoliidae; genus Hyperolius; species Hyperolius riggenbachi. Next base: position 190,410,909 of record NC_090657.1, read on the forward strand.
AATAAAGTTATTGGCGAATGAATGGGAGCAGTGCCTATATGGGAAAATTGCTCTCGGGCTAAAGTGGTTAATATTTTTTTTAAATATTGTTTCCCACTATCTTTTTACCATATCCTATCCAAATTTGGTGTTTGCTGTTAACTGCTAGGTGGGAATTGTTAACCTAAGAACATTTACACATTTAAATGTATACTATTTTTCTTTGAAATTTTAAAAACTATTTTCTCAAAAAGTATAAGGTCTTTTTAAAAAATAATTTTTCCTATTGTTACCACTGTTCTTCTTAACATTACCATGCAAATTTGGTGTTTCTGCCACTGAAGGGGGCTTTGCTATTAACCGTTAAAGTCGGTGGCGGTTGGAACATTTCCCACAATCAGTAGGAGATCTTAAAAATTGATTTTCTCCTCCAAAAAGTATAAGGTCTTTTTGAAAAAAAAAACCCTCCAGGTGTTAGAGATGGCCCGAACGGTTCGCGGCAAACTGCCAGGGGTTAGCGATCGCGGAGAACCGCAAACTTTTGCGGAAGTTCGGTTCACCCCCATAATGCACCATTAGGGTCAACTTTGACCCTCTACATCACAGTCAGCAGGCACATTGTAGCCAATCAGGCTACACTCCCTCCTGTAGCCACTCCCCGCCCCCTGCCCCTTATAAAAGGCAGGCATTGCCGGCCATTTTACTCACTCGTGTGCCTGCAGTAAATAGAGAAGGGACAGCTGCTGCTGCTGCAGACTCTCATAGGGAAAGATTAGTTAGGCTCTTGTGTAGACTTGTTAGCTCGCTCCTTGCTGATTCTTATTGCTAAAAAGCACCCCTCAACAGCTCTTTTGAGAGATAATCTTGTTCTTGTGATCCTTTTTTTTTTTTTTTTTTTCTGTGTCCCACTGACACTTGTGTTGCATAGACAGCCTTGATACTTCATACTGTGTGTGTGCCAATGCCAGGCCCAGCACATTCAGTGACTACCTGTGTGTGTGACAGGTAGGAATGGCGGCTGGGGACATGCAGAGGGGTACCCGCAGCTGCCTTTGTTCCCTCTTCCCAGACCTCATCCGTTCCGTCGGCGTCTAACACGCCGGGAACGGTACTATCATCTGTTCATAGGATCACTGTCTCGCGCGGGCACGCACGGAGACAGGACCTTTATGCTCTGAGAAGGCGTGTCAGCTGACCTGCCGGTCGGCTGACGTCAGAGGTGACTCTCGACGCTCGGATTGGCTGTTTCTGAGGTGGGCGCGGCTGAGAGTCTTCCTCTGCTTCATAAGCCTTCGGTCTCCATTCGCAAACTGTCTGCTGTCGTGAATACTTTGTGTTAGTGCTCAGATCTTAGACTAGTATCCGGTGTGCTTTGATCTGGGAGGAAACCAGGGATTTCACACAAGACTAGGACTATTGTATATTGTTATTATTTGACTACCTGTGTATGATTCTGGCTATACTCTGACCTCGCACTTGCTTACTGATTCTGTACTTCTGCCTATCTGACTCTTGTTGCTGAACCTTTGCCTGATTACCGATTACCTACTATTCTCCTGCTTATCGTTTCTGTACTGATATTGTCTCTCTGTTTCCGAACCTTGCCTGCCCGACCAATCCTCTCACCAGTGGGCCCTTGCCACTGGTGAGGTCCTGTTAGCTTCATACCGACCAGCTCCTCTTGTGAGGTTTGCTACCTTTCCCTACAGTGACTGATAGTACCTTTCCAGCTCCTCTGGAAAGGCCTGGTCAAACTATACAGTCATTTGCCTGTTAGTGCCTTGCCAGCTCCTCTGGTAAAGGTTTAGTCATAATTTATTATAGGATCCAGGGCCGGATTTACAGCTCAGGAGCCTATAGGCACAGAAGTCTTGGCGCCTTAAGCCCCGCCCCTCACTACAGGCCACACCTCCATGCCACACAAAAATTAAGAATAAAAAAAGGACCAGATACATACCTTGGGAGGGGGAAGCCTCTGCATCCTAATGATACTTCCCGTCTTTCTCAGCAGAGGGGATCCAGTGCTGGCAGCCCCCAAAATACAATAACAAGTGGCCAGTGCGCATAGGCACAATAGCGGCTTCCCGCTTGGGTGGAAATAACTGAACCTGATCGGGTCCACTTTACAGTGCAGACGTGAGATGACTGTGCAGTAGAGCGAACAGCGAACACGATCGGGCCCAGCTATTCCTGCCAGAGCCTGAGTGGAAAGCCATTACTCTGCCTACGTGCAACACCAAGAAGCAGACTTTTGAGGGTGCCAGCGCTGGATCCAGGAGACTGAGGAAGACTGGATTCTGGAAGCCTCTTTAGGCTTCCCTCTCCCCAAGATAAGTACCCCAAGGTGCACTTTTTTTTTCTCCCTGTAAAGTGTACCTGAGACAAGAAGAGTCTCGGATACCATACTTACATGGTGCTTCCTTAAGCCCCCTTAAGGCTGCCCATCCTTCGCCGTCTCCCTGGCAATTCAGCCCAAAATCCTGGCTGAGTCGCACTTCACCACGCATGCGTGGCCTGGCAAGCTCCCGTCCCTGGGAGCAATCTGCACCTGTGGGCTGAATTGGCAGGGACCGGAGCCACCCAGGGAGATGGCGAGGGACGAACGACCTTAAGAAAGCTCCAGGTAAGTATGGAACCGGAGACTCTTCTTGTCCCGGGTTTCATTTAAAGGAACCTTAACACAAAAAAAAAAGTTTCACTTACCTGGGGCATCTACCAGCCCCCTGCAGCCATCCTGTGCCCTTTACGTCAGTCACGTCTCCTCTGGTCCCCCACTGTCAGCTTCGATTTTGCCGCCTTGAAGTAGGCAGGCCGCCACGCGTATCTTTGCACACGTTCCCACTGGTGCAGGGAACACGGTGCAGTGGGAACACGTATCTTTACAAGCGAAACTAGCTGACAGCGGGGTACCAGAGAAGACGACGTAGAGGGCACAGGATGGCTGCAGGAGGCTGGTAGATGCCCCAAGTGAGTGAAACTTTTTTTCCAGCGTTAAGGACACAGATTCCCTTTAACTATAGAATCCCCCTTCCCCATCAAAAAAAGCAATGAAAACAACCACAGAGCACCCTATAAACACACACACTGTATACAACACAAACACACATACAAATACTAAGCCATTGTAACAGCCCCAGCCCCCCTAAGGAACACACACACACCGTAACAGCCCCAGCCCCCCTAAGGAACACACACACACCGTAACAGCCCCAGCCCCTCTAAGGAACACACACACCGTAACAGCCCCAGCCCCCCTAAGGAACACACACACCGTAACAGCCCCAGCCCCCCTAAGGAACACACACACCGTAACAGCCCCAGCCCCCCTAAGGAACACACACACCGTAACAGCCCCAGCCCCCCTAAGGAGCACACACACCGTAACAGCCCCAGCCCCCCTAAGGAGCACACACACCGTAACAGCCCCAGCCCCCCTAAGGAACACACACACCGTAACAGCCCCAGCCCCCCTAAGGAACACACACACCGTAACAGCCCCAGCCCCCCTAAGGAACACACACACCGTAACAGCCCCAGCCCCCCTAAGGAACACACACACCGTAACAGCCCCAGCCCCCCTAAGGAACACACACACCGTAACAGCCCCAGCCCCCCTAAGGAACACACACACCGTAACAGCCCCAGCCCCCCTAAGGAACACACACACCGTAACAGCCCCAGCCCCCTAAGGAACACACACACCATAACAGCCCCAGCCCTCCTAAGGAACACACACACCATAACAGCCCCAGCCCCCCTAAGGAACACACACACACACACACACACACACACACACACACACACACACACACACACACACACACACTGTAACAGCCCCAGCCCCCCTAAGAAACACACACACACACTGTAACAGCCCCAGCCCCCCTAAGAAACACACACACACTGTAACAGCCCCAGCCCCCTAAGGAACACACACACACACTGTAACAGCCCCAGCCCTCCTAAGGAACACACACACCGTAACAGCCCCAGCCCCCCTAAGGAACACACACACACACACTGTAACAGCCCCAGCCCCCCTAAGGAACACACACACACACCATAACAGCCCCAGCCCCCCTAAGGAACACACACACACACCATAACAGCCCCAGCCCCCCTAAGGAACACACACACACACACTGTAACAGCCCCAGCCCCCCTAAGGAACACACACACACACACACACTGTAACAGCCCCAGCCCCCCTAAGGAACACACACACTGTAACAGCCCCAGCCCCCCTAAGGAACACATACACACACACACTGTAACAGCCCCAGCCCCCCTAAGGAACACACACACACACACACACACACACACTGTAACAGCCCCAGCCCCCCTAAGGAACACACACACACACACCATAACAGCCCCAGCCCCCCTAAGGAACACACACACACACCGTAACAGCCCCAGCCCCCCTAAGGAACACACACACACACACACACTGTAACAGCCCCAGCCCCCCTAAGGAACACACACACTGTAAAAGCCCCAGCCCCCCTAAGGAACACATACACACACACACACACTGTAACAGCCCCAGCCCCCCCTAAGGAACACACACACACCAGAACAGCCCCAGGCCCCCTAATGAGCAGGAAACAAGGGGCGGGGAGCGGAGCTGTAACAAATAAACAGTGCAGTGCTGTGCAGCCGAGGCCGGGCTATCTCCTACGACCTAAAGGGGCAGAGCTGTTTCGTCCACCCCCTCCCCGCCTGTCACTTCTACACATGTTGGCTGATTTAGAACAGGACAGGAGAGGGGGGCGGGGCGGACCTTTTTGCCTACCTGTGCTGTACGGCTCCGCCGCTTGATTCCTCCTCCACCTTCTCTCCAATTCTCCCACTCCATCAGGGGGCTCTGGGGCTGGGAGCACTGGCGCAGGCAGGGCAGGCTAATCACGCTGTCCCCGGCAGTAAGTGATGCCATGCCCGCCTCGCCTCGGCCGCCCACGTGGTTCTTCAAAGTTTAAACTCCCAGCCGGCAGAAGATGGACAATCGTTCCGCCCCCCCCCCCCCCCCCCCCCACCACCACCTATGCACGCAGCAGCTGTTTGCAGCGCTGCGTGCAGCCATGGAAACGGCGGCCGGTGGGTGGGGAGAGCGGCGTTATCTATGCTGTCACTAGCTGCCCGCCCCTGTCTGTAGTTGCGGCCACCCGCTGTCCGCTGTATTATTATGTAAATAAGGACGCGAGCGGCCGCTATTGTTTTTCACTATTTTAAATTTAAAGGGGACATGAAAGAGATGCCGCCTTTGACCAATCAGGCGCCTGTAGGCACGTGCCTAGTGTGCCTTATGGTAAATCCGGCCCTGATAGGATCTTACCAGCCCCTCTGGTAAGCCTTTGAATCTACTTTATTACTGCGTGCTCTGTAGTTCCTTACCAGCTCCACTGGTAAGGTCTGGTCAAATTATACACTTATTCTGATAGTACCTTACCATCTCCTCTGGTAAGGCCTTGCTTTCTTTGTCTTACCTGTACTGATAGTACCTTACTAGCCCCTCGGGTAAGGTTCAGTCAAACTATTAAAGTACAGTGGTGATAGGCCTCCCAGCCTCTGGGGGGTCTATCTTACTATTGCTTACTGTTGCACCAATAACCATCACACAGTACCTTTGTGAGCTATACTTTGGTGATTCTGCAGATCACCACATAATCAGGTATAGGGTCTGCATTATTGGTGATACTGCAGATCACCCAATAATCAGACGTCTGAGTTGCAGCACCCAATCGTTACATGCACATTGTAATACCCATCACTGCATATACCTACCAACCTGTTGTTCACAGTGCACCCACCTACCTACGTGAGCTGAGCGCACGCAGTGCCACTGTGCCTGTCCGCTACCTGTCTGTGTGTGACAGGTGCACATTGTAATACCCATTACTGCATAGACCTACCTGTTGTGTTCAATGCACCCACCTCATCACTGCATATACCTACCTGTTGTGTTTAGTGCACAAACACTGGTTCGCACGAAAGCCGGGGGCCCCAGGTCTCTCTCACTAGCTGGGGCCCCCAAACCACCATGCGATAACGAGAGGCAAATGTGGGCGAGCCCTGGAACTCTCACTTCCAGGGACTTCACCCCCACTGCCTCTAAACTGAATGCTAACTGCAACACACACATTAAATTAAATTTCTTTTTTGCAGCTTCCAGGATGCGGTTGACAGGTGAGTGGTTAGGGAGGGGACTGTGTGGGAGATGCCTACACGTGGTGGTCCCTGTAAAAGATGTAATAACGATTACGTCCAACCGAGCCTCCCACCTGAATGCTAATTTATGCAATTCCTGCTAGATTTGGTATGGCAGGCAAAGGGTGTATGACCGTACACCTGATTGGCTGATTGGCGCCTGCTGACCAGATAGAGGTAGGAAATTGCTTGAACTGGTAGTGAGCAAATGTGTGTGTTGCAGTTAGCATTCAGTTAAGAGGCAGTGGGGGTGAAGTCCCTGGAAGTGAGTGTTCCAGGGCTCGCCCGCATTTGCCTCTAGGTATCGCATGGTGGTTTGGGGGCCCCATCTAGTGAGAGAGACCTGGGGCCCCCGGCTTTCATGCGAACCAGTGTTTGTGATTTAAATTTTTTTTTTTTTTTGCAGCTTCCAGGATGCAGTTGACAGGTGAGTGGTTAGGGAGGGGACTGTGTGGGAGATGCCTACACACGGTGGTCCCTGTAAAAGATGTAATAATGATTACATCCAACCGAGCCTCCCACCTGAATGCTAATTTATGCAATTCCTGCTAGATTTGGTATGGCATGCAAAGGGTGTATGACCGTACACCTGATTGGCGCCTGCTGACCAGATAGAGGTAGGAAATTGCTTGAACTGGCAGTGAGCAAATGTGTGTGTGTGTTCAGTGCACCCAGTGTGATATACCACTCCGTGCATACCTGTTAACTGCACCTGTGTGACTGCACATTGTATTAGTCAATTCAGTGCATACCTTTCACTTCATCCCTCCCAATATGGACAAAACAAAAGGCAGAGGCAGGCCACCTGGCAGGTCTGTTCGAGGTTGCGCTGTCGTGGTGTCATGTGGCCCTCAACCAAAGTACAGTGTTCAGAAGAAGGCACGTGCCATCAACCCCCAATATTGTCAGGACGTAGTTGACTATTTAACACACAACACCATCTTTCTCAGCTTCCGCACGGAAGCGTAACATATCTTCCTCCTCCTGCTCTGATTCTGGCACCCCACTTAACACTCAGTCGGCTGCCACCACCAAGGTGCCATCACCCCAGGGCTCAGCGGTGTGGAAATTTTTTTGTGCATCTGCCTCAGATGAGAGCAATGCCAGCTGCTGCTAGCAGCGGCCGCTATAATAATTTTTCTGGTGCGTGTACATGCCTGCCTAATTTTTTCTGGCTGCAGTGCAGCTGCAACAACAAAACAAAAGGCGCATGTACATGTGCCAATCCCCTTCATGATCATTACCTTGCCACGGTGAAGGGGCTTGCATATCACAATGAAGCAATGACCGATGGCTATATGAGTGTCTCGGGGGTGGGGGGCACACCCAAGATGATAAGGTCGTTGCTTCATTGTGGACAGACCAAATTTGATCAGCTGGACAGTCAGTGTTATGTCATTCAGCTACCTCAGCCCGGCGATGATATGGGCTGGAAAACCGCCATCACCTTCACTCTCGTCATGGTGCGCACCAGTCCAGCACGGCCGTCACTACACAAACAGCTGTTTGCAGTCACTGCATACCTTTAACTGCATTTTTTTTTTGGGGGGGGGGGGGAATATTTTATTTACACAGAAAGGCATATACAATACAATTGGTACTTTTTGCAGTAAAATAGTAATAAAACGTTTTTACAATGTAAGGTAAACTTTTTCACTATTACTTAACTGATTCACACTGAACATGTATAGCCTATTCCTCTGGTTTTTATGTACTTTTCAGGATATGTATTGTCGGTGGACATTTTAGGTATTAACAATGTTCCATATTGTATATAATGAGAGTAATTTAAACATCCATCCAATGTCTTCAATACAAGGCTTTGTCATTTTTTTATGTGGGGAGGGAAGGGTATGTTAGGGATGTGGAGGGGAAGGGGGGGGGGGGAGAGGGGGTAGAAAGAAGGGAAAAGGGGAGGGGTGGGTTGTTTTTATTAACATCAACCCAAAACATTTAACATAAAACATTCAACAAAATACTTAGAATCAGAATGTCCAACTAGGTATATATTTTAAGTAGCAGTTTCCGCTATTTGTAATATATTCAGCAGTTGTCAATGCTGGTAAGGACCAATCGTGCATATCTGTTCAAGCTAGCTAAAGTGGCTCAATGGGTGATTTTTCGATGAGTTGTGCCCAGGCAGCCCAATTCCTTTGACATTTTATCCCTAAGTTATTTGAGATAGCAAAGGCATGTTCATACTTGTAATTTAGTGACACAAGGGATTTGACCTCTTCTAGAGTTGGTACCTGTGTGGACTTCCAGAGTCTTGAGATCATTACTCCTGCTGCTATAAGTATAGGAGCTTATATGCATTGGAACAATGCTCAATTTTATATTTAGGATTGTTAATTCAGGTATGAAGGGAAGTTGGAAACCAGTAATAATTTTTATGAGAGCAAATACCTGCTTCCAGAAGAAGTTTAGGTAGGGGAAGCTCCACCATATGTGGAGGAAAAAGCTTTTTTTCCTGCACCTCCTCCAGCATTCCTCAGATTCTCCAGGGTAGAATTGGTGTAAGAGATTAGGCGTATAATACCATCAGAGAAGTAATTTTTGTGACAATTCCCAAGGGGAGATGCACTTTGATGCTTTGCTGTTCCATCTAATGGCAGTGAGCCATTTTTCCCTGGAGAAGCTTTTTTTTAAAGATCTGCTTGCTATTGTTGTATCTTTTTGTTATCTTTAATATTTGAGTAATTTAGTATACCATAGAGAACAGATAACCCACTTTTTTTCCTTTTCTTGTATCTAAAAACTAATGTAAAATAAAATGTACAAAGGGCTTTCTCACGTCATAGCAGGTCAAGAAGTGTCTTAATCTTAGAAATTTGTAAACATCCATATTGGGGATGTTATATTTATGATGTATCCCATCAAAAGCCATAAGAGTATCATCTTGGAAAAGATTTCTCAGTTTCTTAATACCCTTTTTGGTTCATGAAGAGAGATCAAGATCTGGGGTTTGGGCTTGAATCCATTCTAGGCGTATATCCAGTAACCTAGCATCTCTTTCAGAAAGGGGGTTTGTATGGTATATTTTCCACCCTTCCAATGTGGCGGATACGGCTAATGTAGAACCCGGGTCTTGGGGTTTTTGGAGGATACATTGGAGGAGTAGGTTCTTGATAGGGGTTTCAATAGTGGCGTTTTCAATTTGTACCCAATTACATTCTGATTCCTTGGTTAACCAAAAATAGGATTGGTCTAGTACTGTGGCTAACCAGTAGTTCCTTAAATGTGGGACCTTCATACCACAGTTCTTTACAGCTGAAGATAGGATACTCTTTGAAAATCTTGGTTCCCTCCCCCCAAATGAATTTGTTTAGTATGCTTTGCAGTTTAAGTATGTTGATGGTAGGGGGATTAATACCATCCAAAAAATATATAGAATTATGGGGATCACCATCATTCGGATGGCAGCAATTTTACCTGCCCATGAGAGAGAAAGCCTTCCGTATTCAGAGCATATATCTGATACCTTTTGTGTAAGGGGTATATAATTCAATTTAAAACAACTTTTAGCAGATGGGCTTAATTGGGTACCTAAATAGGTGATAGATTCTTGTGTCCATTGGTAGGGGTACCTTTTCTTTAGTCTTTCAAGCTGTTGCGCAGGAATGTTTATGCATAAAATTTGCGACTTGGCTTCATTGACCTTATAAAATGAGATATCTCCAAATTGTTGTAATATAGATTGTAGATTGTAGGGATTCTTCGATGTTTGTTTGATAATGTGATTCTTACATCATCTGCGTATAGTCCTATAACATGATCTGTATTTCCAATTTGAATGCCTGAGACGTTTGGGTGCGAACGAATGGACTCCGCCAGGGGCTCCATCACTAAGTCAAATATTAGAGGACATCCCTGACGGGTTCCATTCATAATGCAGAAAGTATCTGATAGCAGCCCTTCGGTAAATACTTTAGCTGACGGCTTGGAGTACAGAGCAAGTATAGCATCATATATAAGGCCTTTGAACCCAAATTTGCTGAGGATTGTTTTGAGGTAACCCCAGTGTACTCTATCAAAGGCCTTCTCTGCGTCCAGTGATAGGAGCAGAGAAGGCCTTTTGTTTTTTTCCGCCACCTGGATGATGTTAAAAAAGCGTCTGGTTCCATCAAATGCATTCCTGCCTTTTATAAATCCCACTTGATCATGTTTTATCAGTTTTGGCATGACATCTGCTAATCTGTTAGTGATGATATTGGCATAAAGCACTGGCGTACCAATAGGGGATGCGACCCCTGCCGTTGCGGGGGGGCCCAGGGCCCCCCTAGGGCCCCGCTCAGTGACTTTTGGGGGCAGGAGGGGTCGCACCATAAGAGGAGAGTGTGGCAGATCGATGGGGAGGGGGAAATTCCCCCCCCCCCTCCCTCACCTCGGGCTCTACTCTCAGGGCTCCCCCTCCTGCAAACTTTGGTGGCAGCTGGCAGGCAGCAGCAGCAGCGGCGGTGGCGGCAGGATGAATACATTACCTCCTTCTCGCTGGAGGACTTCCGTTCTCTAAGAGCTTCTTGCAACTTCCTGTGTAAACAGGAAGTTGCTCTTAGAGAACGGAAGTCCCATAGCGAGAAGGAGGTAATGTATCATCCTGCCGCCACCGCCGCTGCTGCCTGCCCGCTGCTAGAGATGTCGCGAACCTCCGATTTTCGGTTCGCGAACCGGGTTCGCGAACTTCCGCGGAAGGTTCGGTTTGCGGAAAAGTTTGCGGACCGCAATAGACTTCAATGGGGAGGCGAACTTTGAAAAATAGAAAAAATTATGCTGGCCACAAAAGTGATGGAAAAGATGTTTCAAGGGGTCTAACACCTTGAGGGGGGCATGGCGGAGTGGGATACATGCCAAAAGTCCCGGGGTAAAATCTGGATGTGACGCAAAGCAGCGTTTTAAGGGCAGAAATCACATTGAATGCTAAATTGCAGGCCTAACGTGCTTTCAAACATCTTGCATGTGTATACATCAATCAGGGAGTGTAATTAGAGTACTGATTCACACTGACACACCAAACTCACTGTGTAACGCACGGCAAACAGCTGTTTGTGTAGTGACGGCCATGCTGGACTACTGCGCAACATGGCGAGATTGCTCTTCCTCAGTGATGTCAGGTAATGTGTGACTTCCTTCTCAACTTTCCATGGCATTGTTAAAAAGCTTACGTTTTGTCTTTAAATTACATTTTCTACTTGCTGTGTACTTGTTCAGTACCGCTACAATGAGAATCCTGTGGAGGCGGGCAAGTCTGCCATTGTGACCCCGGGTAATGGCCGGGGAATGAGGGGTTTGAATCTGGTGTGGAGGTTGAGCAACGGCTACCACTACACATCCAAGGAGGGCAGCGGGCAGGCATGCACGCCCGCCCGCCCCGAGGTAGTGACCAAAAATAACAATACAGGACTCAGGAGGACCTTTTGCGGCCCTAATTGAAATGAATTAACTTTAAATACTTTAACGGGAATCCGTTATGGAGGGCAAGTCTGCCATTGTCACCGCGGGGAATGAAGGTTGGATTCCGGACCGCAGTGGGAGCCTGCTGAGACCCATGCTGTAGCTGCCCTGACCGTGCTTTGCAGACCAGGCATCTGTGGTCAGATGGACCCTTGAGCCAGCGGAAGACAAACCAAGTCGAAAGCATTTGCCAAGAATGTTTTACGGAGGGCAAGGTTTTTTTTTGCCCTTTTTTTAAATTTTTTCAAAATGATAGATGGTTGTATTTTTAAATTGTTTGAAAGTTTAGATGGTTGTATTTTTAAATTGTTTGAAAGTTTAGATAATTGTATTTTTAAATTGTTTAAAAGTGTATCCATTCTTCCTCCCCCCAGCCACGAACAATACCAAGGGAACGTGGAGCAGCAGAAGCCCCCTGTGATGGCTGCCACGGTTGTTCTCCGCGGCTTGTCTTTTGAGGGGTGCGGCTTTTCCTCAGGTGTTCTTGCCATAGCTGTTTGAGCCTTCTCTCCAGGTGCCTTCGTAAAGCAATTGTCCCTACGTGACAGTTGGCCTTTCCACGGCCGAATTTTTGCTGGCAGAGACAACAGATGGCTTTGCTCCGATCTGAGACACACACGTTAAAAAATGTCCAAACCGCTGAGCCCCCCTGGGCTGATGGCGCTACGGTGGCATCAGCAGCTGAGGTTGAAGGGCATGTTGGCTGTCTGGCCATAGCGGGCGATACATGGCGCCGGACACTGCCCCCAGCTGTTTCTGAGGACGAGCTCCCTCTTGTATTGCGTTCCGGAGTTGGAGCCTGATCAACGTCTACCACCACACATCCAGGCAAGGAGGGAGGCAGGCATGCACGCCCGCCCCGAGGTAGTGACCAAAAATAACAATACAGGACTCAGGAGGACCTTTTGCGGCCCTAATTGAAATTAATTCACTTTAAATCCTTTAACGGGAATCCGTTATGGAGGGCAAGTCTGCCATTGTCACCGCGGGGAATGAAGGTTGGATTCCGGACCGCAGTGGGAGCCTGCTGAGACCCATGCTGTAGCTGCCCTGACCGGGCTTTTCAGACCAGGCATCTGTGGCAGAGCCGGATTAAGGCTAAATGGGGCCCTAAGCAAAGTAACTGATTTGGGCCCCCCCATCATGTCGTAATAGAATCAGAAGATGCAGCTGCACAGCAATATGTCGCACACACCGGGCAGCCGAGCTACTGGTTGCTATGGGCAACAGCACGCTTTCCTCTGTGGGTGCACAATGCAGGGAATAGAAGCGGCAAAATGCAGAGTGAGAGATGAATGGCTGGGACATTTGCACTCAGGGGCTGGGGCACCCCTGTGAAGAGGGCGCCAGATATCACAGCAGCAGCACTTTCCCCCTGCATCTCCAGCCTGGCAATAGCAGAAAGCTCTGGACACCGCCAAACCGGAAGCTGTTACCCAGACAGAATTACATAACCACTCCCACCACCGAACAACCAATTTCCTCCCAAACTAGACAGCCACCATGCAGCCTCCATCCCAGTGAATACGATAGTCCAGCAGAGAAGGCAGCCGCAGTGGGGGAGAATGACAGCACCAGATGAATCACATTCACCTATTGCGATCCAAGCAATAGAGGTCCCATCATCCGGAGCCCATCTGTCTCCTCTAGAGTGCTGCCGCTCTGTTACTACTACTATTACTACTTCCTACTTCATGTCTGATCTGAAAATCAGGAAGTTCAGAGCGAGCGGCTGCACTGTAGAAGAGACAGATGGGTTTCAGATGACGGGATCTCTATTGCTTGGATCATGGATAGGTGAGTGAGCGTTTGCCATCTGCTGCTATCATTCTTGCTGCAGCTGTGGTTCTCTGTGGGAAGGGAGGGTGGAGTGGGCAGCGGCAGAGCGCACAGTAGCAGGAGGGGGACCTAGGAGGAGAGCCTGGCTCTGAAGACAATCAGCAGCGCACGGCATCATTTGACAAGACAAGACAAATAACATTTATATCGCGCTTTTCTCCTGGTGGACTCAAAGCGCCAGAGCTGCAGCCACTAGGACACGCCCTATAGGCAGTAGCAGTGTTAGAGAGACTTGCCTACGGTCTCCTACTGAATAGGTGCTGGCTTACTGAACAGGCAGAGCTGAGATTCGAACCCTGGTCTCCTGTGTCAGCGGCAGAGCTCTTAAAGGGACTCCAAGCAGTGCCTGTGGATATGCCTTTAAGCATACCCACAACTAATTCATTACATCCTCACACCTACCAGCATGATGTTTGTAAATTATATCCCCCTGGGTTCCTTATATTTCATTGCATTGTGCTGAATCGAGCTGCCAACTTTGGAGAAAAGTCGTCCTGTGGCCGTGATTTCGATCGTGAAAATATCAAAAACTAAAAGGCATAGAGCAGCCGTTTATATATCATTGGAAAGAGGAGAAAAAGAACTTTAAAATGATATGCATATTTCCATAATTACTGCCCTGCTCAGAGTCCCTTTAACCATTATACCATCCAGCCACCGCTGACTTTGGAGAAAAGTCGTCCTGTGGCCGTGATTTCGATCGCGAAAATATCGAAAACTAAAAGGCATAGAGCAGCTGTTTATATATCATTGGAAAGAGGAGAAAGAGAGCTTTAAAATGATATGAATCTTTCCATAGCTACTGCACTGCTCAGAGTCCCTTTAACCATTATACCATCCAGCCACCGCTGACTTTGGAGAAAAGTCGTCCTGTGGTCGCGATTTCAATCGCGAAAATATCGAAAACTAAAAGGCATAGAGCAGCCGTTTAGATATCATTGGAAAGAGGAGAATGAGAGCTTTAAAATGATATGCATCTTTCCATAGTTACTGCACTGCTCAGAGTCCCTTTAACCATTATACCATCCAACCACTGCTGACAGGATGGCAAGGGCTGGTTTATGTGCTAATGGGGCCCCTTTGACTCTGAATGGGGCCCCAAGCGACTGCTTTTGTTGCCTGGTCGGTAATCCGGCCCTGATCTGTGGTCAGATGGACCCTTGAGCCAGCGGAAGACAAACCAAGTCGAAAGCATTTGCCAAGAATGTTTTACGGAGGGCAAGTTTTTTTTTTTTTTTTTGCCCTTTTTTAAATTTTTTGAAAATGATAGATGGTTGTATTTTTAAATTGTTTGAAAGTTTAGATGGTTGTATTTTTAAATTAAAAGTGTATCCATTCAAGTGCAAGTTATGCACTGACTGCCAGGTATAATGTGCAGTCACAGATGCAGTGAAAGGTATGCAGTGACTGCAAACAGCCGTTTGTGTAGTGACGGCGGTGCTGGACTAGTGCGCACCATGACAAGAGTGCAGGTGATGGTGGCTTTTCAGCCCATATGCTCGCCCGGCTGATGTAGCTGAATGACAGAACAGTGACTGTCCAGCTGATCAAATTTGGTCTGACCACAATGAAGCAACAACCTTATTATCTTTTGTGTGCCACCCCCACCCGAGACACTCAAATAGCCAGCGGTCATTGCTTCATTGTGATGCGCAAGCCCCTTCACCACGGCAAGGTAATGATCACGAAGGGGGATGGGCACATGTACACGCACCAGAAAAAATAGTGTAGCAGCCGCTGCTAGCAGCGGCCTTAAAAATTCAGGAATCCGCCTAGAGTCCTGGACCCTGTTGGTAGTGGCGGAGAAGGCAGTCAAGCGGCCTGCAGGCAGAGATGCTGTGTGTGGGGACTGACTTAGCCTTCGGTCGTGCAGTAGCCCTCCGTGATCCATTCCTCATTCATTTTGATAAAGGTCAGGTACTGAACACTGTCGTGACTTAGGCGACTTCTCTTCTCAGTAACTATGCCTCCAGCTGCACTGAAGGTCCTTTCTGACAGGACGCTTGCGGCAGGGCAAGAGAGAAGTTGTATGGCAAATTGGGACAGCTCTGGCTAGTGTTGGGAGAACAGTGTTCGCCACTGTTCGGGTTGTGCAGAACATCACCCTGTTCGGGTGATGTTCGAGTTCGGCCGAACACCTGATGGTGTTCGGCCAAACTGTTCGGCCATATGGCCGAACTAAGAGCGCATGGCCAAACGTTCCCCGAACGTTCGGCTAGCGCTGTGATTGGCCGAACGGGTCAGGTGGTTCGGACCCGAACGCGCTCTGATTGGCCGAACGTGTCACGTGGTTCGGGTAAATAAATACCCGAACCACGTCATTTCTCCGCCATTTGTCTGTGGGTTTAGCTTTGGGTAGGCAGGCAGGGTAGTTCTCTCTCCAGCCGGACTAGCCAGGGTCCCCCCCAGCCATTGTGTTGCTGCTGGGAACAGTAGTACACACTATATAGCATTGTGTTTACTGCCACTCTGTGTACACCGCTCAAAACCACTGTATAGCATTGTGCTCTGTGTCGCTGCTGGGAACAGTAGTACACTGCTCGCTCAGCCACACTATATAGCATTGTGTTTACTGCCACTCTGTGTACACCGCTCACCCAGCACTATATATAGCATTGTGTTTACTGCCACTCTGTGTCTGCTGGGAACAGTAGTACACCGCTCGCTCAGCCACACTATATAGCATTGTGTTTACTGCCACTCTGTGTACACCGCTCACCCAGCACTATATAGCATTGTGTTTACTGCCACTCTGTGTCTGCTGGGAACAGTAGTACACCGCTCACCCGCCACTGCATAGCATTGTGCTCTGTGTCGCTGCTGGCAATAGTGGTACACCGCTCACCCAGCACTGTATAGCATTGTGCTCTGACTCGCTGCTGGGAACAGTAGTACACCGCTCGCTCAGCCACACTATATAGCATTGTGTTTACTGCCACTCTGTGTACACCGCTCACCCAGCACTATATATAGCATTGTGCTCTGAATCGCTGCTGGGAACAGTAGTACACCGCTCGCTCAGCCACACTATATAGCATTGTGTTTACTGCCACTCTGTGTACACCGCTCACCCAGCACTATATAGCATTGTGTTTACTGCCACTCTGTGTCTGCTGGGAACAGTAGTACACCGCTCAACCGCCACTGTATAGCATTGTGCTTTGTGTCGCTGCTGGCAATAGTGGTACACCGCTCACCCGCCACTGTATAGCAATGTGCTCTGTGTCGCTGCTGGCAATAGTGGTACACCACTCACCCACCACTGTATAGCATTTCTGTACTGCCACTGTACTGCTGCCAGTCAGCGTGTACTTTATGGATAAGTGAAATGAGGAAGAAATCCAGTGAAAGAGGGAGGGGCAAGGGAAGAGGTGTTTCCCCTGACGGTTCACGTACAGGCCACAGGGGAGCACCCAAGAAAACCCACTCAATACCGCCCATGTTGTCCAGGACAACAACCCTCACTAATCCAAAAGAACAGGACCAGATAATTACTTGGATGACCTCTCAAGCGTCCAGCAGTGGGTTAAGCAGCACCAGCACATCACGCACGAGGTCCGAGTCCTCAGCCAGTTACAAGGAGCCAGTGGGCACAAAGCTGACACAACCGGCAGCGACACCACGCACACAACTGCCAGATAACCAGGCCGAAGAATTACCTCAGGACACAATGGGGTATTCGCAGGAGCTATTCCCAGCCCAACAAACTTCCACCTTTGAAAGGTCAATGGAGGAACAGCCAGAAATGTTGTGCCCGGATTCACAACCATTAACTGTGGGAAATGCACCGCGCACTGAAATACAAGGCGAGTCCGAGGACTTTGAAACCCAAATCCCAGAGCAAGTTGGGCAGGAGGGGTTGCAATTGCAGGAGGTCGGCCGAGAAGATCTGGAAGACGACGTTGGAGTGAGCTGTGCAGAGGTTGTTCTGGGAAGCTCTACTCCACGGCGGCGGCCCCCACAATGACATATGACGAGTTTGAGGAGATGGAAGAGGAGGGTATGGATAATGTGGACATAGACCCAGATTTTGTATGTGAACCAGAACATCGCCATCGTAGCAGCACAGATGAGTCTGTTAAAGAACGCACTGCTGCACGAGTTCGCCTTGTGCCACAAGGTAGGCGGCGCAAAATTTCAGGCACCACAAGCGTGGAAGTTCCTTTGAGACGCAAAAGAGGCGCAAACAGAAATCGCCAGCAAGGCAGGTGCTCCAAAGTCTGGGCTTTCTTTGAAGACTGCACTGAGGATGGTACCATGGCGATTTGCAAGGTGTGCAAGACCCGTCTGAGCAGGGGGAAAAGTATTAACAACCTCTCCACCACCAGCATGAGCCGCCACATGCTATCCAAACACCCCACTCTGTGGGCAAACGCGGCAGGACAGGGTACCAGCAACACTGCCTCCCTTGGGGTCACCAGACTCACCACCAGACCCGCCTTAGCAGCAGCAGTAGCCCAGCCATTGCGTGGTTCACAACATTCACAAACATCAGACGACGCTGACACTGTCACTTTCCGGAGTAGTGCTCTTGAGGTCTCCCAGTGTTCATCAAACACAACAACCAACAGCCCTTCAGTGTGCAGCCCTACGGTTCAGTTGTCTGTCTCGGAGATGTTTTGAGCGCAAGAGGAAATTGCCAGCAAATGACCCCCGGGCCGTGGCAGTAACAGCCAGAATAGCCAAGCTTCTGGCCTGCGAAATGCTGTCATATCGAGTGGTGGAGACAAACAGCTTCAAGGGCATGATGTCAGTGGCCATCCCACGTTACGTGGTTCCCAGCCACTACCACTTTGTGCGCTCTGCAGTGCCTGAGTTGCATGAGCACGTGGTCAGCAAAATAACCCGAAGCTTGAAGAATGCCGTTGCCTGCAAGGCTCACCTCACCACTGACACCTGGACGAGTGCGTTCGGCCAGGGTCGATACATCTCCCTTACCGCGCACTGGGTGAACCTTGTGGAGCCTGGCAGCAATTCCTCACCTGCTACGGCGCGGGTGTTGCCCACGCCGCAAACAGCTGCACCGCCGTCTCTCCCACTGGATAACAACAGCAGAACCTACCTCTCTGACTCTTTCTCCTCCAACGCATTTCAAAGCTGTACCTCATCCGGAAACGCTAACCCAGCAGCAGTAGGATCGTGGAAGCAGTGCAGCACAGCTGTTGGCATGCGTCAGCAAGCGTTGCTGAAGCTGATCTGCCTTGGGGATAAGCAGCACACAGGGGAGGAAATTTGGAGGGGAATAAAGGAACAGACGGATTTGTGGCTGGCACCACTGGACCTGAAACCGGGCATGGTTGTGTGTGATAATGGGAGTAATCTCATTCGCGCTTTAAGGTTGGCTAAGCTGACACACATCCCTTGCCTGGCGCATGTGATGAACCTAGTAGTTCAGCGGTTCCTGAGGACATACCCAGGCATGGCCAATCTTCTGTTGAAGGTGCGACGAGTGGCCAAGCATTGTAGAAATTCCAGTACTGCTTCGGGGGCACTCGCCAAGATGCAGGAGTGCTTCAATCTCCCCCACCATCGCTTGCTGTGTGATGTCCCTACGCACTGGAATTCTACCCTGCACATGCTAGCCCGCTTTTGCGAGCAGAAGAGTGCAGTGGTCCAGTACATGACGGTGCAGTACCGAGGCGCATCCGGACAGCTGCCAAGCTTCTGTGGATCCGATTGGGCCAACATGTTGGACCTCTGCCAAGTCCTCCAAAATTTTGAGCAATCCACGTTGCTTGTGAGCAGTGACAACTCTTCAGTCAGCATTACCATACCACTGCTGTGTTTACTGAAGAGGTCAATGTTGAAAATCAAGGAAACCGCTGTCATGATGTAACAGGGGGAATCAGAAGGAGAAAACGATCAGCGTGATGGTACCAACATCAGGCCATCTGCCTCAGGAAACGCTGGCCCCAGCAGCTATGACGAAGAGGAGGAGGAACAGCTGGAGTTGGAGCAGGAATTTCATGCCACCACTGACGAGGGCCAGAGCGGTGCACGTTGGACTTCCACAATTCAGCGTGAATGGTCAGCAGAAGCAGACCAGGAAGAAGGTGACGACTATGATGCATCACAACAATCACAATGCCCACAAGAGGATGATGATGGTTCTGGCAGGACTCTGGCACACATGGCTCAATTCATGCTAGACTGCATTGAACGCGACCCACGCATTGTGCGCATTCAGGACAACACCAATTACTGGGTTTATACCCTTCTGGATCCACGGTACAAACACAATGTTCCAAAACTGCTTGAAGAAAGAGTCAGACAGGTCAAAATGGAAGAATACCAGCAGGCCCTTGTGGAGACTTTAGAGAGGAGATTGACATCCTCTCCCTCCTCTAGCCAGTTGTACGCCAACAGACTGACTTCCGCAAACCCAGGACGACCAGGAGGGCAGCAAACAACACAAGCCGCAGCTAGTGCACAAAAGGGAATGGTATCGGCAGTGTCCTTGGAGTGGGAAAATTTTCTGACACCCATGCAGCAGCCCACAGAACAGCAAGTGTGCACATCCACCTCCAACACCGATCGCCTGGAGAAGATGGTCAAGGATAGTGATGGGCGAACACCTGGATGTTCGGGTTCGGGAAAGTTCGCCGAACATGGCCGAGATGTTCGGCATGTTCGGGCCGAACCCCGAACTTCCCGAACATCCCTATTTTGGGGGCCCTATGGGGTCGCAGGCATAAGGGGGGAGCATGCCCCGATCGCGGGGGGGGTCGGAAATTCCCCCCACCCCCTCCGCTAGCGCTCCCCCCTCTGCCCGCTTCCCCATTCAAAAGTTTCAAGAAGTACCTGTATAGCGGATGGCCTGGCAGTGGGCGGCACTGTGGAGTGAGGAGGAGGAGGAGTCCGGAGAGTGACGAGTTGAGGGAGGCCGGGCAGCGGGCGTGAGGTCAGCGAAAGGGCGGAACTTCCGCCCTTTCTCTGACCTCACGCCCGCTGCCCGGCCTCCCTCAACTCGTCACTCTCCGGACTCCTCCTCCTCCTCACTCCACAGTGCCGCCCACTGCCAGGCCATCCGCTATACAGGTACTTCTTGAAACTTTTGAATGGGGAAGCGGGCAGAGGGGGGAGCGCTAGCGGAGGGGGTGGGGGGAATTTCCGACCCCCCCCCGCGATCGGGGCATGCTCCCCCCTTATGCCTGCGACCCCATAGGGGGGCCGTATTGCGGCCTGTTCGGCCGAACAGGGCCCTGTTCGCCCGAACAGGGGCCCTGTTCGGCCCTGTTCGGGGGCATACAGAAGTTCGGGGCGAACCCGAACTTAAAAGGCCGAACACCATGAGGTGTTCGGCCGAACTCGAACATCACCCGAACAGGGTGATGTTCTGCAGAACCCGAACAGTGGCGAACACTGTTCGCCCAACACTAGTCAAGGACTACATGTCAGATGGCGTAGCTGTGTTGAACAATCCATCTGCACCCTTCAACTATTGGGTATCGAAGCTAGACACCTGGCACGAACTGGCAATGTACGCAATAGAGGTGCTGGCTTGCCCAGCAGCCAGCATTATGTCGGAATGCTGTTTCAGTGCTGCCGGAGGCATCGTCACAGATCGGCGTATCCGCCTCTCCACAGAAAATGCAGACCGTCTGACTCAAATAAAATGAATCAATCCTGGATTGGAAACGACTACGCAACACTCCAGGACCCCAACCAAGTAACATGAACAATGAACATCTGTGATGGGTTAGCGTTGCCGGTCCCTTGTTACGGAACCTCTCATCTGTATTACATTTATGACTGCATGGCGGCAAAAAGCATTGCTATATCCGCACGCTTTTTGTCCTCCTGCAAGGCCTGGGTTGTTGTGTCTCAAAAAGCGTGGCCTTCTCCTCCTGCGCCTGCTCCTGTTCCATCACGTGTGCTGCTGCTGGGTTAGCGTTGCCGGTCCCTGTTTATGGAACCTCTTATCTTTATTACATTTATGACTGCATGGCGGCAAAAAGCATTGCTATATCCGCACGCTTTTTGTCCTCATGCAAGGCCTGGGTTGTTGTGTCTCAAAGCGTGGCCTTCTCCTCCTGCGCCTCCTCCTGTTCCATCACGTGTGCTGCTGCTGGGTTAGCGTTTCCGGTCCCTGTTTATGGAACCTCTTATCTTTATTACATTTATGACTGCATGGCGGCAAAAAGCATTGCTATATCCGCACGCTTTTTGTCCTCATGCAAGGCCTGGGTTGTTGTGTCTCAAAAAGCGTGGCCTTCTCCTCTTGCGCCTGCTCCTGTTCCATCACGTGTGCTGCTGCTGCTGGGTTAGCGTTTCCGGTCCCTGTTTATGGAACCTCTTATCTTTATTACATTTATGACTGCATGGCGGCAAAATGCATGCTATCCGCACGCTTCTTGTCCTCATGCAAGGCCTGGGTTGTTGTGTCTGAAAGCGTGGCCTTCTCCTCCTGCGCCTCCTCCTGTTCCATCACGTGTGCTGCTGCTGGGTTAGCGTTGCCGGTCCCTGTTTATGGAACCTCTTATCTTTATTACATTTATGACTGCTTGGCGGCAAAATGCATGCTATCCGCACGCTTCTTGTCCTCATGCAAGGCCTGGGTTGTTGTGTCTGAAAGCGTGGCCTTCTACTCCTGCGCCTTCTCCTGTTCCATCACGTGTGCTGCTGCTGGGTTAGCGTTGCCGGTCCCTGTTTATGGAACCTCTTATCTTTATTACATTTATGACTGCACAGCGGTAAAAAGCATGCTATCTGCACGCTTCTTGTCCTCATGCAAGGCCTGGGTTGTTGTGTCTCAAAGCGTGGTCTTCTCCTCCTGCGCCTCCTCCTGTTCCATCACGTGTGCTGCTGCTGCTGGGTTAGCGTTTCCGGTCCCTGTTTATGGAACCTCTTATCTTTATTACATTTATGACTGCATGGTGGCAAAATGCATGCTATCCGCACGCTTCTTGTCCTCATGCAAGGCCTGGGTTGTTGTCTGAAAGCGTGGCCTTCTCCTCCTGCGCCTCCTCCTGTTCCATCACGTGTACTGCTGCAGCTGGGTTAGCGTTTCCGGTCCCTGTTTATGGAACCTCTTATCTTTATTACATTTATGACTGCATGGCGGCAAAATGCATGCTATCCGCACGCTTCTTGTCCTCATGCAAGGCCTGGGTTGTTGTGTCTCAAAGCGTGGCCTTCTCCTCCTGCGCCGCCCTCCTCCGGTTCCATCACGTGTGCTGCTGCTGGTGCTGGGTTAGCGTTACCGGTCCCTTTTCCTGGAATCTCTTCTCTGTATTACATTTATGACTGCATGGCGACAAAAAGCATGTTACCTGTGCAAAGAAACATGACATTTTCCGCATTTAAAAGACAGTTTTTCCTTTGAAACTTTACAATTAATTTTCTCAAAAACTATAAGCTCTTTTTCAAATATTTTTTTTCCTCTTGTACCCACTCCCAAGTTGCACATACCCTGTAAATTTGGGGTATGTAGCATGTAAGGAGGCTTTACAAAGCACGAAAGTTCGGGTCCCCATTGACTTCCATTATGTTCGGAGTTCGGCGTGAACACCCGAACATCGCGGCCATGTTCGGCGAACGTTCGCGAACCTGAACATCCAGGTGTTCGCCCAACACTAGCTCTGGCCACAGGTCAAGCCTGTGCAACCAGTAGTCCAAGGGTTCATCGTCGCTTTTCGCAGAGTCTACATCCACACTCAAGGCCAGGTAGTCGGCTACCTGCCGGTCCAGGCGTTGGTGGAGGGTGGATCCGGAAGCACTATGGCGAGGAGTTGGACTAAAGAACGTCCGCATGTCCGACATCACCCTGAGATCGCTGGAGCGTCCTGTTCTTGGCTGCGTGGACTTGGGAGGAGGAGGGTTACTGCCAGTGGTACCTTGATTGCGTTGTGCAGCCATATCACCCTTAAATGCATTGTAAAGCATCATCGACAGCTTGTTCTGCAAGTGCTGCATCCTTTCCGCCTTCTGTTGAGTTGCTTAGAGGTCCGCCACTTTGTGCCTGTACCGAGGGTCTAGTAGCGTGACCACCCAGTACAGGTCATTCGTCTTGAGTTTTTTGATACGGGGGTCCCTCAACAGGCTGGACAACATGAAAGAGGACATCTGCACAAAGCTGGATGCAGACGTACTCTCCATCTCCTCTTGTTCTTCCTCAGTGATGGGACGCAATTCCTCTTCCTCCCCCCAGCCACGAACAATACCACGGGAACGTGGAGCAGCAGAAGCCCCCTGTGATGGCTGCCGCGGATGTTCTCCTTCCGCCGCCTCTTCCTCCTCCACAGAAACACCTTCCTCATCATCACCATCATCAGAGTCTGACTCCTCTCCTTCCCCACACGACTCCTCTTCTTCCTCTTCCTCCCCCCTCTGTGCTGCCGCCGGTCACCTCATCAAATGGCTCCATGACCCTGCATGCATTTCGCATCAGTGTCCAGTTGTTGGGCCACAACATCCCCATCCTCCCAGATTGTGTCCTTGTACTGTAATGATACAGGTACTGGGTGACGGCTTTCTCCTGGTCTAGCAGGCGAGAGAACATCAGCAGGGTGGAATTCCAGCGAGTCGGGCTATCGCAAATCAGGCGTCTCACCAGCAAGTTGTTTCTACGCTGAATGTCCGCAAAGCATGCCATGGCCTTGTAAGAGCGCCTGAAATGCCCACACAACTTCCTGGCCTGCTTCAGGACGTCCTCTAAGCCTGGGTACTTGTACACAAATCTTTGCACGACCAGATAAAGCACATGTGCCATGCAGGGTATGTGTGTCAGCTTTCCCAAATTCAACGCAGCAATGAGATTGCTGCCGTTGTCACACACCACGTTGCCGATCTCGAGCTTGTGCGGGGTCAGCCATTGCTCCACCTGTTTGTTAAGAGCAGCCAGGAGAGCTGCTCCAGTGTGACTCTCCGCTTTCAGGCAAGACATGTCTAACACTGCATGACACCGTCGCACCTGGCATGCAGCATTGGCCCTGGGGTACTGGGGCTGTGTAGCTGGAGAGGAGATGGCGGCACCAGCCAAGGAGGAGGAGGAGGATGACGACAGCGAAGCGGTGATAGCAGGTGTAGAGGAGGTTGCTGGAGGCCTGCCTGCAAGCCGTGGAGGTGTGACAAGTCGGTCCTCTGCGCAGCCACGTACTCCCTGCTTGCTGCCATCGGTCACCAGGTTGACCCAATGGGCTGTGTATGTAATGTAGTGGCCCTGCCCGTGCTTGGCAGACCAGGCATCCGTGGTCAGGTGGACCCTTGACCCAACGCTGTGTGCCAGAGATGACACCACTTGCCTCTCAACTGCACGGTACAGTTTGGGTATGGCCTTTTGTGAAAAATTGCGGCCTGGTATCTTCCACTGCGGTGTATTAATGGCCACAAACTTACGGAAAGCCTCCGACTTCACCAGCTTGTATGGTAATAGCTGGCAAGCTAATAGTTCCGCCACGCCAGCTGTCAGACGCCGGGCAAGAGGGTGACTGGCAGACATTTGCTTCTTCCGCTCAAATACTTCCTTCACGGACAGCTGGGTACTGCTGTGGGCAGAGGAGAAGGAACCGCTCAAGGGAAGAGGCGGTATGGAGGAGGGTGGCTGTGAAGGTGCAAGGGAGAAAGTGGATGAAGACGATGCACCTGAAGGAGGAAGAGGAGAAGGAGGGTGGCTTGTCTTTTGAGGGGTGCTGCTTTTCCTCAGGTGTTCTTGCCATAGCTGTTTGTGCCTTCTCTCCAGGTGCCTTCGTAAGGCACTTGTCCCTACGTGAGAGTTGGCCTTTCCACGGCTTAATTTTTGCTGGCAGAGACAACAGATGGCTTTGCTCCAATCTGAGACACACGTTAAAAAATTTCCAAACCGCTGAGCCCCCCTGGGGTGATGGTGCTAGGGTGGCTTCAGCAGCTGACGTTGAAGGGCATGTTGGCTGGCTGGCCATAGCTGGTGATACATGGCGCCGGACACTGCCCCCAGCTGTTTCTGAGGACGAGCTCCCTCTGCTTCTATCATGGAGTCGTCTCCTCCTACTCCTCTCTGACTCCTCCTCTGAACTGTCCACCTGGTCATCTCCTCAACCGGGAACATATGTGGTATCTGTTTAATCGTCATCATAATCCTCCTGGCCAGCTGCACTTTCCTCAGACACCTCCTCAACTGCACCAACTTCAGGTGTTTCATCAGCCTCCTCCTCACACGTTACGTCCATACTATCGCCACCTAACTCAGACGTAGGAGGTGGTGTACCTGCGCCTTCTTCTTGTTGTTGCAGTAGTGGCTGTGAATCGGGGTTTTCACCACCACCACCAAGTAACTCATGCGAAGTGTCAAATGCAGCGGATGTGGTGCTTGTTGTAGCGCTGGTGGCTGCGGGAGATGAGGTGTTCTGTGTTAAATACTCAATCACCTCCTCACAATTTTGGGAAGTGATGGCACGTGCCTTCTTCTAAGCACTGTATTTTGGTCCAGGTCCGCACGAAATCACAGCAACACCACCTCGCACAGACCTGCCGGTGCCTGGTGGCCTTCCTCTGGGTCTGCCTCTACCTCTTCCTCTACCTGGTTTGTCCATTTTGTCCATCTCAGGGGGATGCTAGGTATATGCAGTGAGCTGGGTTCACTGAACAGTAAAGGTACTAGGATGCAGTGAGCTGGGTTCACTGAACAGTAAAGGTACTAGGATGCAGTGAGCTGAGTTCACTGAACAGTAAAGGTACTAGGATGCAGTGAGGTGGGTTCACTCAACACAACAGGTAGTAGGATGCAGTGAGCTGGGTTCACTGAACAGTAAAGGTACTAGGATGCAGTGAGGTGGGTTCACTCAACACAACAGGTAGTAGGATGCAGTGAGCTGGGTTCACTGAACAGTAAAGGTACTAGGATGCAGTGAGGTGGGTTCACTCAACACAACAGGTAGTAGGATGCAGTGAGGTGGGTTCACTGAACAGTAAAGGTACTTGGATGCAGTGAGGTGGGTTCACTCAACACAACAGGTAGTAGGATGCAGTGAGATGGGTTCACTGAACAGTAAAGGTACTA
This sequence comes from Hyperolius riggenbachi, assembly GCF_040937935.1. NCBI lineage: Eukaryota > Metazoa > Chordata > Amphibia > Anura > Hyperoliidae > Hyperolius > Hyperolius riggenbachi. Next base: position 190,437,361 of record NC_090657.1, read on the forward strand.
GGATGCAGTGAGGTGGGTTCACTCAACACAACAGGTAGTAGGATGCGGTGAGCTGGGTTCACTGAACAGTAAAGGTACTTGGATGCAGTGAGGTGGGTTCACTCAACACAACAGGTAGTAGGATGCAGTGAGCTGGGTTAACTGAACAGTAAAGGTACTAGGATGCAGTGAGGTGGGTTCACTCAACACAACAGGTAGTAGGATGCAGTGAGGTGGGTTCACTCAACACAACAGGTAGTAGGATGCAGTGAGCTGGGTTCACTCAACACAAAGCTAGGTATATGCAGTGATGACGAGGTGGGTTAAGTCAACACAACAGGTAGTAGGTATATGCAGTGAGCTGGGTTCACTCTACACAACAGGTAGTAGGTATATGCAGTGAGCTGGGTTCACTCAACACAACAGGTAGTTATGTGCAGTAATGAGGTGGGTTCACTCAACACAACAGGTAGTAGGTATATGCAGTGAGCTGGGTTCACTCTACACAACAGGTAGTAGGTATATGCAGTGAGCTGGGTTTACTCAACACAACAGGTAGTTATGTGCAGTGATGAGGTGGATTAAGTAAAAACAGGTGGTAGGTATATGCAGTGAGCTGGGTTCACTCAACACAACAGGTAGTAGGTATATGCAGAGAGCTGGGTTCACTCAACACAACAGGTAGTAGGTATATGCAGTGAGCTGGGTTCACTCAACACAACAGGTAGTTATGTGCAGTGATGAGGTGGGTTAAGTAAACACAACAGGTAGTAGGTATATGCAGTGAGCTGGGTTCACTCTACACAACAGGTAGTAGGTATATGCAGTGAGCTGGGTTCACTCTACACAACAGGTAGTAGGTATATGCAGTGAGCTGGGTTTACTCAACACAACAGGTAGTTATGTGCAGTGATGAGGTGGATTAAGTAAAAACAGGTGGTAGGTATATGCAGTGAGCTGGGTTCACTCAACACAACAGGTAGTAGGTATATGCAGAGAGCTGGGTTCACTCAACACAACAGGTAGTAGGTATATGCAGTGAGCTGGGTTCACTCAACACAACAGGTAGTTATGTGCAGTGATGATGTGGGTTAAGTAAACACAACAGGTACTGGGGTGTATGCAGTACTGGGTAGTGCAATGTGCAGCTCCCTGTCACACACACAGGTAGTCAGTCACTGAATGTGCTGGGCTGCTGGCAGTGGCACACACACACTATCAATTAGCAAGGCTGTGCATGCAACAAAAGTGTCAGTTTGACACACAGTAAAAAAAATAAAGTACAGGATGAGCTCTGAAAAGAGCTAGGGTGCTCTAAAAGCAATAACAATCAGCCAGGAGCAAACTAAGCAGCCAAGAACCTAACTAATCTGTCTCTAGAAGAACAAGTCTGCAGCAGCTCGCCCTAGTCTGTCTAGTAGCAGGCACACGAGTGAGTGTAATGGCCGCTGGACCCTGCCTTATATAAGGGGGGGTGGGGCTCCAGGGCTTACTGTAGCCTGAATGGCTACAATGTGCCTGCTGACTGTGATGCAGAGGGTCAAAGTTGACCCTCATAGTGCATTATGGGGCGAATTGAACTTCCGCAAAGGTTCGCCTGGCACAGGCGAACGCGAACCCCCAATGTTCGCCTGGAACCGTTAGCCGGCGAACCGTTCGCTACATCTCTACTATAATGCTGTCACTTACAGTGGTCAGTAGAAATCTGACAGAAGTGACAGGTTTTGGACTAATCCATCTCTTCACAGGGGATTCTCATCAAGGGTTTTATTCTTTATAAAGATATTCCCGAAAAGGCTTTTAAAAAATAATGCTGGACAGCTTCCCTGGTTTTTACACATTTCCTTTGCAGTTGGGGAGAGCAAGTGACATTCACTAAGTGCTTTTGGAAAAAAAATATATCCATGATAATCTCGTATACAGAGGTGGACTGTGAGAAAACGCAGAAAAGCCGCCTCGCGTACTCAGAGTAAGGTGGCTAATTTCGTGTCCAACGCGGCGGTTTGCACGCATAGGCCTACCACTAGCAGTATGGCTGAACGCGGGGAAACCGCCGCATGCTCTGACAGCAGTGCGGCTGGCCCCACGTTCAAACCAGCAGATACATTACAACACATGTCTGGTGTGGCTGGGACTGATAGTCTACACAGGTTCAGAAGGACGCGCACGCGCGCTGAGAGGCAGAGCCTTTATGACAGTCAGAAGGGTGTCAGCTGATCCAGCCGATCAGCTGACAATTCTATCAGGTTTCATTGGTCCAGCACTTAGGGGAGGCGCCTGAGAGTGCTTGTGTATATATACTGGGTGCTGGTTATTTCTCTGGTGTCTGGCATTGCGATCACTACGTGGTAGCACTCAGACCCTGTCAGTATCTGTGATATTTTCTGTGTTATTACTTCAGACTAGTTCCAGGGTGTTGATGATCAAGGAACTCACACCCAAGACTAGGGAACTGTATTACCATTCTGTTATATATCAGACTAGTTCCAGGGTGTTGATGATCATGGAGCTCACACCTAAGACTAGGCATTGTTATTATCTGTTATGACTTTCTGCTTTCCTGACCACTCTCTTGATCTCTGATTTGGTACTTCGCTATATCTGATACTCTGTTGCTGAACCCTGCTTGTCTTAAGATTCCGAATCTGTCTCCTGTCTCCTGTCTCTGTATCTGATCTGTCTGTCTGTTGCCGACCTGGCCTGTCCGACCTCGAGAACTATCTTCCCTGTTTGGAGATAGTTCACAGACCTGTCAGTGACACTTCACCATTGGTGTCACTCACTCTCTGGTCCTTCCCACTCTCAGCCTGGCTCCGCCCCCTTGGGGAGCATCAGGCCATTGGAAGGAACCTGTTCTCTGAGTAGTATCTCTTACTGCCTTGCACCCTCTATACGGGTGCTCTCCTCAAAGTATTACGGTTGCACCAAGCACTCATATTACTCAGGTGTCCAGAGGTTAGAGATATATCTGATTATCGGTGATACTGCAGATCATCAATAATCGGGTACATATCTGTATTTTCGGTGATACTGCAGATCACCGATGATCAGATCCTTTCTGTGTTACACCGATTGTTACATGGACTAGTCAAAAACCTGTCACTTCTGTTAGATTTATACAACTTACTGTAAGTGACAGCAACATTGGAGAAAAAAAATGTATGGCTCATTGTACTCTTTAACCACTTTACCCCCGCCTGTACGGATTTCTCCGTCCCTTTTTCCATCCTTTAACCCCCAGGGATGGAGAAATCCGTACTTTCCGCGTTCCCGACGCTGTCTGCGCTCCCGCTCGTAAACACGCCGCCCGCCGCTAGTAAACACGCTGCCGCCCGCTCGCCCGGATATCAATGAATGGGAAAATCCATTCCAGTTCGTTTATCTAAGCCCCGCAATGATCCGCTGCTCTCCGATGGGCAGCGCGATCATTGTGAAAAATAACAAACACAGCCTCCTTATACTTCGCAATACACAAAAAGTTACTGTTGCCATCTTGTGGCCAAATAGTAAAACTACACCCTAAGCATTTTTCACATAGAAATAAATGAGGGTTACACAAAAAATAACTCATTACCTCCCACACTCCCCATTTTTTTTTTTTTGTAATTAAAAAAAATTCAAAAATTTACAATTAAAAAAAATACATAAATAGTTACCTCAGGGACTGAACTTTTTAAATATTTATGTCAAGAGGGTATAACACTGTTACTTTATAAACTATGTTCTTGTAATTAGGGACGGACGCAAAACTGAAAAAAATGCACCTTTATTTCCAAATAAAATATTGGCGCCAAACATTGTGATAGGGACATCATTTAAACGGTTTTATAACCGGGACAAAAGGGCAAATACATTTCATGGGTTTTAATTACAGTAGCATGCATTATTTAAAAACTATAATGGCCGAAAACTGAAAAATAATAATTTTTTTTCCCACATTTTTCCTATTTTCCCATTAAAACACATTTAGAATAAAATAATTCTTGGCATAATGTCCCACCTAAAGAAAGCCTAATTGGTGTCGGAAAAAACAAGATATAGTTCATTTCCTTGCGATAAGTAATGATAAAGTTATAGACGAATTAATGGAAGCTGAAAGGTGAAAATTGCTCTGGTACTCAGGGGGTAAAACCCCTCAGTGATGAAGTGGTTAAAAAATGTATTTGTTATTTGTTAATGTTTGCACATATTTATTATATTTTACAGTTTTTTGCAGTAATGCTCCTTTAAATATATATTTTTGGCAAAAATACATATATACACACATACATATAGGCGTAGTGTACTTGTCTGAAAATTAATTGGAAAGGGGGGTACTCTATGCCACAAAGTACAGAAACACTGGTGTACTGACCCCATCAGAGGGTATGAGTACTTCTCAATAAAAAAACAAAAATATTAATTGTTCCTTCAAGAGAGACTGAAGCAAGTAAAAAAGTTGATTCTTATCTTATATTCAGCAGGGGCATGTGTGCCACTGCTAAACCGCTTCTATCCAGATGGACAACGAGGGTCCCTTACCCCCAATTCCTCCCATGCAAAATCAATGAACAACTTGCTGGTAGATTTCAATGCTCCTACAGGCAGGGAAAATAGACGCAGCCCTGCCTCTCAGCGTCGTCTATCAGCGGCGGATCTCCACCTCTCCCGATGCCGCTCATTAAAGGAAAAGTGGTGGACGAGAGGCGGATATACGCGCAGACGGACGTGTGTGAGGCAGGGCTGCGGCCAGTAGCCCTGCCTCACCAGGAACAGATCCCTGGAGAGGACGGAGGGGATTTGGAGGGTAAGGGACCACCGTTCATCCAAGATATATCGGCGGTTTAGTAGGGGCACTCATGCCCCTGCTATCTACGTGCGTGTAAATCAAAATTTATTCTCGCTTCAGAGTCTCTTTAAGTGTGGTACGATGATATTACTTATTACTTTTTTGGGGGTATCTTGTACAAATAAGTATATTGTTATATAATGAACTACAGAAAACACTTAATGTACGATTCCCCCCCTTACATATTCCTGTCCCCCAGTATATGAAATCTAAATGTTTGCCCTAACTTTGTGAATCGGAGCTGTGATGTCTGCGATGTTTTTTGTGTTTTTTTTCTTGTTCAATTTTTTAAGTTCACATAGCAGCCCTTTTTGATTCTCTACCATTTGTTTCTGGCTATCAGACATATTACTCAATAACTGGAGAGTACATTGTTGAAGTTCCAAAAACGTAAGGGTAAGATCATTTTCACTACTCTCGTTTTGCTTTTTCTTTACAATTGAAACATTGCTCTCTGCTGTTTGAGGGTACATTTTTTGATCTTCAGTGCTGTTTTTGGAGTTGTGGTGTCTTGACGAAAACCAAAATGTTCATTTTCGTTCCAATCATCACCTATGTCCAAAGTAAGTGTGAAATTTGGAGAGACAATGTCAACCATTGAAGTGTTGTAATCCTCATCCTGGAAATGTGAACTATTGTCTGGTGGATAACAACGTGAAACAATGTGTTGCCTGCTTGCTAACGATGCAATTTCCTCTGTGTTAAAATTTGGTGTGAATGGAACAACTTGCAATTTTGAAGAACACGTTTCTTTTTTTATGTGGTGAAACAAACACCGTGCAATTTCTGAATCGCCCACCATCATCCTGCTGTATATCAGCAGTAGCTAGGATTCTTTTCTGATTATTATGTACATTACTGACTGTTTCAGGTAGAAACCTTCTATCAATTATTCTATTCAATGGTACTTTAGAACGCATTGAACTCTCAGTACACTCCTTATCATGTACATAGTAAGTATTTGGGGTAAGTACAGAAAAATTATTGTCCGTCTCATTTGTGTGTTCATCAGTGTCCTCCTGTGGATGTCCAGGTGAATAAGCAAAGTCATTTTCATGAAACCTTGTCTTTGATTCTTACCGATTTCTGAAGTGGAGGGAATTCTTTTTAGCGTATGAATTTCTTCCTGAGGACGTGTCACTTTATTTCGAGTAGTAGTCTTGTTGTATATTTCTTTTTGTATGATTTGTTCTTTTCTCTTTTTGTACAGAGTTCTCACTGTAATATAATGTGCAATGTTTTGTTAATCTTACTCAGATCACCAATACTGTATATTTCATGTAAACCCCACCAACAAAACATGTCAATAAGTTAAAAAAATTGCTTTTCTGTTTTACTTATTACAAATAATCCACACATGTCAACTATTTAGGCGTCTTCCACTCTATAAAAATTTTATTTATTTGGTGTTGAAAATTCTAACCTCTGTACTGTGTATTAACAATATAGAAATTGACTTATCCAGCACAGTTGCTGTATGTTGCGCACAGTTCTACATAGTCCTTAAAGAAGATGTTGTGTTATCACGCTATCTTAAGCAGGAAAAAGTCGCTATAAAGTCTGTGTACAGTAGACGGCCACTTACAGATTGCCTATTTCCTGCAATTTAGATACAGGGAGAGGCACTCCAAAGCCACCCTGTATAAATAGAAAACAAATGTTCCACTTGGATCAACATTCAGTATTATGTGTTTAGTGTGCAACAGAGCAAGCCAGGGCTGTGGATTCTTTGAAAAAAGTTTCCGACTACAAATCAGACTCCTCAGTTTATGAAATCCCAACTCCAATTCCAACTCAAACTCCGTGTACCCTAAATGGCTCTGACTATGACTCCTCAACTCTCACTCCTTAGTGTAATACTTAACAGTTGTGTGGATTTTATACAAAAATCTGCCGACTTCTATTCCAGACTCCACAGTTTCTGAAATCAAACACACCAACTCCAAATCCGATTACCGGTGCACAAGATTGCCCCAATCCGACTCCTCGACTCCAAGTTGAACTCCAAATCCACAGCCCTAGTGAAACCAACATGTGACAATCTACAATGGTGAACATATCGGCAGGACCAAGCCAAGACGTTGCTTTTTGCACACGTCAATTTTGTTTTTGTTTTTTTATTGAGAAATTATGGAAGTACTCTTACCTATTCTTCTTCCAATTATTGGAAAGGCAGTAATAGCACTTTTCACCAACTTCTGCCACTCATTATAGTACATTTCTTCACCATCTGATTCTTCTTTCATCATTTGTTTCACCTGTCGACAGTCCTGAAAGCGTCGTCTGCAGGTTAATCCAGACCGTTTTTTCCTTTTTATTTCTGAAACCTGTTATTTGTAGATTGAACAAAGCAATGTCAAAATTTTGTAACGTTTTGTGCATAACCAGAGGCGTAGCTAGAGCTTTCAGCAACCGGGGACAAAGTATATTAATGCGCACCCTAAGGGGAGAAGTATGAGTGCCCCACAAAAAAGGGGCGTGACCATGCACTGTTAGGATATTACTGTACAATGTCTACGTACCTTAAAGGAGAACTGTAGTGAGAGGTATATGGTGGCTGCCATATTTATTTCCTTTTAAGCTATACCAGTTCCCTGGCAGCACTGCTGATCAATTTGGCTGACGACCTGTCTGAATCACACCAGAAACAAGCATGCAGCTAATCTTGTCATATCTGTCAAATTTGTCAGAAACGCCTGATCTACTGCATGCTTGTTCAGGGTCTATGACTGAAAGTATTAGAGGCAGAGGATTAGCAGGATAGCCAGGCATCTGGTATTGCTTAAATGGAAATAAATATGGAAGCCTCCATGTACCTCTCACTACAGTTCACCTTTAAAGAGAGTCTGGAGCGACAATAAATCATGTGTGCCCCTGCTAAAACGACACTATAGCGAGGCTGAACGGGTGTCCCTAACCCCCAAATCCCCCCTTTAAAAATCTAAGACCAAATTATTTGTAGATTTTGCTGCTGCCGGAGGCAGGGCTAACAGCTGCAGCCCTGCCTCACAGCGTGGCTTTCAGCGGCGCATCGCGGCCACTCCCCCGCCCCTCTCAGTGAAGGAAGAGGGAAAGGGGTGTGCAAGAGGCGGAGATAGGCGCTGTCAGACACGATGTGAGGCAGGGCAGCAGCCGTTAGTCCTGCCCTCACCAGGAAGAGATCCCCTGCGAGGACGGAGTGGATTTGGGGGGTAAGGGACCCCCGTTGTGCGGCAAGATAGCGGGGGGTTTAGCAGGGGCACTCATGCCCCTGCTGATTATAAGAGCTAAAGCGAGATTTAATCTCGATTCCGACTATTTAAATGTTGCCGAGTTGCAAAATTTGATTATCTTTTCTTTGCGTTCTATGGTCTGTAACTTTGTTGTTCCTGAGCAAATTTTCAATCTGCATTGCAATGTTTACAAAGAGTATTATACAGGCTGCATCCTTGCCTTATGTTAACAGTGAACGAAGAACACTGGGGAAAGCTGTAGCCCTCCACGTCTTTACCTAAGCACACTGATTCACTCCACCCTGACCTTTGGTTGGCCACAGCAACACCCCCTCCCCCCATGCCAACAACCCGGTTTGCACACATTCAAACCCCCCTAATCACCCATCAATCAATTCCTGTCACTATGTGTCAGCTAAATAGTATACCTTTGGCTCCTGACTGCCACCTGGGTGCTCCTGATCTCGCCCCCTACACTCACATCAACCCCAGCAAAACCAAACCCCCCACCCGCCCCGTGTACTGGATACATTAATTCTCACCTGTCAATCACCTGCATTGCTCAAGTAGTTAAAATTGTGTCAAGGTGTAGTAGCACCATGCAAAAAATAACATGTACCACATATGCACTGAATTATGTGAAATGTAAAGATTTTAACTGACCATTACACAAGACAACATTAAAGATTTTTACCTCTTCAGCAATATTGGCCCAATCTTCACCTTTAGTGTTTGGAACTTTATATTTCTTTACTCTTGTTATCAGAGTAGAATACTGTGCACAAACTAGCCGACACAACAAAACATTCTCCGCCATATGGAATCTTTGATTTCTATTTTTACTACATTTCCCTGGTGTACAACTGTCAGTGTTCTGTTCTGCGGAACGGTCTTCACTACTGCCGTTTATAGAGGTATTGCGGTCAGGTCCGTGATTACCATTATCATCATCCTCTGCCTGATCATCATTATTTTTCGAGTTGTGTACAATTGGATCTCCCAGTTCACCCTCCTCAGACTTATTCTCCAATTCCCAATCATATGCTGATTTGGAACTATCATCATCACCTTCTTTCGGTTGTTCATAATCTTCATCACTGTCCTCATCGTCATCCTCCTCAGATCCTTCTTCGTATAAATTATCCTCTCCAGCCTCACCATTTCTTCCTTCCATATTATCTGTATCTTTTTCATTACCATTACTCCCATGTTCGCCTTCTTCATCCTCCACATATCCATATTTACCTTCCTCATCCTCCTCAGATCCTTCTTCGTCTAAATTATCCTCTCCAGCCTCACCATTTCTTCCTTCCATATTATCTGCCTCTTCTTCATTACCATTACTCCCATGTTCGTCTTCTTGATCCTCCTCACATCCATCTTTACCTTCCTCGTCCTCCTCAGATCCTTCTTCGTCTAAATTATCCTCTACAGGCTCACCATTTCTTCCTTCCATATTATCTGCCTCTTCTTCATTACCATTACTCCCATGTTCGTCTTCTTGATCCTCCTCACATCCATCTTTACCTTCCTCATCCTCCTCAGATCCTTCTTCGTCTAAATTATCCTCTACAGGCTCACTATTTCTTCCTTCCATATTATCTGGATGTTCTTCATTACCATTACTCCCATGTTTGTCTTCTTGATCCTCCCCCAATGCATCTCTACCTTCCTCACCCTCCACAGATCCTTTGTCTTCTACATCAGCCTTTACTTGCGCTCTACTTTCAACTGCAACATTATCTCTATTTTCTTTTCCAAAGTCAGTTAGCTGATTTACGTCATCTTGCTCTACACAGACATCTCTAGCTTCCTCACCCTCCAAAGTTGACTGTCCTTTTTTGTGAAAATGAAAATGTTTGTCTGCTTTCTCGGAATATTTGTGATTAACAGTTTTTTCCTCTCCATCCTCTGTTTCAACTTTATTATTTTCTTTATTCTCCATGGAGCATTTTCCACCTTCATTCTGTAAAACAGATTTTCTCTCATGCATATTCGCCTTTTCAGTAACCTGCACAATACAGTCATCAACTTTTTGATCAGCGTCATTAACATCATTATGAACCTTACTATTGTGCACATTCTCTACTGGCAATTGTTTACAACATTTTTCTTCAACTTCACCAGAATCTCTAGGATCACATGCCTTGGGAACATCCATGCAATCTGGTTCAGCAGTGTCTGGAAATGCATTTTCATCAATAACCAATGTAAAGCTGTGATCTGAATCGTAGTTCACAATACTTTGAGAATTGTTAAGTAAGGGATCGATCAAATCTGTTTTCACCATTGCATGCTACCTTTAGATCATTTTTGCTAGGCCACTGTACCATATCAAAGTGATCCGCAGTGTAGGGCAGTAACGAAGCATGTTTTGTAATAGGACATGAATCACCAGCCCTGCACTCTTCATAAACTTGTACATAACTATCTTCCATGGGATTGTGGTCTTTTGGGATCAAAATTAAAGTTACCATATCATCTTCATCTTCGGCATGCTGACTTTCGATTTGCTGCGTCACAGATTTTTTAGCTCTATCCGGTTCTTTCACACGGACATCAAGTCTACTTTTTACCACGGGGTCAGCCGTTACCTTTTTCCGTCTTGTTGACTGTTTTGTAGGTCGAGGCGGAGGCACGCTGTCAGTACAATCGATGCAGGGCCGCGGCCTTAAACTCCTGGTAGGATGTCCACTCTCGCTCGACATAGCTGAAATGGAGCTGTGTCACTGAAGAGAAACAGGAAGGGGCGTGAAATTCTTCTTCCATCTGAAGTCACGTGGGATCCTGTGACGTTGGCAAAAATCCCGCGGTACCTAGCCTTTGCCACATGCGTAGCAATATAGTGGCGCATATGTGACATATGAAGATTGAACCTTATGGTGGGCTTTCACTTACGTAACACGCGTAATGTACAGTATGTAAATGTCAAGCGCAACGTCAGACAACAAAATTAATAAACAACCAATCCAAGAGCTAATATTTTAATGGGCTGTTCGTGCACCAATAACAGTACTATACAGTGATGCAAACTTTCATTAAGTTTTAATCATACCGCCTTTTTTAATAAAAGCTCCACCTTGTCAGTTTTATGAACCATTGTGTTCTGGATTTTGAAGTTGGCACATCCACTGTGTTCTCGGATCAGACATATTGTTGGTGATTTATGTAAGTTTCCAATTACTGTATTTATTATGTGAATAGAATACGAACATATCTTGAAATATTTATATTTATTTATCTATCGATATATATATTTCTATGTTTGCATCTATCATGTACCGATCTATGTATGTGTATGTATTATAAATGGATGGATAGATAGATATAGATATAGATAGATAGATAGATAGATAGATAGATAGATAGATAGATAGATAGATAGATAGAAATAGAAGTATACAAAATCTCAAAGAAGCTTTCTAAAAGTTTGATCGCCATAGATAGATCCATAGATGGACAGATAAACCGACTGATATCCGAATTAATTTTTTATTGGTGGTGGTGGATATTTTCTTTATTGTATTTCAACATCTGTTAGAAAGCTAACATTACAGGTATACGTGTTAGTACATGACACCAATGTACAGTTTATGGTTTTTAGAAGTACTTTGTGCTGCAGTCATGCAGAGATTATCTGTAAAAAATGAAAAAAATATTTTAATACCGTCGAATTTGGGGCTAACACACTGTGCACTGATGTAATAATACTTTGCAGGGCCGGATTTGGGGGAAGGCACCCAAGCCACGTTCTTAGGGCGCCAGAATTATATGTATTCAGAGGGGCGGGTGGTGACAGGTTGAATACACCTGTCACCAGCCCTAAGTATCGCTACACGAGTACAACCGCACCTTCACTGAGTTGAGGCGTGCAACAGCAAGGAGGATGCAGGCAGGCTCTTCCGTAATCCGGATACCTGGTTGTGTGGGAGCGCATCGCATAAAGAGAGGGTGATAGTAGCGGGAATCGAGTAGTTCGCTTAGCTGTGCCGCCGCTCCTCCTCCCGCCTGCCCCCGAGCGGGGATAGAGACTCGCCTCTCCCCAGACTTCCAGCACTGCAGCTTCCTCTGTTACCCGACCGTCGCTGTGTATCTCTACCTCCTGCTGGAGTCGCTCACATGTGACTCGCTGCCGGCACATTACTGGTGAGTCACATGGCGGGGCTAGCAGGAGATAGATAGACAAAGCTACGGGCGGCTAACAGAGGAAGCTTTAGAGCTGGAAGTCTGTAGAAAGTGGAGTGACTCCATCCCCGCTCTGGGGGGGGGCGTGGGGTTGTGACATCTGCGCTTGGCACAGCATCTGGCTGCAGCATTATGTAATGTAATTGGGGGTGGGGTGAAAGCATTTGGCTGCAGGATTAACCCACCTATAGTAAAGGGGGAACGGGGGCAGCATCTAAGTACCTATAATAACGTGTGTTGAGGGGGGCACAGTATCTGACTGTCTATACTGGGAGGGGGAGGGGGGACGCAGCATTATGTCACCTATATTAAGGGGGTGGGCGCGCTAAGCTACCTATACTAAAGGGGGGGGGGGGAACAGCATCTAAGTAACTATACTGAAGGTGTGGGCATAGCATCTGGCTGCCTATAGGGGGTGGGGGAAACATATGGCTACCTATAGTAAGTGTGGGGCTACCACAGCATTCCAAGGGGGGGGGCGAGCGTTTGGCTACCTATACAAAAATCTTCAGACTCCAACTCCGTCTCCGACTCCTCAGTTTATGAAATCAACGACTACGATTACAATTACGAGTAAGGATGCACATAATTTCAAAGACTCCTCGACACCAAGTACAAATCCACATCCCTGGTAACAATGTAGCTATATATAGGTGATGGCCCACTATTGACCATCCAATTGTGATGGCGCCGTATTGAATCTACACTGATGCATATTCACTCATATGTTAACGTGTTGATATCAATCTTCGCTCATCGCTGTAATGTGGTGTGCTGGTTAATGACCCACAGGCTTTTAGTTAGCACATACAGCCCTTACATTGCTTTTCGGAGGTCAAAGTCATACAGAAGCACTGAGCCCCTCAATGCACTGCCCCCCCCCCCCATGTCTGCACTGACGCAATATAAAAGCACATAAATGTAGTATGGTCCACAATTTTAACATGTATTTGTCCGTCCGTCATCCGCACACTTTGGATAGGACTGTGTGTAGTTTGCCTATCGTCCACAATATGGTCTGAGCAATGAACAAAGATTGTGTTATCCATGATTATTAACACATGACACTGACACAGGGTGCATAAGTACTATGAAATTAGGTTGTTAATTAGAGCGTTCAAGGTTAATATACCTATTACTCGTGTTTATGATTAATCGAAATTGGATGATTGCTCTGACCATTGAATTACAGAACCAACTTCAAGGCCTTCTTTTAACATTAATGTTTTGTGTTGTTGGGAAGGTCTGTTACGCTTAGGGTAGCTGTGACAGTGTTACAGCTGATTGATGGCGGTGTGTTGTGTTCTGTGTTTGGCAGGTCGCTGTATTTGGAGGCGTCCCCCTACCTTGTGCGGTTCATCTACCTGAAGAAGTCCCCTGCCTTGTTTATCGGTGAGTATGCGTGTGTCCGATGCGGCTTGCAGTGCGATCTTTGAGGATGCCCGTGAGAGAGATTTGATGGTGGTGTGTTGTGTTCTGTGTTTGGCAGGTCGCTGTATTTGGAGTAGTGTTGGGCGAACATCTAGATGTTCGGGTTCGGGCCGAACAGGCCGAACATGGCCGCGATGTTCGGGTGTTCGACCCGAACTCCGAACATAATGGAAGTCAATGGAGACCCGAACTTTTGTGCTTTGTAAAGCCTCCTTACATGCTACATACCCCAAATTTACAGGGTATGTGCACCTTGGGAGTGGGTACAAGAGGAAAAAAAAATTTAGCAAAAAGAGCTTATAGTTTTTGAGAAAATCGATTTTAAAGTTTCAAAGGGAAAACTGTCTTTTAAACGCGGGAAATGTCTGTTTTCTTTGCACAGGTAACATGCTTTTTGTCGGCATGCAGTCATAAATGTAATACATATAAGAGGTTCCAGGAAAAGGGACCGGTAACGCTAACCCAGCAGCAGCACACGTGATGGAACAAGAGGAGGGTGGCGCAGGAGGAGAAGGCCACGCTTTGAGACACAACAACCCAGGCCTTGCATGAGGACAAGAAGCGTGCGGATAGCAATTTGCATTTTGTCGCCATGCAGTCATAAATGTAATACAGATGAGAGGTTCAATAAACAGGGACCGGAAACGCTAACCCATCACAGATGTTCATTGTTCATGTTACTTGGTTGGGGTCCGGGAGTGTTGCGTAGTCGTTTCCAATCCAGGATTGATTCATTTTAATTTGAGTCAGACGGTCTGCATTTTCTGTGGAGAGGCGGATACGCCGCCGATCTGTGACGATGCCTCCGGCAGCACTGAAACAGCGTTCCGACATAACGCTGGCTGCCGGGCAAGCCAGCACCTCTATTGCGTACATTGCCAGTTTGTGCCAGGTGTCTAGCTTCGATACCCAATAGTTGAAGGGTGCAGATGGATTGTTCAACACAGCTACGCCATCTGACATGTAGTCCTTGACCATCTTCTCCAGGCGATCGGTGTTGGAGGTGGATCTGCACGCTTGCTGTTCTGTGTGCTGCTGCATGGGTGTCAGAAAATTTTCCCACTCCAAGGACACTGCCGATACCATTCCCTTTTGGGCACTAGCTGCGGCTTGTGTTGTTTGCTGCCCTCCTGGTCGTCCTGGGTTTGTGGAAGTCAGTCTGTCGGCGTACAACTGGCTAGAGGAGGGGGAGGATGTCAATCTCCTCTCTAAAGTCTCCACAAGGGCCTGCTGGTATTCTTCCATTTTGACCTGTCTGGCTCTTTCTTCAAGCAGTTTTGGAACATTGTGTTTGTACCGTGGATCCAGAAGGGTATAAACCCAGTAATTGGTGTTGTCCAGAATGCGCACAATGCGTGGGTCGCGTTCAATGCAGTCCTAGGCCGAAGAGGTCATAGCCTAGGGTCACAAAACCTGTTTATTGGGCAATTTCAATGGTGGCGAGTCTGACGTACATAAATCGCAGCAATGGCCGTTAGCAACGTCTGAATCTCACGAAATGTCTCATGCAGGTAGAAGACATATTGTTAGACTTGGGCTCCAAAGATGGGTTCCCTACATCTCTGCAAACCAGAGTTACAGGGCTCCAAATTTGGTAAAATCCCCCATAGGCTTTCATTGGGCCTCCTATTTACAGTTCCAAAATCTCACATCTTTTCAAAGGGCAATTACTCAGCAGTGGCAAATTTTCTAGCATTGTAGGGACCCTTAGGGGGAACATGACTGGTGAGTTTCGGGCCCCTAGGCCAAAGAGGTCATAGCCTAGGGTCACAAAAACCTGTTTATTGGGGCTATTTCAATGGTAGTGATGGTGACGTACATAAATCGCAGCAATGGCCGCTAGCAAAGTCTGAATCTCACGAAATGTCTCATGCAGGTAGAAGACATATTGTTAGACTTGGATTCCAAAGATGGGGTCCCTACATCTCTGCAAACCAGAGTTACAGGGGTCCAAAATTGGTAAAATCCCCCATAGGATTTCATTGGCTCCCTATTTCACTTTCCAAAATCTCACATCTTTTCAAAGGGCAATGGCTCAGCAGTACCAAATTTTCTAGCATTGTAGGGACCCTTAGGGGGAACATGACTGGTGAGTTTCGGGCCCCTAGGCCGAAGAGGTCATAGCCTAGGGTCACAAAAACCTGTTTATTGGGGCTATTTCAATGGTAGTGATGGTGACGTACATAAATCGCAGCACTGGCAGTTAGCAAAGTCTGAATCTCACGAAATGTCTCATGCAGGTAGAAGACATATTGTTAGACTTGGATTCCAAAGATGGAGTCCCTACATCTCTGCAAACCAGAGTTACAGGGGTCCAAAATTGGTAAAATCCCCCATAGGATTTCATTGGCTCCCTATTTCACTTTCCAAAATCTCACATCTTTTCAAAGGGCAATGGCTCAGCAGTACCAAATTTTCTAGCATTGTAGGGACCCTTAGGGGGAACATGACTGGTGAGTTTCGGGCCCCTAGGCCGAAGAGGTCATAGCCTAGGGTCACAAAAACCTGTTTATTTGGGCTATTTCAATGGTAGTGATGGTGGCGTACATAAATCTCAGCCATGGCCGTTAGCAACGTCTGAATCTCACGAAATGTCTCATGCAGGTAGAAGACATATTGTTAGACTTAGATTCCAAAGATGGGGTCCCTACATCTCTGCAAACCAGAGTTACAGGGGTCCAAAATTGGTAAAATCCCCCATAGGCTTTCATTGGGCCTCCTATTTACCGTTCCAAAATCTCACACCATTTCAAAGGGCAATGGCTCAGCAGTGGCAAAACTCACCAGTCATGATCCCCCTAAGGGTCCCTACAATGCTAGAAAATTTGGGACTGCTGAGCCATTGCCCTTTGAAAAGATGTGAGATTTTGGAAAGTGAAATAGGGAGCCAATGAAATCCTATGGGGGATTTTACCAATTTTGGACCCCTGTAACTCTGGTTTGCAGAGATGTAGGGACCCCATCTTTGGAATCCAAGTCTAACAATATGTCTTCTACCTGCATGAGACATTTTGTGAGATTCAGACTTTGCTAACGGCCATTGCTGCGATTTATGTACGTCACCATCACTACCATTGAAATAGCCCCAATAAACAGGTTTTTGTGACCCTAGGCTATGACCTCTTCGGCCTAGGGGCCCGAAACTCACCAGTCATGTTCCCCCTAAGGGTCCCTACAATGCTAGAAAATTTGGTACTGCTGAGCCATTGCCCTTTGAAAAGATGTGAGATTTTGGAAAGTGAAATAGGGAGCCAATGAAATCCTATGGGGGATTTTACCAATTTTGGACCCCTGTAACTCTGGTTTGCAGAGATGTAGGGACCCCATCTTTGGAATCCAAGTCTAACAATATGTCTTCTACCTGCATGAGACATTTCGTGAGATTCAGACTTTGCTAACGGCCATTGCTGCGATTTATGTACGTCACCATCACTACCATTGAAATAGCCCCAATAAACAGGTTTTTGTGACCCTAGGCTATGACCTCTTTGGCCTAGGGGCCCGAAACTCACCAGTCATGTTCCCCCTAAGGGTCCCTACAATGCTAGAAAATTTGCCACTGCTGATTAATTGCCCTTTGAAAAGATGTGAGATTTTGGAACTGTAAATAGGAGGCCCAATGAAAGCCTATGGGGGATTTTACCAAATTTGGAGCCCTGTAACTCTGGTTTGCAGAGATGTAGGGAACCCATCTTTGGAGCCCAAGTCTAACAATATGTCTTCTACCTGCATGAGACATTTCGTGAGATTCAGACGTTGCTAACGGCCATTGCTGCGATTTATGTACGTCAGACTCGCCACCATTTAAATTGCCCAATAAACAGGTTTTGTGACCCTAGGCTATGACCTCTTCGGCCTAGGACTGCATTGAACGCGACCCACGCATTGTGCGCATTCTGGACAACACCAATTACTGGGTTTATACCCTTCTGGATCCACGGTACAAACACAATGTTCCAAAACTGCTTGAAGAAAGAGCCATCTTTGTTAGGAACTCTGGAGGTACAATCCTTTATATTGTGAAGGATTAAGAACACAGTCCTTTTTCAGGGTAATCCACCTTACCCACCGACACTTATTTATAACTTTAGAAAAGGACTATATAGACTAATGCAATCTCAGAGAGGCAAAAAAGAACTCTGAAAAATATTTATTGACACATATAGAAAAACATCAAAAACACATGATTCTTCAGCATCACAATGATTGGTTTTTAAGATACATAAGGTAGATTTGAGTTGACCAATGGTTGTAGCTTTACGGGTATTAAACTTCAAGGCAACGACACATGTTCGTTTCGGGCTTTTTTTGTAAAATTGTATGCGCCCTTCATCAGGCCGTGATACCCAATTCTAAAAATGAAGACAATACATAACAACACATTAAAATCACAAAATACAATTGATCAAGTGCGACAGAAAAACTGTCGTACAAAAAAGAGACCACCACCTAGAAAGGTTCATAGCATGTACATCAGGTTCAATCCAAGAACCTACATGCATGGATCAGACCAAAGATTTGTGAAGAGCTTATAGAAGAATGTGTCAAGATGAGGATAGAAGTAAAGATGGAAAAAGAATAAGAGCCCAAGAACAGAGTAAACCACAGTAAACCAACTTCCTGGGGACTAGTAAATATCAGTCACCATATTCCTAAGTTGGTTACCAGAAAGAGGTGTAAAGTATATAACACATGAATTGTGACTGGACCAGAGATTTTGAAAAAATGGTGAAAAATCAACAAACCTGTGAAGCTCAACCGAAAGGGGACCAATCAGGCAACAAAGGCCGAATGCTGGGAGGGGCGTCTGAGCTTACCAGACCCACAAAATCTAGAATAAAATTATAAAAAATATGTATAGAAACCCAGCAAAGCTCATCCCAATATGGTAGAGTGCCCAAGTATGTAACACACAGCCAGACCTCCCATATACCAAAGGAAAGGAACCCTGTCATATGTATAGTTAAACCTGGGCCATCTTGATATAACATTCAACATGTGAGCACGTATATAGGCTCACACAAAGGCGTGACCCAAAGTCAAACAGCCATAAATATATAAATACCAACAACACCTCTATATAGTTATCTATTTCCATATATTATATCCATGCATATTCCTACCTGGGGCAGCTTATCTAGATTGTGCTTAAAAAAACTTTAATCATAAGCACGACTATGTATGCAGAAACATATAGGTAATGTACACAAAGCATTATGCAGTCACTATATATAGTGCAAAGCAGACCATTGGCATTAAGTATCCATGACAAGAAGAACAGTTAATCTACAAAGGAGATAAAAAATCAATAATCAAGGGTATATGAACGGATTTACCTTTCCACCGGCTGGAGACAAATGCTGCAAGGTGGGAACCCAGTTAGAAATGACATCCCCTGCCATTTAAATATCCCACCAGGCACTGCTGTCTATTGGAGGCAACCAATCCAGAGCTTAGCAAAAACGGACCCACCCTGGAGCGCATCTCCACGTAAACAGCGGCTCATAAGAGGCAGTGGGAAAGACGTCGCCCCCTCCCACCGGAAGCGACGTCAGGCTCTTCAGAGACCAATAGGGATACGGCTAGTAGACCATGCTGGAACGCAGAAGGAAGTAAACAGGTCAAGCCTGCAATAGGGGCGCGGCTGGTGACCACGCTGAGGCGCAGGAGGAAGCGAGTGTGTCAAAATCCAAAGGCACCAATGGGGAGACAGCTCATAACCATGCTGGAGCGCAGGAGGAAGTAAGTATACGCTAGAGATACCGATAGGGATATACTATACAATAAACTACTCATAGCCACGCAGGAGCGCAAAGAGAGGTATGTATAAAGGGGAATGGCTCCCATATAACATCTGATCATAAAGACAGCACACTGACACGACAGAGACATCCTTAGATGTTGCAAGAAAAACGGGAAACATCACTAAAAAAACTAATTTAAAGGGACATATCAGAATTACCTCAATGTCACCATATAAGCCATCCCTGCATACATAGAGATCTCACCAGTATAAAACACCAAGAAAAGCAGAATGGAGAACAAGCCATATGTCACACGCCCGGGCACCCCCACCAGAGATGGAGAGCTGGAACCCAAAACATCGGATGAGCCCACAAAGGTAATATTGGTCAATAATCAATAACCCATGGTCCAGATTTCTTCTAAGAGAGGGAGCTGTAAGAAAAAAAGCGAAAAGAATTTCAACACAAAACTTTCAAGTAAACACAATTTATTTCATACAAACAGACATATAGAATACAGTCGTGTCCAAATGGGCACGACAGTTAGTCTAAAGTGGTCTATATTCAGCATTGAGTCCAGCTGGAGTCAGTGTCTGTAAGAATCTGATCCAGCGGGCCTCTTTATGTAGTAAAATTAGTTCTCTATTTCCACCCCTTCTTGGTGGGGGGACTATATCTAGGACGCAAAATCTCAGCTGATTCGCCGAATGGCCCATAGAGACAAAATGCTGAGCCACCGGGGAATCAATCTGAGATGGATCTAAATTGCGCCTCAGCGCAACATTAATTCTGGACCTGTGCTCAATGATGCGCTCCTTAACGGAACGAGTAGTTTCCCCTACATACATCTTGCCACATGGGCACTTAATACCATATACCACAAATTCAGTATCACATGTGGCAAAATGGGAAAATTTAACTGGGAACCCTTTCATGGGATGGTTAATGCTTCTCCCCTTTAAAACCAACTGGCAACACGAACAGTGTAGACACGGGAACGTACCCTTGCGCACAGGTGCCAGAAGTCTCTGAGTCCCACCCTTACAGGACCCCATATCTGCCCTGATCAAATGGTCCCTGATTGACTGCGCCCTCTTATAGGCTACCATAGGTGTCTGTTTGAAGGCCGGTATTTCAGCACTGATAGACCGCAGGATAGGCCAGTGCCGCTTGACCACATCCACAACCCTAGAGGATAGTGTACTAAAGGACGTAGCTAAAATCATACGTTCCTGCTTGTCATTACCCATGTTTTTACGGGATTTTTTCAACAATTCAATTCGTTCGTATTTCATTACATCTCTTTTGATGCGTTCAACCAATTTTTTAGGGTAATGTCTATCAACAAATTTGGATGTCATCCCAGACATACGTCTTTCTACTTGTTGTTCATCACTAACAATTCGACGTACCCGCATAAGCTGTGACTTGGGTAATGACTCTCTTAAAGACCTAGGATGGAAACTATGAAAGTCCAAGAGAGTATTTCGATCCGTGGGTTTAGAGAATAGGTCAAACGACAATAGCCGACCCCGTCTGCATACATTCACATCAAGAAACGCAATCTGTGATGCATCAACACTGAAGGTAAATTTCAAGGCGGTAGAGGCTCCCTGGAGTTCATTGTAGAAGAGGTCAAAGGAGGACCGGGGCCCCGCCCAGATCAAAAAGATATCGTCAATGTATCTACGCCAAATACAGGCGTATTTTTTAAAAAGATCATTGCGGTATACCCAATCCTCCTCGAACCTCTCCACAAATAGATTGGCATACACAGGAGCTACATTAGAACCCATCGAGGATCCTCTTTGTTGAAGATAGAATGTATCCTGAAAGAGGAAAAAGTTCCTCTCAAGTACCAACTCTAGAAGGGACATGATGAATTCAACCTGTAATCCGCCAACCGTAAGGTCACCTAGAAGGGACTGTCGTATAGCTGCCTTACCCTCAGTGTGTGGGATGCATGTATAGAGCGACTCAATGTCAAGCGTAATGAGTAGGCAGTTCTCATGTGGCAGAACTAACTCGCTCATTTGATTAATGAAGTCCGATGTGTCCCTAATGTACGATTTCTGATTGAGCATGTACTTTCTAAGTACCTTATCTAGAAAAATAGCAGTATGACTAAACACTGAGTCACACCCAGCCACGATGGGTCTCCCGGGTGGTTGATCAAGTCTCTTGTGGATTTTGGGCAAGCAATAGATGACCGGGGTGACAGGTTTGTCATTGTAGAGATATTCAAATAATTTCTGGTCTATAATATTGCTGTCCAATGCATCACACAAGATAACTTTAAGCTCCTTCAAAAACACACATGTTGGGTCCACATCTAACTTTCGATATACACTCTCATCATTAAGCTGTCTTAAAATTTCTGACACATAGTCATCTCTATTCATCACCACAACAGCCCCACCCTTATCAGCTGGTTTCACAACAATAGAGGAATTTTTCTTAAGGTTAAACAGCGCCTCCTTCTCAGCTCGACTGAAATTATGTTTCACATAGGGAGTATGCCCTCTTTTGAATTCTGACTCTAATTTAGCAATATCCCGTTTCACTACTTTAATGTATGCCTCTACTTGTTCATTACCTTCAGGTGCTCTATTGCCTGTGGGGGAAAGAAGGTTAAGTTCCTTTGCATCATACAAAGCTAAATTAGGAGTGCTCCTTAAAACAGTGGTTTGTCTAGAGAAAAAACTTTTCCATCTAAGTTGATTAAAGAATTTTTCAAACTCGATATCCAAAGAGAAGAAATCGGGGGTGGCCGTTGGGCTAAACGAAAGTCCCTTTGATAATACAGACAGTTCATCAGGGGACAACTGATAGGTAGAGATGTTAATCACTGGTGAAAGATCCAATCCCTTCACTGATAGCTCAGAGGTCACGTGCGGTCTCGAAAGTAATATTCCCGTCTCGGCATCTGCCTCGGTTGTCGTCTCTTGGGGGGCCGGGTTGATGAAGGCCCTTTTGCCCCTAAAAAAGAGGATGATTCCGACGCAGAAGAGCCAGTGGAGGGTGCCGGAGAATTTGGCGGTTCTGGGCCTTGTCTGGGAAATCTGCGTCTCGATTTTCGTGGACCCCTCCCCCCTCCTGGGGTTACTGGGGCGTTTTTTTGTTGCCATTTATATACGTAGCCTGATGTATAGTCCCGGCAATCTCTCTGGAACTTATATGGTGACATTGAGGTAATTCTGATATGTCCCTTTAAATTAGTTTTTTTAGTGATGTTTCCCGTTTTTCTTGCAACATCTAAGGATGTCTCTGTCGTGTCAGTGTGCTGTCTTTATGATCAGATGTTATATGGGAGCCATTCCCCTTTATACATACCTCTCTTTGCGCTCCTGCGTGGCTATGAGTAGTTTATTGTATAGTATATCCCTATCGGTATCTCTAGCGTATACTTACTTCCTCCTGCGCTCCAGCATGGTTATGAGCTGTCTCCCCATTGGTGCCTTTGGATTTTGACACACTCGCTTCCTCCTGCGCCTCAGCGTGGTCACCAGCCGCGCCCCTATTGCAGGCTTGACCTGTTTACTTCCTTCTGCGTTCCAGCATGGTCTACTAGCCGTATCCCTATTGGTCTCTGAAGAGCCTGACGTCGCTTCCGGTGGGAGGGGGCGACGTCTTTCCCACTGCCTCTTATGAGCCGCTGTTTACGTGGAGATGCGCTCCAGGGTGGGTCCGTTTTTGCTAAGCTCTGGATTGGTTGCCTCCAATAGACAGCAGTGCCTGGTGGGATATTTAAATGGCAGGGGATGTCATTTCTAACTGGGTTCCCACCTTGCAGCATTTGTCTCCAGCCGGTGGAAAGGTAAATCCGTTCATATACCCTTGATTATTGATTTTTTATCTCCTTTGTAGATTAACTGTTCTTCTTGTCATGGATACTTAATGCCAATGGTCTGCTTTGCACTATATATAGTGACTGCATAATGCTTTGTGTACATTACCTATATGTTTCTGCATACATAGTCGTGCTTATGATTAAAGTTTTTTTAAGCACAATCTAGATAAGCTGCCCCAGGTAGGAATATGCATGGATATAATATATGGAAATAGATAACTATATAGAGGTGTTGTTGGTATTTATATATTTATGGCTGTTTGACTTTGGGTCACGCCTTTGTGTGAGCCTATATACGTGCTCACATGTTGAATGTTATATCAAGATGGCCCAGGTTTAACTATACATATGACAGGGTTCCTTTCCTTTGGTATATGGGAGGTCTGGCTGTGTGTTACATACTTGGGCACTCTACCATATTGGGATGAGCTTTGCTGGGTTTCTATACATATTTTTTATAATTTTATTCTAGATTTTGTGGGTCTGGTAAGCTCAGACGCCCCTCCCAGCATTCGGCCTTTGTTGCCTGATTGGTCCCCTTTCGGTTGAGCTTCACAGGTTTGTTGATTTTTCACCATTTTTTCAAAATCTCTGGTCCAGTCACAATTCATGTGTTATATACTTTACACCTCTTTCTGGTAACCAACTTAGGAATATGGTGACTGATATTTACTAGTCCCCAGGAAGTTGGTTTACTGTGGTTTACTCTGTTCTTGGGCTCTTATTCTTTTTCCATCTTTACTTCTATCCTCATCTTGACACATTCTTCTATAAGCTCTTCACAAATCTTTGGTCTGATCCATGCATGTAGGTTCTTGGATTGAACCTGATGTACATGCTATGAACCTTTCTAGGTGGTGGTCTCTTTTTTGTACGACAGTTTTTCTGTCGCACTTGATCAATTGTATTTTGTGATTTTAATGTGTTGTTATGTATTGTCTTCATTTTTAGAATTGGGTATCACGGCCTGATGAAGGGCGCATACAATTTTACAAAAAAAGCCCGAAACGAACATGTGTCGTTGCCTTGAAGTTTAATACCCGTAAAGCTACAACCATTGGTCAACTCAAATCTACCTTATGTATCTTAAAAACCAATCATTGTGATGCTGAAGAATCATGTGTTTTTGATGTTTTTCTATATGTGTCAATAAATATTTTTCAGAGTTCTTTTTTGCCTCTCTGAGATTGCATTAGTCTATATAGTCCTTTTCTAAAGTTATAAATAAGTGTCGGTGGGTAAGGTGGATTACCCTGAAAAAGGACTGTGTTCTTAATCCTTCACAATATAAAGGATTGTACCTCCAGAGTTCCTAACAAAGATTACAGAATCCACCGGGTACTTCTTATCTAAGCTATGCTGTGAATCGAGAATTATTTTTTGCCCAACTTTTTTCTATTCATTTTTGAGAGTAATATAAATGTCAACAAATGGGCTATCTCCTCTTACAGAGGAAAATGTGCAATCTGGCAATATCTCTATTTTTTCATATTTAGATGAGGATATTAAACGCATTTTGAGTAACGTTGATGGCTGCTGTAAGATCTTAGACGATATTGACAGTACAACCGCTGATTGGAAAGATCTGGAAAGAATTGAGAAATATATTATAGACTTGGAGCTTCATGGACAGACACTTGCTGAATACTATAAAAATAAGAAGATCCCTAGAGGGGTCAGGTCACATATCCGCCCCAATCTCTTTACTGATGACCGTGAGTTCCTGTGTCGGTTTGAGGGTATATTAAATAAATCTTCATTTGATATTCTCTTACTGTACGTAGAGTGGATCTATAAGAAGCTCCCAGGTTTTAAATCAGAGGCAACCGAAATCCGGAGAAAACTCTATGAGAAGGCCAACAAGGAGGCTTTTGATTTCCAGATAGCATTACTGGAGGATGCCTTGGAAAGATATAAAAAGGAAACCTTACAAAATAAAAAGGAGAAGTTCCAGAGAGATTGCCGGGACTATACATCAGGCTACGTATATAAATGGCAACAAAAAAACGCCCCAGTAACCCCAGGAGGGGGGAGGGGTCCACGAAAATCGAGACGCAGATTTCCCAGACAAGGCCCAGAACCGCCAAATTCTCCGGCACCCTCCACTGGCTCTTCTGCGTCGGAATCATCCTCTTTTTTAGGGGCAAAAGGGCCTTCATCAACCCGGCCCCCCAAGAGACGACAACCGAGGCAGATGCCGAGACGGGAATATTACTTTCGAGACCGCACGTGACCTCTGAGCTATCAGTGAAGGGATTGGATCTTTCACCAGTGATTAACATCTCTACCTATCAGTTGTCCCCTGATGAACTGTCTGTATTATCAAAGGGACTTTCGTTTAGCCCAACGGCCACCCCCGATTTCTTCTCTTTGGATATCGAGTTTGAAAAATTCTTTAATCAACTTAGATGGAAAAGTTTTTTCTCTAGACAAACCACTGTTTTAAGGAGCACTCCTAATTTAGCTTTGTATGATGCAAAGGAACTTAACCTTCTTTCCCCCACAGGCAATAGAGCACCTGAAGGTAATGAACAAGTAGAGGCATACATTAAAGTAGTGAAACGGGATATTGCTAAATTAGAGTCAGAATTCAAAAGAGGGCATACTCCCTATGTGAAACATAATTTCAGTCGAGCTGAGAAGGAGGCGCTGTTTAACCTTAAGAAAAATTCCTCTATTGTTGTGAAACCAGCTGATAAGGGTGGGGCTGTTGTGGTGATGAATAGAGATGACTATGTGTCAGAAATTTTAAGACAGCTTAATGATGAGAGTGTATATCGAAAGTTAGATGTGGACCCAACATGTGTGTTTTTGAAGGAGCTTAAAGTTATCTTGTGTGATGCATTGGACAGCAATATTATAGACCAGAAATTATTTGAATATCTCTACAATGACAAACCTGTCACCCCGGTCATCTATTGCTTGCCCAAAATCCACAAGAGACTTGATCAACCACCCGGGAGACCCATCGTGGCTGGGTGTGACTCAGTGTTTAGTCATACTGCTATTTTTCTAGATAAGGTACTTAGAAAGTACATGCTCAATCAGAAATCGTACATTAGGGACACATCGGACTTCATTAATCAAATGAGCGAGTTAGTTCTGCCACATGAGAACTGCCTACTCATTACGCTTGACATTGAGTCGCTCTATACATGCATCCCACACACTGAGGGTAAGGCAGCTATACGACAGTCCCTTCTAGGTGACCTTACGGTTGGCGGATTACAGGTTGAATTCATCATGTCCCTTCTAGAGTTGGTACTTGAGAGGAACTTTTTCCTCTTTCAGGATACATTCTATCTTCAACAAAGAGGATCCTCGATGGGTTCTAATGTAGCTCCTGTGTATGCCAATCTATTTGTGGAGAGGTTCGAGGAGGATTGGGTATACCGCAATGATCTTTTTAAAAAATACGCCTGTATTTGGCGTAGATACATTGACGATATCTTTTTGATCTGGGCGGGGCCCCGGTCCTCCTTTGACCTCTTCTACAATGAACTCCAGGGAGCCTCTACCGCCTTGAAATTTACCTTCAGTGTTGATGCATCACAGATTGCGTTTCTTGATGTGAATGTATGCAGACGGGGTCGGCTATTGTCGTTTGACCTATTCTCTAAACCCACGGATCGAAATACTCTCTTGGACTTTCATAGTTTCCATCCTAGGTCTTTAAGAGAGTCATTACCCAAGTCACAGCTTATGCGGGTACGTCGAATTGTTAGTGATGAACAACAAGTAGAAAGACGTATGTCTGGGATGACATCCAAATTTGTTGATAGACATTACCCTAAAAAATTGGTTGAACGCATCAAAAGAGATGTAATGAAATACGAACGAATTGAATTGTTGAAAAAATCCCGTAAAAACATGGGTAATGACAAGCAGGAACGTATGATTTTAGCTACGTCCTTTAGTACACTATCCTCTAGGGTTGTGGATGTGGTCAAGCGGCACTGGCCTATCCTGCGGTCTATCAGTGCTGAAATACCGGCCTTCAAACAGACACCTATGGTAGCCTATAAGAGGGCGCAGTCAATCAGGGACCATTTGATCAGGGCAGATATGGGGTCCTGTAAGGGTGGGACTCAGAGACTTCTGGCACCTGTGCGCAAGGGTACGTTCCCGTGTCTACACTGTTCGTGTTGCCAGTTGGTTTTAAAGGGGAGAAGCATTAACCATCCCATGAAAGGGTTCCCAGTTAAATTTTCCCATTTTGCCACATGTGATACTGAATTTGTGGTATATGGTATTAAGTGCCCATGTGGCAAGATGTATGTAGGGGAAACTACTCGTTCCGTTAAGGAGCGCATCATTGAGCACAGGTCCAGAATTAATGTTGCGCTGAGGCGCAATTTAGATCCATCTCAGATTGATTCCCCGGTGGCTCAGCATTTTGTCTCTATGGGCCATTCGGCGAATCAGCTGAGATTTTGCGTCCTAGATATAGTCCCCCCACCAAGAAGGGGTGGAAATAGAGAACTAATTTTACTACATAAAGAGGCCCGCTGGATCAGATTCTTACAGACACTGACTCCAGCTGGACTCAATGCTGAATATAGACCACTTTAGACTAACTGTCGTGCCCATTTGGACACGACTGTATTCTATATGTCTGTTTGTATGAAATAAATTGTGTTTACTTGAAAGTTTTGTGTTGAAATTCTTTTCGCTTTTTTTCTTACAGCTCCCTCTCTTAGAAGAAATCTGGACCATGGGTTATTGATTATTGACCAATATTACCTTTGTGGGCTCATCCGATGTTTTGGGTTCCAGCTCTCCATCTCTGGTGGGGGTGCCCGGGCGTGTGACATATGGCTTGTTCTCCATTCTGCTTTTCTTGGTGTTTTATACTGGTGAGATCTCTATGTATGCAGGGATGGCTTATATGGTGACATTGAGGTAATTCTGATATGTCCCTTTAAATTAGTTTTTTTAGTGATGTTTCCCGTTTTTCTTGCAACATCTAAGGATGTCTCTGTCGTGTCAGTGTGCTGTCTTTATGATCAGATGTTATATGGGAGCCATTCCCCTTTATACATACCTCTCTTTGCGCTCCTGCGTGGCTATGAGTAGTTTATTGTATAGTATATCCCTATCGGTATCTCTAGCGTATACTTACTTCCTCCTGCGCTCCAGCATGGTTATGAGCTGTCTCCCCATTGGTGCCTTTGGATTTTGACACACTCGCTTCCTCCTGCGCCTCAGCGTGGTCACCAGCCGCGCCCCTATTGCAGGCTTGACCTGTTTACTTCCTTCTGCGTTCCAGCATGGTCTACTAGCCGTATCCCTATTGGTCTCTGAAGAGCCTGACGTCGCTTCCGGTGGGAGGGGGCGACGTCTTTCCCACTGCCTCTTATGAGCCGCTGTTTACGTGGAGATGCGCTCCAGGGTGGGTCCGTTTTTGCTAAGCTCTGGATTGGTTGCCTCCAATAGACAGCAGTGCCTGGTGGGATATTTAAATGGCAGGGGATGTCATTTCTAACTGGGTTCCCACCTTGCAGCATTTGTCTCCAGCCGGTGGAAAGGTAAATCCGTTCATATACCCTTGATTATTGATTTTTTATCTCCTTTGTAGATTAACTGTTCTTCTTGTCATGGATACTTAATGCCAATGGTCTGCTTTGCACTATATATAGTGACTGCATAATGCTTTGTGTACATTACCTATATGTTTCTGCATACATAGTCGTGCTTATGATTAAAGTTTTTTTAAGCACAATCTAGATAAGCTGCCCCAGGTAGGAATATGCATGGATATAATATATGGAAATAGATAACTATATAGAGGTGTTGTTGGTATTTATATATTTATGGCTGTTTGACTTTGGGTCACGCCTTTGTGTGAGCCTATATACGTGCTCACATGTTGAATGTTATATCAAGATGGCCCAGGTTTAACTATACATATGACAGGGTTCCTTTCCTTTGGTATATGGGAGGTCTGGCTGTGTGTTACATACTTGGGCACTCTACCATATTGGGATGAGCTTTGCTGGGTTTCTATACATATTTTTTATAATTTTATTCTAGATTTTGTGGGTCTGGTAAGCTCAGACGCCCCTCCCAGCATTCGGCCTTTGTTGCCTGATTGGTCCCCTTTCGGTTGAGCTTCACAGGTTTGTTGATTTTTCACCATTTTTTCAAAATCTCTGGTCCAGTCACAATTCATGTGTTATATACTTTACACCTCTTTCTGGTAACCAACTTAGGAATATGGTGACTGATATTTACTAGTCCCCAGGAAGTTGGTTTACTGTGGTTTACTCTGTTCTTGGGCTCTTATTCTTTTTCCATCTTTACTTCTATCCTCATCTTGACACATTCTTCTATAAGCTCTTCACAAATCTTTGGTCTGATCCATGCATGTAGGTTCTTGGATTGAACCTGATGTACATGCTATGAACCTTTCTAGGTGGTGGTCTCTTTTTTGTACGACAGTTTTTCTGTCGCACTTGATCAATTGTATTTTGTGATTTTAATGTGTTGTTATGTATTGTCTTCATTTTTAGAATTGGGTATCACGGCCTGATGAAGGGCGCATACAATTTTACAAAAAAAGCCCGAAACGAACATGTGTCGTTGCCTTGAAGTTTAATACCCGTAAAGCTACAACCATTGGTCAACTCAAATCTACCTTATGTATCTTAAAAACCAATCATTGTGATGCTGAAGAATCATGTGTTTTTGATGTTTTTCTATATGTGTCAATAAATATTTTTCAGAGTTCTTTTTTGCCTCTCTGAGATTGCATTAGTCTATATAGTCCTTTTCTAAAGTTATAAATAAGTGAAGAAAGAGCCAGACAGGTCAAAATGGAAGAATACCAGCAGGCCCTTGTGGAGACTTTAGAGAGGAGATTGACATCCTCCCCCTCCTCTAGCCAGTTGTACGCCGACAGACTGACTTCTGCAAACCCAGGACGACCAGGAGGGCAGCAAACAACACAAGCCGCAGCTAGTGCCCAAAAGGGAATGGTATAGGCAGTGTCCTTGGAGTGGGAAAATTTTCTGACACCCATGCAGCAGCACACAGAACAGCAAGCGTGCAGATCCACCTCCAACACCGATCGCCTGGAGAAGATGGTCAAGGACTACATGTCAGATGGCGTAGCTGTGTTGAACAATCCATCTGCACCCTTCAACTATTGGGTATCGAAGCTAGACACCTGGCACAAACTGGCAATGTACGCAATAGAGGTGCTGGCTTGCCCGGCAGCCAGCGTTATGTCGGAACGCTGTTTCAGTGCTGCCGGAGGCATCGTCACAGATCGGCGGCGTATCCGCCTCTCCACAGAAAATGCAGACCGTCTGACTCAAATTAAAATGAATCAATCCTGGATTGGAAACGACTACGCAACACTCCCGGACCCCAACCAAGTAACATGAACAATGAACATCTGTGATGGGTCAGCGTTTCCGGTCCCTGTTTATTGAACCTCTCATCTGTATTACATTTATGACTGCATGGCGACAAAATGCAAATTGCTATCCGCACGCTTCTTGTCCTCATGCAAGGCCTGGGTTGTTGTGTCTCAAAGCGTGGCCTTCTCCTCCTGCGCCACCCTCCTCTTGTTCCATCACGTGTGCTGCTGCTGGGTTAGCGTTACCGGTCCCTTTTCCTGGAACCTCTTATATGTATTACATTTATGACTGCATGCCGACAAAAAGCATGTTACCTGTGCAAAGAAAACAGACATTTCCCGCATTTAAAAGACATTTTTCCCTTTGAAACTTTAAAATCGATTTTCTCAAAAACTATAAGCTCTTTTTGCTAAATTTTTTTTTCCTCTTGTACCCACTCCCAAGGTGCACATACCCTGTAAATTTGGGGTATGTAGCATGTAAGGAGGCTTTACAAAGCACAAAAGTTCGGGTCCCCATTGACTTCCATTATGTTCGGAGTTCGGCCATGTTCGGCCCGAACCCGAACATCTAGATGTTCGCCCAACACTACACGTGACCCGTTCGGCCAATCACAGCGCTAGCCGAACGTTCGGGTAACGTTCGGCCATGCGCTCTTAGTTCGGCCATATGGCCGAACAGTTTGGCCGAACACCATCAGGTGTTCGGCCGAACCCGAACATCACCCGAACAGGGTGATGTTCTGCAGAACCCGAACAGTGGCGAACACTGTTCGCCCAACACTAATTTGGAGGCGTCCCCCTACCTTGTGCGGTTCAAGTTACTGTTGAAGTCCCCGGCCTTGATTATCGGTGAGTATGCGTGTGTCCGATGCGGCTTGCAGTGCGATCTTTGAGGAAGCCCGTGAGAGAGATTTGATGGCGGTGTGTTGTGTTCTGTGTTTGGCAGGTCGTTGTATTTGGAGGCGTCCCCCTACCTTGTGCGGTTCATCTACCTGAAGAAGTCCCCTGCCTTGTTTATCGGTGAGTATGCGTGTGTCCGATGCAGCTTGCAGTGCGATCTTTGAGGATGCCCGTGAGAGAGGTTTCATGGCGGTGT
Source organism: Hyperolius riggenbachi (assembly GCF_040937935.1). Classification (NCBI taxonomy): domain Eukaryota; kingdom Metazoa; phylum Chordata; class Amphibia; order Anura; family Hyperoliidae; genus Hyperolius; species Hyperolius riggenbachi. The sequence continues at coordinate 190,469,052 of NC_090657.1, forward strand.
GTTGTGTTCTGTGTTTGGCAGGTCGCTGTATTTGGAGGCGTCCCCCTACCTTGTGCGGTTCATCTACCTGAAGAAGTCCCCTGCCTTGTTTATCGGTGAGTATGCATGTGTCCGATGCAGCTTGCAGTGCGATCTTTGAGGATGCCCGTGAGAGAGGTTTTATGGCGGTGTGTTGTGTTCTGTGTTTGGTAGGTCGGTGTATTTGGAGGTGTCCCCCTACCTTGTGCGGTTCATCTACCTGAAGAAGTCCCCGGCCTTGTTTATCGGTGAGTATGCGTGTGTCCGATGCGGCTTGCAGCGCGATCTTTGAAGATGGCCGTGAGAGAGGTTTGATGGCGGTGTGTTGTGTTCTGTGTTTGGCAGGTCGGTGTATTTGGAGGTGTCCCCCTACCTTGTGCGGTTCATCTACCTGAAGAAGTCCCCGGCCTTGTTTATCGGTGAGTATGCGTGTGTCCGATGCGGCTTGCAGCGCGATCTTTGAGGATGGCCGTGAGAGAGGTTTGATGGCGGTGTGTTGTGTTCTGTCTTTGCCAGGTCTTTGTTGTGCGAGACGAGCAGTGACAACTGTCTGGTTTGATCTACCTGTGCCTACCTCTATCCACCCTTCCTTAGAGGTAAGTTTAGGTTGTTTTGTGGTGTTGTGCATTGTTTATGCTTATTCTGAGTAACAGAGATCAGTGATGCAAGTATTGTTGTTTTTATCTTTCCTAGGTTACATTTGTGTCTGGGGTTCCTCGATTATTGAGTTTTGCTCCCTGCCTTGATTTAATGTAAGTATAGGTGGATGTGGGTTGGTGTTTTCTCAATTGGTTATAATTACATGGAATTTAATTTACAATGGAATTTATTTTGGAAAGTAAACAGTGCATTATACATACCTGCGCTATTCAAGAGGTCACACAACGCCCACACGGGTCCTATCCCAGGGCCTCTTGCTGAAATGTATGTCAGGATGCTCCCTACCGACACTCGACCCAAATGTAGTACACAGCTTATGCACAATTCACGTCACATTACACATCAGTATGCCAGACTCCTCGCATCAAAACGGCAGACAGCATGACAGTACTGCCACCCGCATTAAAAACGTACATGCGGCGTAATTTCAACCAAGGCCCCGTAGTGACGCAAGACGTGCGGCATATTGCACAACAGAGGAGCACAACACTTGGCCGAGTGTCATACGAGAGCCGTTGGCTAGCCATTTAGGGTAGAGACCCTGAGAGAAGACGTGGATGTACGTCGTGAGACCTCACAAAACGCACTGTGAATTTGGTTACAAAAGGATAAGGTCTAATTTTGGTTCTAATTATAGTTTGCAATGCCTTTAAGTTCTAAGTAAATAATCATTGTAAATATATGCATGATAAAGTATTTCTTATTAAGATAAATCAAACAATTAAAATCATTGTTTAGTAATTAGTGAAGTGAAACATGTTATATGTTTTTGAAAAATGCACTTACAAATATGAATATTTGTTTTTCAGCTGTGGATTAGACCATTTAATGTGTGAATTTGTACGGGACTGTTTATCAATCCGTCTTTGCTAATTTTGTTGTCCTGCTGCAGTCGTTGTTCCTTGAATTCTTACCTGACGACCAACAATGGTAAATATTTCAAGTTCTCTATTCATTGAACGTATTGTTTTTTTAAATGTCAATATTTACCATCCGAAATCAATAAAGAAATAATGAGTCACAGAATCGCATACAATTGAAAAGAATTAATAAACTAAATTACTAGACACAAATGCAAGTCCAGATTTAGATTGTTGGATTATATTAAGTGTGGGAAAGCGCAGCTATTTCAAGTGTGAACAGGGGTCCCTTACCCATCCACACCGCCCCCCCACCCCCTTGTAAAATCAACAACCGAATTGGTTGTACATTTTGCAGCTCCTGGAGGCAGGGGTAATGGCCGCAGCCCTGCCTCTCAGCACATATATGAGCACTAATTGCCATTTATCACAACCCCCCTGACAGTGATGGAAGACAGAGATGGGCGGGGGAGAGGCGGAGGTAGTCGTTTATAAAGAAGTGTGAGGCAGGGTTTTGGCCATTAGCCCTGCCTCAACAGGAAGTGAACCACAGGACTCAATGAAATATGTTTGGGGAAGGGACACCAGTACTGCTCCTGGTTAGGTGATTTGTTAACTTGATTCAAAATCTATATTAAATCACTGTACCATGTATATGACATCACATATCCATGAGGCCGTAAAGGAAAGTAAAAATAACATTCATGCATACCTGTACGAATTGATTACACAAATGCATTATTAAAGAACTTACATAAATATGTCGGTGTCAACTGTAATGGAAAGTACTTTTTATCATTGAGTAATGTACAAAACATAATTTTTTAATAGTGTGGTTCAGTACATTGTACATTAAGTACATAAGCTTTTCAATCATTGCGGCTTGTACCTTACTGTGAAATGTACAGCTGGACAATTTTAACAGGCAAATATTGAAAAAATAATTTAATCCAAGAGAACAAGACCAATTGTGGTAAATGATAAAGACTTACGTAAAACATAAGTATGTAGAAGATCTAAATTCTCTTTAATTCGTATCACTTTATTATTTTTTTGTTAAGGTTTTATTAAAAAAGTAACATACAAATGACTCCATGTAGTTTAATATTAAATCCTTGCTTATAGTGGAAATTCAGCCTAAAGAAACATACTGTCAATAAGTTACATTAGTTATGTTAATTACAATAGATAGGTAATATAATTTTTACCCACCCTGTTTAAAAAGAACAGGCAAATGTTTGTGATTTCATGGGGGCTCCCATTTTTGTCATGGGAGCAGCCATCTTTTTGGTTGAAAGGAGGTGACGGGGAGCATAAAAAACAATTCCAACTGACCAGTGTCCTGATACTCCCTCCCAGCTGCATGCGCTAGACTTCAAATGTCAAATTTAAAATGTAAAAAAAAAAAAAAAAGGCAACAAAACAGAACGAGAACAAGAGCATCAGAAATACCATCATGCTTAGCACAGTATCAGGTGAAAAATGCACAGGCAGTTTTCTTACGTGCAGCTAAAAATGAGTCTTGTATAAGAAAAACAAAGTTCTGATGCTGTGAAACTGTTAAAGAAACACAAAGCCTTTTCAGTGCTGCTGAGTCGATTTTTAGTCTGGAGGTTCACTTCAATGAGTAGTACTTTTTGATGCCAAACAGTTCATAATGTTGGTTTTCACTTTGCAGGCACAATCCGCTTGTGAACAACTATTAAAGAGCAACAAGGGCAAGCAGATGTATGACCATGAAGGATTCCTATACACATACGACCGCACAAGCAAAGACGGATTGATAAACTTCTGGCGGTGTCACAAAAAAAAGTGACCCGCCATGTCTCGGACGGATTCACTCAGAAGTAGCAATGGGTAAATTTATAAAACTTGTCAAAGATCACATACATGGTCAATCCATAGAGACAGTGGAGGTATCCCGTGTCCGCAATGGCATCAAAGAAAAAGCAGTATGCTCCAAGGGTGGTCCCTCCACAATCATTAATTTGGCCATCCAGAATGTGGAACCTGCAGTACTAGCTTCACTACCGCCAAGGGAATGTTTACGTCATATGGTCCAGAATATCAGGAAAAGAGAAATGGGACATCCAACTAATCCAATGTCTCTGTCTGGCCTTGTTATCCCAGACGCCTACAGAAATTATTCTGTGTCAGACCTAGAGACAGTGCCATTTCTCCTTTATGATTCTGGTCATAATGATGAACATAGGATTTTGATTTTTGGCAATAAACGGTTGTTGGGTTAAAAATGGTTGTTGGGTTAAAAATGTAAAAACTTTACACGGGGACGGAACTTTTAAAATAGCTCCACACCTTTTCCAGCAAGTGTTTGAACTATTGGGAAAAATAAATGACTATGTTTTCCCTCTGCTGTACTGCTTGCTGCCAAACAAGACCCAAAACACTTACAAGAAATTGTTTGACGCAATCCACCGAATGTGGCCTGAACTGAACCCTGAGAACTATTCCTCTGATTTTGAAGTGGCAGCCATCAACGCATTCAAAGCAGTGTACTCCTCCTGTCGTGTTCATGGCTGTTTCTTTCATTTGAAGAGGAATATTAAATCCAAAATGGAAAATCTAGGCTTACAAAAATTGTATACGTCAAGCGCAGAATTTTCTTTGCAAACAAAGATGATTGCATCCCTTGCCTTTGTTCCTCCTATTGATTTAGAGGCGGCACTGGATGCAATCAGATTTGACATGCGAATGGAGATTCAGCCGTTGCTCACGTGGTTCAGTAGAGTCTACATTGGGGTCTGTGGGAGTTGCCTTTGTAAGCCGATCTTTCCACCCTCCCTGTGGTCGGTTTATGAACGCACTCTTACAGGCATGGACCGGACAAACAATTATGTGGAGGCAGCGCACCGTTGCCTGCGGGTACAGCTGGGATTTGAACACCCGAGCATATGGACTTTCATTGATGGCATGCGAGAATTTCAAAAGGGGAGGGACCTGCTGTACCAGCAGTTTATCCGCGGGGACCCAGCACAACCAAAACGAAGTAAATACAAGGATTTGGATACAAAATTGAAAAAAATTGTTGACGAATAGAAAGATAGAACATTTGTATAGTACTTAAGAGGGGCTGCTGAAAATCTAGAATTAGATTAATTCTAGAAGAATAAATTTGAAAAAAATTTAGCTATTTACATTTTGTAACCAAATCGCTGTATTTCTGGTAACCACTAAAGGAAGGCGTGGATTTTTTTTTTTTTAAGGCACAGGATTAGAGTACAGCATGACATCTGCTTCACTATATGGACCTACACTTATTATGCTTGTAACAGTGTTCTCACCAGTAATTTTTTTGGTAAAGGAGCATGAGTACACAAGTTTACTTATGTAAGCCCCAATGTACAGAAAAATTACAAATAAGTTCTGAACAGACTTGTGCAACAAATAAATGGTGTGATTTTATGTCCTCACACCACACCCGACAACTGTGTAATGTCCTTCCACAACCATATACACTTAATTCACACTATGACAGATACTTTTTAAGGACAGAACCTTAACTACTGCTGATTATTAATAAACTGGGATTGTGCAACGCAACAAGATACATACTATTTTATGAAAAACGATGGCAACTTTGAAATGACACACACAGGCTACTAATTGAGGCCAAAAATCAAAATAGTATTTACGTCAAACACAATAAAAATATTGAGGTCGCAAACATAATATTTCAGTGTAAGACCCGCAAAACATTTCATGTAAAAAAAAAATTGTTAGAAAAAATTCGGGTGAGAACACTGTTCTACTCTAAACAGTTACAGTAACAATTAAAAACAAAAAAAGACAACACTGTCTTATGGCATGGTAGTGGGGACATATGCAATAATGATGAATATCGAGAGTAGAACTTAAAGGAAAAAAAACATTGTTCGACATGGTTTCTGTTTTACACAACTGTCTTGTGGAATGGTACTGGGGACAAATGCAATTAGGATGAATACAGACTGTATCAATAACAAATAAAAAAAAAATGATTTTATTACTCACAACTGTGTACTGCCATGGTACTTACAGACATTTAATACAATGCATATAGAATGATAGTTAGTAATGGAATGAAAGTTATGACCAATAGGTGTTTCTTATACTAAGCTGTCGTGTAGCATGGTAATGTACAGATATACAAGAAACTAAATAGGTCTCGACAAAAAATATCACACTATGAACGATTATGATTACTATCTATTTTAATTTCTACAATAAACTTTGATTAAAGATGTCACATTGAATATAAGATGTTTCAGTAACAGAAAACTGTAAGCAGAACAAAAAATACTTGTATGCATTGATTATCACCTCCATTGTAATTTCTTCTAAATTGTTCAACGCTTTGCTTGTATACAAACAATTTCTTTAATGTACCAGTCGAATAGATTATTAAATATAACTGTTTACCTATTCCATTAAAACATGAATTAAATGTTTATCTTTGAACACAGTCGTCGTATTTTATTTAGAAATCTATACCCTCTGTTAATAACATTTATACATGACCGGAAAGTAAGCTTGAGTGCTGTAAGGTTTATAAGTAAGAAAAATCAAGTTACAAAATTACATTAGTCTCACGGAAAGGGAGAAACAGTTTATCTGTCCATAGTACCATCTCTGCATTACGTGCTACTATGAATACTTTTAAACAGTAAATGTTTCTTTTTTATTTCAAATGTTTAAAGGGACCTAGGTAGCCATTTACATTAACATGGAATTTTGGGTTCACAGAGCCACTGACAGGACTATACAATTCAAACATATCATGATCCAGGTTTAAAAATAGTAGGAGAACAGAGTCGCCAGCATGATAAAAGCGGACAAAAACTTTGAAATTAACTTAAAGTAATTGGTGGACTTGCCTACATAAAGCAGACACAAAAGAATGTCTGAATAGCATCAATCACATTGATTAAATAGTACCCAAATAAAGTTAAACGTGTTTTGCAGGCCCAGCCCGCTTCATCAGGCAATAAACATGGAGACAGAACAGAATTTCGGCAATAGCAGGTTTAGCACATGCTATTGCCCAAATTGTGTTCTGCCCACATATTTATTGCCTGATGAAGCAGGCTAGGCCTGCAAAACACGTTGCACGTTTTTGAGGTACTATTTAATCTATTTGATTGCTGCTATTCACACAGTCTGTCGTGTCTGCTTTATGTAGCGAAGTCCACCACTTTCAAGGTTTTATCCACTTTTATCATGCTGGTGACTGTTCTCCTACTGCTATACCATGTCCACCCCTGGTGGAGGGGTGATCTACCACCTTTATCATCTACAGACAGCGACTTCTTAATTTTTATCACTGACTGAGGACAGGTGTAATATCCTCATCTGCCTAGACAGTGGTTGCATTTGTGGTAACTCATGTTTATGTGTATAATTTTCTCACGAAAAACTTTACTTCATTTATGCTTCACATAATAAACTTTATTGGGCTCTCGGATTGTCTACAGGTTTACAAATACTTGGAAATCAATTCAACTATGCTGATTCAGAACATTCACAGGCTATAAAGAAAATTAACAAGAACAATAAGCTAAAAGGTCACAAATCAGAAGCATACACAGACTAAATTCTGTTACAGGGTCACACATGATGAGAAAAAAGTTAATAGCTATATGGTGTAGAAACAATACAGCTACAGAGGGAAAGATTTAGGAAAAGACATGGCATGGGTCAAATGCACAAGAGGCATGAAAACACGGCAAAGAGTGAAATGCAGGGGCAAACGCAGGATTTTTAAGGGGGGGGGTTCCTGAAAGGTCCAGAAGCACGTATGTCCCGAGTGCTTCCGAATACAGGTGGCTCCATACTGCCCATGCACAAAAGTGCGCTGGCGTATTACGGAGCTGCCTGTCTTTGGAAGTACTCAAGGACACTAGTGTTTCTGATGGCTTCTGGTAGCAGCAAATGTGAACGGGGTACAGCGCTGGAACAACTCCCCAAGAGAGGAACAGGAGATAGACTTAGTTTGGACAATTCAGTGGAATATGCTACATAGTTTCACATAGCGCAAGCGATACCCATATGATGCAGGGATATATGCATCTGCGGAAGATGTCGGCGCTACATAAATACTAAATAATAATATTTTGCCTCACCAGGATTGCACTTTTATTTAGCTTTCCTGTATGACAAGAACACACAGCCAGCTCTAGGGGAAGAGGGAAACAAAGGTGAATGAGGGAGGGCTGGTGCACACCAAGAGTGCTTCTGAGCGTTTTTCAAATCAACAGTGATTTGAAAAGCGCTTGGCTAATGTTACCCTATGTGGGTGTTCCCACAGCAGCGTTGTGATTTTTTCAAAATCGCAGGTATACTGCATGTAGCATGTTTTTGAGCAATTCATTCAAAAATCGCTCTGAAAATCACTTCACAAAATCACACTCACAAATTGCTAGCGATTGCTATTGTCATTTTGGCGTTGCACTAGCCCAGAGAGAGGAGTGGAGAAATTGAGAATAGCCTGAGATGGAGCAGAGAACTTATCTGTATTGAAGTCCCACATCACACAGGCTACTTGCCTGTAATCGGACTCCTGTCCCTGTCAGTCTCTCACACAAGTCAGAAAGAAGCCCTCCTGGAGTCTAGGGACTGTCAAAAACTTTTCAGCTTGTTATCCACACCTTATCCACACATGCAGTCATTATAACAATGGGGAGAGACCAGACAGATATTTGCCCACAGACCCTGAGTCCAGGCAAGCTCTGCATCATGCTGTGTATATTTACCAGCTTGCCTGCACTCTAATTTCATCATGTCTGACACTTCTGTGCTGTGGAGAGTCCAGGACTCCATAATCAACATTCTCTCACTGCAGGCTGCATCTTCTTGTGAGGGTTGTGAGGGAAGCTCGGCTGCCTCTCTCATTCTATTAGCTGGAGGGAGGCACCAGAAGTAAGAAGGGAGGGAGAATGAGGCTGTTTATATTATGCGAGCTTCCCTGGCTGAATACACAGCTCAGTGCAGGGGGGAGGTTCCAGACACCCGGAATAGCCCCCTGAGTTCGCCAGTGAAATGGGTCAACTGGACATGACACAAGAAGACAAAGGTAGACAAAAAGAATGCTTACACTGGAAGTTAACAATATTGGATGACCCCACAATCAATTTTAAAATGCAACGGAAAGGAAACAAAAAAATTAGTAAAAGGTTAAAATTAAAGGAATAGTTATTTGAAATCTTTCTCTCATTCAGATGAAAACATTCATTAATGATCCACCTCCTGCACTACAGATCCACCACCTGCACTACACTGTTATGTGATGTGTGGTGGTCCTACCTCCAAAAAGAACACAAATTTCACTGGTGTGTCGTGTGACCAGAAATACAACTCACAATGCAATACTACTTTTTGATTTCATACTGACTCCAAACCCCACCCAAGGCTTAACTGAGGATCTGTCACTGGTGCAATGTGAATAAATGATGGAAAATTGAACAGGACACAGGTGCAAAAAAAAAAAAATTGGAGGACAACACAGGTACAGTGGGGGAACTATAGGTCAAAAGTCATGAAAAATACAGGAAACGTGATAAAAAATTATTGTATGCTATAATGGAACATTGGAAAAGGTGTTAAAAAAAGCATGGAACATTGGAGAAGGTGTACAAAGAAAATTATACATAACACAATAAAGGAGGTTTATTACTAAAATACATCTATCAACTACAGTAAATTTAGATTGAGGCACCGTACAGGAATCAATACTTCCTATACTTACATCACTGTGAAATTGTGAAGGTAGCAATGTTAACTGCAAAGGAATATGAAAATGTAAATATTTGCACATCCTTGGATTAAAAAAAAAAAAAAAAAATTATTAGGGAACTATTATTGCTGGAACACAAAATTTGTGTTTTCTATGAATACACAATTACTAAATAATACACACACTAGGAGTTATGTTTCATGTGTTTGAAACATAACGATTAATGTTTTATGATTCATCATTCACAACATAATAAGAATTATAAAATTTTATACTTTAGGGAGTGCATGAACATTTATAATTTCTGATTCATGCTAATTAGAACTTTTAAAAATATACAGTAATCTGAGATTTTAGGACTAAGATTCCTCTTTTATACAGGTCCTGTTTAGAAATATATATTTCACGATCGAGTTTTATTACATTGAATATACTGTTTTAAACATAATCAATTTTAAGTAAATATAACGATTTAAATAGTCTTTGTTTTTTTTTAAATAATAATAGTGTTTAAGAAATAATAAATATATACATATAGATTTCGTTTAATTGGTTACTATTTTGTTATTATGGATAATACTGGTTTAAAATTCAGAATTCTATAAAAACAGTAAGATATATTAGAATTGTAGGAAACGGATTATATTGTTTTATACATTATGAATATATAAAAGTATACATAATGATTTGTGGTTTAAAGTTATTAATCGGTGGTAAAGAATGATTAAAATTATGTAAATTTTATATATAACGAAATACAATGTTATGGAATATTTTTTTAAAAGTACTATAATGTTTTACAGCTTATAGATTTTTTTAAAACTATGTATAATGATTTATAACCTTCACGTCTGTTTTGACGGTTGATATTGTTTGAAAAACCGATCAAATTATTTGATGTTTTATCTTTTACTTTGAGGTTAGTTTACATTTAACGAAGTAAATAGTAGATATTGTTGGAAAACCTATTTCATCACACGATATTTCATTAACGTTATTTTACGCAGATATTTCTCTAATGTGTTTGAAGCAAAGAGAAATAAGAAAAGGGGATACATAGCAGTGACTGCAAGCCAGAGAACTAGAGATTAAGGTGTTGGGGGCCCTGGGAGGCTTTTTACTGTAATATCAGAATCAGAATCTTTTATTTTGCCAAGCATGATTGGGCCATGCTCGGAAGTGGGTTTGGCAAGTACAGGGCTAGTGTGAAAAAGAATAGGACATACAATACAAATACACGCGGCAGCAAGACAATATAAGGATACAGTTTCAGCAATTGGTCATATTTAAACACATTTACATTGCAATATGCTTCCGTGCAGGCCGGTTAGGTGCTACCTGCCACCGCTTGTCAAGGTAGGATGGAGAGAGTTCTAAGAGTTGAGATAGTTTATGGCTGAGGGGAAGAAACTGTTCCTATGCCTTGTGGTCTTGGTGTAAATGGATTGGAATCTGCAGCCTAAGGGAAGTCTACTGAAGAAGCGAGAGCCTGTGTGGGATGGATCAATCAGTCCGTGACACCTTGAGTGGGAGGGATTGGGGGGTGCACTTTGGTGTCTCAGCCTTGGGTGCTGGAGGACCTTGTTCCGGCTCTGTCTCCCCCTCCTGACAGCACTCGCCACCACACCCAATCACATTTTTAATAGCTAAAACAATCTTAATTGATAGGAAATGTATTGATTGAGCTTGCAAGTAAAACAGAATAGCCGCTGTAAGTACTTTTCTTGAGTCTAGTCCTTGATCCCTGACACCAATTCCTGTAAGGCTGGGTCTCCTCTAGCCGCCGCACATCCTACAAGACGCGCCAAGGCATTTCCTCTTCTGCAAGTGCACAGTCGAATCCCGGAAGCTGTGCCATGCATGGCTATGGGATTTGCTGCCACTCACTTGAAAAATGACAGCAATGACAGCTGAATCACTATGGCGAGAGTTTCGGTCGGCGACACCATTATTCCCTGCGCGGGTAAACTCTGCGGATTTGGCCAGATTTCCGCACTAGTAGTAATAATAATCCGAACATTTGTATAGCGCTTTTCTCCTGTCGGACTCAAAGCGCTCAAGAGCTGCAGTCACTGGGACACGCTCAGGAGGCCACCCTGCAGTGTTAGGGAGTCTTGCCTTGAACTCCTTACTGAATAGGTACTTGACCTAGCCAGGATTTGAACCCTGGTCTCCCATGTCAAAGGCAGAGCCCTTAACCAGTACACTATCCAGCCACTAGTAGATTAAGGCTAGGTGCACACAGGATCACAGTGGCCACTGGGTAGCAGTCCCTGTAACAGGAATGCAACGGCATGGGAAAGTGGAGCCACACGTTATCCACACCTTGCATTGCATACAGTATGTTTCACTGCCCTGTTAATGTGGGCAATATGCGGTAAACACAATGCATGAATAACATTGGGTTGCCATACTCCATCAGACTGCACAGATCAGCCGCACTGTAAATGTCACATTGCTTTTGCTTTGCAATGCTCCACTGTAAACCTAGCCTCAATCACACCCTTACTGCCAGGGGCGTAACAATAGAGGCTGCAAGGGATGCCGCCCAGGGCTGTTTTGGGGGGCAGGAGCCAGTAGGGGATGCAGCGCATGAAGGGGGAGTGATGCCCACACACAGCTGCGGGGAGGGGGGGCAATCCCCCCCCTGACCTTGGGCTCCCCTATCAGCGCTTCCTCCTCCGGCATTAATTAGCAGTAGTGGCGGCAGTGTAAAGGGAATGCGGACTTACTCCCGTGTTTCACGGTGGAGGATCTTCTCTGAATCAGCGCCTGATGGCGCTACTTCCTGATAAACAGGAAGTAATGTCATCGGGCGCTGTTACAGAGAAAAATCTCTGGTGTGGAACGTAGTAGTAAGTCTGCGTTCTCTTTCCACTGCTACTGCTAATTAATGCCGGAGGAGGAAGTGCTGATGGGGGAGCTTTAGGTGAGGGAGGGGGTAGTGGCCCCCCTCCCCACCGTGCCGCTGTGTGTGGGCATTGCTCCCACTTCATGTGCTGCATCCCCTCCTGGCTACACTGAGGGTATCTATCCCTGGCTACACTGGGGGTACACATACCTAGCATAAATGGGGGCACCCATGCCTGGCTATACTGGGGGCACCCATACCTAGCTAAACAGGGGGCACCCATGCCTGGTTATACTGCAGGCTCCCATGCCTGGCTATACTAGGGGTAAACATGCCTTGCTATAATGAAGGCACCTATACATAGCTATACTGGGGGCACCCATGCCTGGCTATACTCGGGGCTCCCAAGCCTGGCTAGTGGCTATACTGTGGGTACTCATGCCTAGCTGTACTGAACATCTAATGTTCTGCCCCACCTGCCTCTCCAGGAATTTGTAAAATATAAAGGAAATGCATTTGTGTTGCCCCCCTCATAATGACATCCACAAGCAGGGGTTATTAGCAGAGGTTTGGGTTACCCCCCTCCCCCTCTTTACAAAACCTGTATGGGCCAAAAAACAATTCCAGGTACAACCCCCATTGTACTTGGCAACATAAATAATTCTGATAGTGTGGTAGTATATGGGTATTCAGGCTGTAAAACCTGGGTTTGAATCACAGTGGTAGCAGTCTTTTACTTGATGCTGTGTAGAGTTGATGATCCATGAAAAATTAAGCTCCTAATATCTGCTTTGCTAAGAAAATCTCTGCCAAAGACTAAAGTGTAGAATACCCAAGTTCCAGCCTTCCTGGCTTTTACCATGTTAAGTCTTTCTACCAGTGAAATATAATGAGTGAGTTTAATACCTGGAAGGACTCCAACTACGCTGCTGAAAGACCTGAGTTGTAACTCCTCTGAGTGGAGGCCTTGTGGCCTTGGACAAGCCACCTATGTCACTGAATAGTATGGAACAGGCCATTGCTTGGTGGTATATACAGCTGACAATTTTTTTTATTGGCTGCTTTGCTCAGGGCTGCCCACTTCAGAAGTTCTAAATAAAAAATAAAAAAAATTTCCTATATCTGTCTAATCTTTACAGCAAATTACTTTGACTGCTCTATCGGTAGGACATTTGGAACCACAGGGCTTAGAACCCACAATTCCACCATAAGCAAGAGCAGACACCAGTTCCTCTCCACAGAAATTCCTCAGTTAAATAAAAGTAGCATTGTTTTTTTTTTGTTTTTTTGTTTGTTTTTTTTTTGTTTGTTTTTTGTTTTTTGTTTGTTTTTTTTTTGTTTTGTTTTTTTAAAAACCCCTTCGGTGTGTGTGGAGACTTGATGATTCTTGAGAAGTGTCCTAGCATTTGGTTTAAATTAACAGCAGCCAGGAAATGCATTTGGAAGGTGTATTAAAAAAAAAAAAAAGGTTCAAGACTTGGTGGCTTTTTTATGAAGTTAAGAATTATTTCTGCTAGTGAAGAATGATGGACGGGCAAATATGGTTAGGAGAAGGAGATAGCTCAGTGGTATGGGTCTCTTGCAGCAGTGCTGAGAAACCTGAGTTCAATCCTGGTGGATGCTGCTAGAGATTCTGACTTTGATCTTGTTGACTCTTTATTAAGCTGACAAGCTGTTCCACTTGTGAAATACGGTAGACGAGCACATCTATTCTGAAAGAGGGCGATAGCTCAGAGGTATGTGACTCTGACAGCAGTGCTGAAACACCTGAGTTCAATCCTGGTGGACACTGTGTGAAAGTCTATTCTCTTGTCTCTTTATTAAGCTGTCATGCTGTTCTGCTTGTAAAATATGATGGACAAACACATATAGTCAGGAGAAGGTGATATCTCAGAGGTATGTGTCTCTGACAGCTGTGCTGATAAACCTGAGTTCAATCCTGGTGGACACTGTGTGAGAGTGTATCCTCTTGTCTCTTTATTAGGTTGTCATGCTGTTCTGCTTGTGAAATATGATGGACGAGCACATATAGTCAGGAGAAGGAGATAGCTCAGTGGTATGGGTCTCTGACAGCAGTGCTGGGAAACCTGAGTTCAATCCTGGTGGACACTGTGTGAGACTTTATCCTCTTGTCTCTTTATTAAGCTGTCATGCTGTTCTGCTTGTGAAATATGATGGACGAGCACATATAGTCAGGAGAAGGAGATAGCTCAGTGGTATGTGTCTCTGACAGCAGTGTTGAGAAACCTGAGTTCAATCCTGGTGGACACTGTGTGAGAGTGTATCCTCTTGTCTCTTTATTACGCTGTCATGCTGTTCTGCTTGTGAAATATGATGGACGAGCACATATAGTCAGGAGAAGGAGATAGCTCAGAGGTAAGGGTCTCTGACAGCAATGCTGAGAAACCTGAGTTCAATCCTGGACTCTGACAGCTCTGCTGAGACACCTGAGACCAACCCCTCTGAGTGAAGACCTTGTGGCCCATGGACAAGCCACCACAGCTCCTGAGTCCCAGGTACGACAGGGGTGCCTGTAACATGTGTCAACGACACCAGATAGCCTGGGGCCTCTTCCCCTTACCCCATGTCTATGTGGTCTATCCGTCTGACAATATTTGGAGTGGGCTGTCTTACTCAGGACAACCCACTTTCATACTTACAAAAAATTTCCCCCAACCCTTTTTTTTTTTTTTTTTTTTCTCCCCACCCACCACTCTTCTCTTTCCTCTCTACCACACAGGTAGGGAGGAAGCTCACCAAATAATGTAACCTTTGCACATTATTTCAGAAATACTCAGCCACCAAGGGGTTCGAACTCAGGTCTCCAGCACAGCAGGTCAGACCTCCAACCACCTGAGCCACCAACTCTGGTCATACACAGTTCTCTTCGTCCATCATACTTAACATCTACAAACACATCAGTATTCTCCAAAGAGCAATCTGTATGTTGTCAATCATATTAAATTGACTGCCCCTTATGCACAAATACCTTTGTCCTAATTTCAATTGAAATAGTTTATCCATGTTTATAAATGCAACACTCACTCATTGGAAAATGGACTCAAATTTCCTACAGATACATTCTAAGGTTTCCTCCTGAGCTATTTCATAATAGAAAGTCACGTCTCTCCATTGTAATGTTTAAGGATTACAGCGGAAGACCTGGCTCAGAAAAAAAAAAACCTAATAAATAAATGTAGAAGGTTTTGAACCCGAGTGAAAATGATGGCAGTCCAAGCTTTCAGCTCCAAGACACTGTCTCTTCTCGAGAAAGAAGAGCTCATACATTTTGGGAATCTCGGTCTCTTCTGGAGAAAGAAGAGCTCATACAGCTCATGCATCTATCAGTAGGGCTGTCCATGGCTGCAGACCAGTAATATAAACTATGTCTGAGATGGACACTGTAGAGGCAGTGAACGTAGTCTGGGATAGCTCAGAATTATAGAGTAGATAGCTCCAGTATAAGCTACCAGAGCCCCTGTTTCTGCGTTCAATGAGGAACTCTAAAAGATTCAGACTTCTTTCCATTTTTCTATGCTGCTCCACTTTCTTTTTGGTTTCTGCAATTCAGGTTTCTTTGACCCTAAACTTTTTTTCCCTCCATCTCACGCTAGGCTCAGCGCATTATAACTAAGTGAAAACAGGATTAAAGCCATTTCCATCATCTTAACACACAAATATAACCTTGAAATATGACAGAGATGCAAGTATTCTGTGGACTCAGGACTTCATTGAAGCATCTTTGGCAGCAGTCACAGGCGGAGGTCTGATTGGCAGAAAATACCCAGATCCATGTGTGTGACTCTTCAATCTTCTCTGTAGATCCTCCCAAGCTCTGGAGGGTTGAATGCATAGTACTGGCAGGCACTCGGCTGCAAATATTTTAAAATCGGTCTTGAGGATTTAGATTGTGCAAAGTATGGTCTTTTGCTGATAAAAAAAAAAAAAAAAGAACTCAATCTCCCCAGTGAAGTACATCAGCTCTGTGCAACTAATTGCCCATACTGGAATATGAGATTCGATGGGGTCACGTCTGAGCACTGCTCTGACTGCACTCAGATGTGACTCTATGGAGGGGCTGCCCATCCATCTTCGGTACCCAGCACTTCCCAAGCACCCACCAGGTACAGGAGAGCAGCTGGCAGGTGGTGAATTAACCAACTGTCAGCTGTCCGTCTGAGGCCAGTTTTACACCTGGCCAGTGCGTTTGCGCTGCAATGCCCCAGCCCCGTTGCAGAGTGCATTGACAGTCATATGCATAGCACCGCCACTCGCCCAGTGACATACTCTCTGCTGGATAGGTAGTATGTCACTAGGATTCCCAGGTTTTCTGTTGTTCTGCGCAGGCGCACCACACTGCCAACATGTTTAAAATGTGTGCATCGCCCATTGACCTACATTACTTCTGCCAATAATTTGACTTTTCAACAGCTCAGCGGTGGATCAGGCACTTCCAGTGCAACATGGTCAGTGTGCTAGGCCCCATTGCTGTTGTGTTACCCTACGGTAAAACAGAGTAACGTAACACAGGTTTGCAGGGCAAGTGTAAAAGGGGCCTGAAAGAGGCCTTAACCATTTCAGGACCACAGGCTTTACCCCTCCAAAGACAAGGCCATTTTTTGTGAAATAGGCCACTGTAGCTTTAAGGCCAAGCTGCAGGGCTGCACGACACAGCATAAAAGTGATTCCCCCTTTTCTCCCCACTAACAGATCTCTCTGTTGGTGGGGTCAAATCGCCCCCCTCCCTGAATGTTTGTTTGTTACTGTTTAATTGTCCATTATCCTAATACATTTTCTTGTTTTTTTAACATTTGTATGGCATGATTGCTAAAAGCCTTGAGCCAATTAGCAAGGTCCGTGTCATTACCAGACCTGATGGGGAACAGTCTCACTTATTGCCCATTGGTCGCCAAATACTGGGTCCCTCCCCTACCACATTCTCACACTATACTGCACCGATGGGCAGTCCACATATATCCACATTTGTGCATAGCGCCAACTAACTACGCCGCCCCCCGCCATCATTGACGGACCTGATGGGAAATCGCAGTGTGGAGACGTATGTGGGAACGGCCTGCCACGCCACCCTCACACCCACTCTACTATGCAGCCAATGGGAAAGCCGCAGGGGATCCGCCTACCGCATCACGTATGACACTGTTTAATGCAGGTAATCCCCACGCTATCCCTTGGCTGATGTTAATGTGGAGCTTGCAGGAGAACCCATCAGCAGTGCACATACAATCTTATGCAATAGAATAAGTTAATATCAGCTAATCGAGGAGGGCAATTTAGAAAACGCTGAAGTGGTTCCAGGTTAGAGGACACATTCCATTGTATGAGTTCAATTATATAAAGATTTAAAGCGTAGAGGTAAATATAAAAAAGACAGATCCTCAGATAAATGGAATAAGGTCTAGTTCTCGATCTCGATTGAGATCTTTAGGCCTCTTTCACAGTGCGACGTTAAACTTGCACGTTAAAACAACATTTAACGCAGAATAAATCACTGCAATGAAAAATCAATGCCCTATTCACAGTGCACATGTTGCGATGGTGTCTAACGCTGCACGTTAAGTGAAAGTACTGCATGCTGTGCATTATACACATTATTCACTGCGTTGGACTGTTTGCACATGCTCAGTAATGACTTGGAAACATACTTTTCATTGCCTGTATGCGCTACTGTATGCGACCATAATGGGGCATTAAGTTGCGATGCAACTTTTTGGGGGCATTGCGTTGTAATTTGCGTTGCGGCTTTAACATCGCTTCAAACCGCAACGTCCTACTGGGAAAGAGGTCTTAGGCAATCACCACCTCTTCTAGGGGGCATAACCTGCTCAATGATTTGATACCTAAGTTGGCTGACATTATGTCCTGCCTGGACAAAATGATAAGGATCAGCTTGTTCCACGAGACGTTCTCTGATCGCAGGTTTATGTGCTGAGAGGCGAACTTTAATTTTCTGCGTGGTCTGGCCGACATAGATCATCCGACAAGAGCACTTCAATGCATAGACCACATACGTGGAATCGCATGTAAAATAATCTTTTATTTTGAATTTTGTGACTCTGTAGGGATGCCTAATCTCACCCCCTTTAATTACAGAGCTGCAATGCACACAATTTAAAGAAAAACTGTAATGAGAAAAACCTCGCCTGGTGGGTACTCACCACAGGTGGTGGAAGCCTCCTGATCCTATTGAGGCTTCCCCCATCCTTTACCTTCCCGGCTCCAGTGTAGGCGCAATATCGGCTCTCCACTCGGAGATAGGCGGAAATAGCTGATCGCTGTCGGCTCGTTCTGCTGTGCAGGAGCAAGTCTCCTGCGCCTGCGCAGTAGAGTGGACCCGACAGAGAACGGCTATTTTCGCCTATCTCCATGCACAACAGCACCCCCGCTGGAGCCAGGAGAGGTAAATAAATCAGCGCTTATCAGTCTTGTCGAGGGAGAATTGCCGGACACTTCAGGGGAGCCAGCGCTGGATTGCCTGCAGCTACAGGGGAGGGGGAAGCCAAATTGGGACCCTGAGGCTTCCCCCTCCCAAGGTGAG
The DNA here is from genome assembly GCF_040937935.1 of Hyperolius riggenbachi. Classification (NCBI taxonomy): domain Eukaryota; kingdom Metazoa; phylum Chordata; class Amphibia; order Anura; family Hyperoliidae; genus Hyperolius; species Hyperolius riggenbachi. The sequence goes on from NC_090657.1 coordinate 190,487,726, forward strand.
TACCCCCCAGGGGAACTTTTTTTTGTTACATGTTCTCTTTAAGCATGGAAAAGTGCTCCTGCGGGACAATCGACAATGCCAGACCCTGCAGCATGTCTATCTGCATGTACCAACTTGTTCTAGGAGCTTTTTCATAAGAAAAAATAAGGATATTTTTAAATTGCTGAATATCAGGGAAACCGTCTGCCAATAAGTACCAATGTCTCTTTATAATTTTTGCAATATTAATTGCTCTCAACACTATTTCTAGATACAGATGGAATGCATATAGTGTGAGAATGTGGGAGCGGAGGGACCCATTATTTGGCAACCAATGGGCAATAAGTGAGACAGTTTCCCATCAGGTCCAGTGATGACTCCAATCTTGCTGATTGGCTTATGGCTTTTAGCAATCAGGATTGGTTGATAGCCCATTGTGTTTGGTATATAAATGAATGAATTGTGATTAAATGTGTAGTCTGTATATGCCTGGCTTGAGAAAGGAGCTATGCTCCGAAACGTCGCCACTGTGATATTGGCTGTACATGACTTCTGAATAAAATAAAAGAGCTACAATACCACACATTGTGCCGGTCATTGCTTATACTTTGGATGGTAGTCTGTAGTGCTGACAGACAGACCGGGCACGTGGACAACTTCAGCTACCGAGGTGTGCTCCACCATACACAATAACTATAAACAACTTTATAAACAATTACAATTAAAAAAGTTGGAAAAAGACGTCTCGGTGTGCAAACAACTATTATACACACAGAACGACTTGACGGACAACTTGACTAACAACTAAAAGTTTACATATTGTTACTCAACTGGTGAACTAATATGTTCTAGTTAGTAATGTAAAGCCCCATACACATGCTCAAATGTGGTATTATATGCAGCACAATTATCAAACAACTTTTGTTGTAAAACAAGTTGAAACAACCCAAAAAATTGTGTGGAAATCTGCTGCCAATAAGATTGCATTTGTGGGGAAATGTGCTGCCAATCTCATAGCATTTGTGGGGAAATATGCTGCCAATCTCATTGCTTTTGTGGGGAAATCTGCTGCCAATCTGATTCCATTTGTGGGGAAATCTGCTGCCAATCTCATTGCTTTTGTGGGGAAATCTGCTGCCAATCTGATTCCATTTGTGGGGAAATATGCTGCCAATCTCATTGCATTTTGTTGGGAAATCTTCTGCGAATCTGATTGCATTTTGTGGTTGGCCGGCCCTCCACCGTGTGGTCTGGGGGAAAAAAAACGGCCCTCCATGCCCGCAAAGCTGGACAGCAAACTGCTAAGGTCTTGTATATTTGGCCCCACCCATGACCACGCCCACATGCTATTGTGATCGTCCTTTTTTGGAAATCAAAATATGGTCACCCTAGGTAACCACACCGCGTCCGCGTGTCACGCACTGCCACCCGTGGGTATAAACAGCTGCCTTGAGTAAATTGCAGCCGGAAGGCACTCAGTGGCTGGCGGACAGGACAACCACACAGGTCTGTTTACCAAGCGAAAAAGACCTAAGGGAGGGATCACGTGCAGTTCAGCAGTGTTTACCGAAGTGCAAAAATCCTATTTGAAAACACATAATAATCTTCTGCTGGGCCGCTGCCTTTTCAGGAGGCATTCTGCGTGCTGTAATCAAGGATGCATGCATTAAAACGTAGGCAAACGCACATAAAGTACGGAAAACCGCTTACAGGGAAGATCCCTCCCATATGCCTGGTACACTCTAATCCATTATTTCTGATATGTCTGATCTGCTCTTAAATTGAAAACAGGATCGATTTTCAGAGTACTGTACATAATCAATCCTGTTCTCAATCAGGAGCAGATTGGACAGGTCGTAAATGATTGATTCAATCAGTCTGACAGAAAATTCTGACAGGAAATTGCTTTATGTGTACCAGGCATTAGCATGTGTACACACATCCAGTTTTGATTGGCCCATTTTACCACCTCCATGTAGTATAAGAGCTTATCTACACAATCTGCTCATAGTATTCACAATCTGTCACTGTCAGCCCTCATACTACACAGAGGAGGTAATATTGGCAAATCATTGGCCAATCATAACGAGATATGTGTATGCCTGCAATACTGCAGCAAACGACCTTGAGCTACGTAAAAAAAACATCATTCCCCTGTAAAGCCTTGTACACACTTTCAATTATGATTGGACAATCACTGGCCAATTTTACCACCTTTATGTAGTATGAGCGTTTACCTACTCAATCTGCTCATAGTAGTCAATATCTGTTTACTCTCATACTACATCGAGGTGGTAAAATTGTTCAGTGATTGGCCAATCATAATTGAAAGTGTGTACCAGGCTTAAGACTTGTATACCAATTATAGAGGTCAAAGCTTTTTATCAGTCTTGTTCTGTAGAAGGACAGTATAAAACGCCAGCTCATTTTATCCAAATAGTTTATTCGGTACACATTGTGAATTGAAATTACAAACTATGTACACAGCCCGATCCTATCCAAACACCAGTTTAACCACTTTGCTACCGTCAGTGAAAGCAGCTCTCAGTACCGGAGCATTTTTTGCCTTTGGGAGTGTTACATTTCCACAGCTTATAATTCTTCTGTACTTTTTCCGAAATAGATATTCACTTGCAGTTGGGGAGAGGGTTGCCCTCTAGGCCCCCCTGCAATGGCAGGGGTTGCAGGGGCGATTGTTAGGTCCATGCCATTATATGAATGGTGTTATCTGGAGAAATGTTCACTATTGGAATGTGCACATCAGAGCGAGATCGAGTGACAATGACAGGTCAAAGGTGATAACCACAGCCAATTCTCATATACAGCTATCAGGCACTAATAATCCTTTGTTGCAGCCACTTTAAAAAGAAAGTTCCAGTCTTGTTAATGAGAAGAAATCTTGATGTTCCGTATACAGTATAGCTGCTTCACAAGCTGGAGAGGAGACGGTACAAGTGGCTGTACAATCAGCTGACATTAGCGATCAATCGCAATCTGTCTTTGCCTGACTGCTGAGTTTTACCCACAGGCCTCCAGTGAGTGCACTGCTCATAGTTCATCCATGGAACAGGCAAAGGGCAAACAGACACCCAGAAATGTGCACAGTCTTTGTGCTTTATCCATCTGCAGAAAGTAACAGCCGGAACAGGACCCTCCAGTCTGAAGCCACCATTGCTGTACTCCACTTTGGGAATCTCATCATGGACAGATGGCTCCTATGTGATCGCAGGTCTCCATCTACTGGTGGGACACACAATCTGAAGATCCTGTGGAAACAGCATGAGAGGTGTGAGGAACAGGCATGTATTCTACTCAGTCCCGGACTCCGTCTCAGTCTCAGTAAATTCTATAAGCCTGTCTTTAAAGCAGACCTGGACTCAGAAATTCCACTCTGCTCTAAAAGATAAGCAACAGCATAACATTTAAAGAAGAACATTTGTTACAGCTGATACAAAACCTGCAATAAATGTAGTACATGCCTACTCCCTGCTTTCATGGACGCAGACAAAGGGTTAATATCCTGTGTTTACAAATTAGCTGCTCTGTCGAGGAAGACAGGTCACACAGCCGAAAGATCAAATTACAGCTTGTGATTAGTCACACATGAGGGGGGATTAGACAGGCTAAACTCTCTGAATACATACAGGGTGCATTTCGCTAGGTTTTCCTTCTGTCCTGTGCAAGAGTTCAGGTCCACTTTAAAAAAGGCATACAAAAAGGAAATGTTTTTAGATGCAATGTTCAATGAAAATTAAACCATCTAATTGAAATCAGCTCCCAAAAAGCCAGCAGTGGTGGTATTCCAATTAATATCAAATCAGATTTTTACCAAAATTTCACACATATCAAGTAATTCATGGTAGTCAAACAATATTCTTGTATAACTTGCTTTACTAGTAACCCAAGTTTCATTCTATTACTACTATGGTGTGGCTGGGTTATATCTAGTGGTGTAGAAATAGGGGTTGCAGAGGTCTCGACCGCACCGGGGGCCCTTGGCCAGAGGGGGCCGCCGTAGGGCCCTCCCTCAACTGCAGTATTAACCTTTTATTGGTCCTGTGCTGGTAATGCTCACTTCTATAGATGCTTTCAATGATAATAATCATTACCAAGCTGTTCCCCTTCCCCTTCTTGCACCTCTGACACTGTGGTTGTCTTTGGCAGGTTTTGGTGCGCCGTCTCAATTGATATGTATAGAGTGCTGGTGGAGGGGGGGTATGTAAAGCTCTCACCAGGGCCCATAGCTCCTTAGTTATGCCACTGGTTGCATCAGTACTGTGTTTATTGCAGCCCAGTTTCTAGGGGCGAGTGGGTAGCCACCTGGGGACCAGTGCCAGAGTAGGGGAGCAGCAGGCCCAGAGACAGAGCCGGCCTTTGGGGGTGGCAAGTGGGGCAATCGCCCCAGGCCCCACGTCTGAGGAAGCCCCGCACCCTCTGCAGTGCTGGGGAGAGCGGGCAAAACTCACGTGTCTCCGATGCTCCAGCTACCATCTATTTACTCTCTCAGCATTTGTGTATTGGTAACAGCGCCCCCTATGATGACGTGACCGCATGTCACCACAGGGGGGCACTGTTACCAATACACAGATGCGATGCTGGGAGAGGAAATAGATGGTAGCTGGAGCATCGGAGACACGTGAGTTTTTGCTCTCCCCAGCACTGCAGCCACCTTGCTATCTAACCTGTACTGCGGGGCACCTACCTATCTAATCTATACTGCAGGGCATCTACCTATCTAATCTATACTGCAGGGCATCTACCTATATAATCTATACTGCAGGGCATCTACCTATATAATCTATACTGCAGGGCATCTACCTATATAATCTATACTACAGGCTGGCACCTATCTAATCTATACTGCAGGCACTTATCTAATCTATACTGCAGGGCATCTACCTATATAATCTATACTGCAGGGCATCTACCTATATAATCTATACTGCAGGGCATCTACCTATATAATCTATACTGCAGGGCACCTACCTATATAATCTATACTACAGGCTGGCACCTATCTAATCTATACTGCAGGCACTTATCTAATCTATACTGCAGGGCATCTACCTATATAATCTATACTGCAGGGCATCTACCTATATAATCTATACTGCAGGGCACCTACCTATATAATCTATACTACAGGCTGGCACCTATCTAATCTATACTGCTGGCACCTATCTAATCTATACTGCAGGCCAGTGCTGGGCTGAAATTACGCATGAGCGTAATTACGCATCGTAATTCAATGTAAATTTACGCGTAAGCGTTACGCGTAACTTACGGTCTTACGCGTAATTATTTACGCGTAAGACCGTAAGTGGTATCGTAATTACACTGTCTACCGTAATTGCTAGGCATGCGTAATTTTACCAACACTTACGCGTAATTTTACGCGTAATTACTAACGTAAAATCTCCCATTTTCTAAGAGTAGCCAATCAGTCAACATCCTAAGCAACCAATAGTATCTTCTCCCGCCCTTCAGTATAAGCGTACGTTTTGACGCATACGAATGATATGTACGCAATAACTGTCACATTGACGGCTATTGCGTACCTATCGTCCGCATGCGTCAAAAAATACGCATTAATGGGTATTACGGCACTACGCGTAACATCGTAGTGTAAGCGCCTTCATTACGGTATCCTTACGCGTAATTGCGTAAGTTTACGCGTCATTACAGTGATGTACCGTAGATAATTTCCTACGCCGTAACCGTAATTGCGTAATGCGTAATAGCGTAAAATTACGCGTAATGATCCGTAAGCGTAGATTTTTCCATTACGAGCAGCACTGCTGCAGGCTGGCACCTATCTAATCTATACTGCAGGCTGGCACCTATCTAACCTATACTGCAGGCACCTACAGTGGTGTGAAAAACTATTTGCCCCCTTCCTGATTTCTTATTCTTTTTCATGTTTGTCACACTTAAATGTTTCTGTTCATCAAAAAACGTTAACTATTAGTCAAAGATAACATAATTGAACACAAAATGCAGTTTTAAATTATGTTTTTTATTATTTAGTGAGAAAAAAAACCTCAAAACCTACATGGCCCTGTGTGAAAAAGAAATTGCCCTTTGAACCTAATAACTGGTTGGGCCACCCTTAGCAGCAATAACTGCAATCAAGCATTTGCGATAACTTGCAACGAGTCTTTTACAGCGCTCTGGAGGAATTTTGGCCCACTCATCTTTGCAGAATTGTTGTAATTCAGCTTTATTTGAGGGTTTTCTAGCATGAACCGCCTTTTTAAGGTCATGCCACAACACCTCAATAGGATTCAGGTCAGGACTTTGACTAGGCCTCTCCAAAGTCTTCATTTTGTTTTTCTTCAGCCATTCAGAGGTGAATTTGCTGGTGTGTTTTGGGTCATTGTCCTGCTGCAGCACCCAAGATCGCTTCCGCTTGAGTTGACGAACAGATGGCCGGACATTCTCCTTCAGGATTTTTTGGCAGACAGTAGAATTCATGGTTCCATCTATCACAGCAAGCCTTCCAGGTCCTGAAGCAGCAAAACAACCCCAGACCATCACACTACCACCACCATATTTTACTGTTGGTATGATGTTCTTCTGCTGAAATACTGTGTTACTTCTACGCCAGATGTAACGGGACACGCACCTTCCAAAAAGTTCAACTTTTGTCTCGTCGGTCCACAAGGTATTTTCCCAAAAGTCTTGGCAATCATTGAGATGTTTTTTTAGCAAAATTGAGACGAGCCTTAGTGTTCTTTTTGCTTAAAAGTGGCTTGCGCCTTGGATATCTTCCATGCAGGCCGTTTTTGCCCAGTCTCTTTCTTATGGTGGAGTCGTGAACACTGACCTTAATTGAGGAAAGTGAGGCCTGCAGTTCTTTAGATGTTGTCCTGGGGTCTTTTGTGGCCTCTCGGATGAGTTTTCTCTGCGCTCTTGGGGTAATTGTGGTCGGCCGGACACTCACTGAAGGATCATCACTGTTCCATGTGTTTGCCATTTGTGGATAATGGCTCTCACTGTGGTTTGCTGGAGTCCCAAAGCTCTAGAAATGGCTTTATAACCTTTACCAGACTGATAGATTTCAATTACAGTACTTTTGTTCTCATTTGTTCCTGAATTTCTTTGGATCTTGGCATGTCGTCTAGCTTTTGAGGTGCTTTTGGTCTACTTCTCTGTGTCAGATAGCTCCTATTTAAGTGATTTCTTGATTGAAACAGGTGTGGCAGTAATCAGGCCTGGGGGTGACTACAGAAATTGAACTCAGGTGTAATAAACCACAGTTAAGTTATTTTTTAACAAGGGGGGCAATCACTTTTTCACACAGGGCCATGTAGATTTGGAGTTTTTTTTCTCACTAAATAATAAAAACAATCATTTAAAACTGCATTTTGTGTTCAATTAGGTTATCTTTGACTAATAGTTAACGGTTTTTGATGAGCAGATACATTTAAGTGTGACAAACATGCAAAAGAATAAGAAATCAGGAAGGGGGCAAATAGTTTTTCACACCACTGTATCTAACCTATACTGCAGGTTATATCTAATCTATATTGCAGCCACCTTCCTATCTAACCTATACTGCAGGCACCTACCTATCTAATCTATACTGCAGGCTGGCATTTATCTAATCTATACTGCAGGCTGGCATTTATCTAATCTATACTGCAGGCTGGCACCTATTTATCTAATCTATACTGCAGGCACCTATCTAATCTGTACTGCAGGGCACCACCCTACCTAATCTAATCTATACTGCGGGGTACCTACCTAACTAATCTATACTGCAGGCACCTTCCTATCTAATCTGTACTGCAGGGCACCTACCTACCTATCTAATCTGTACTGCAGGGCACCTGCCTGTCTAATCTATACTGCAGGGCACCTATCTATCTAATCTATACGGCAGGCACCTATCTAATATATACTGTGGGGTACCTACCTAACTAATCTATACTGCAGGCACCTTCCTATCTAATCTGTACTGCAGGGTACCTACCTACCTATCTAATCTGTAATGCAGGGCACCTAACTGTCTAATCTGTACTGCAGGGTACTGCAGGGTACCTACCTACCTTTCTAATCTGTAATGCAGGGCACCTACCTGTCTAATCTATACTGCAGGCACCTATCTAATCTATACTGCAGGGCACCTACCTATCTAATCTATACTTCGGGGCACCTACCTATCTAACCTATACTGGAGGCACCTACCTATCTAGCCTATACAGAGTGTGGGCTTCCACAACGTGTGTATCCACAGCATATATCTCTAGGCCCCGCATATGACACTTGCCCCAGGCCCCGCGTACTCTAAGGCCACCTCTGCCCAGAGAGAAGAGTCGGGAAGAATGCAGGGCTGTGAGGGAATGGGGAGGAGCTTCTATGTTCCCTCCCTGCGCTAGTGTTGGGCGAACAGTGTTCGCCACTGTTCGGGTTCTGCAGAACATCACCCTGTTCGGGTGATGTTCGAGAGTTCGGCCGAACACCTGATGGTGTTCGGCCTTTTAAGTTCGGGTTCGCCCCGAACTACTAAATGGCCGCGAACAGGGCCCTGTTCGGCCGAATACTGCCCCCCTATGGGGTCGCAGGCATAAGGGGGGAGCATGCCCCAATCGCGGGGGGGGGTCGGAAATTCCCCCCACCCCCTCTGCTAGCGCTCCCCCCTCTGCCCGCTACCCAATACAAAAGTTTAATGAAGTAAAACAGTACCGGTCCGGTGGTAGTGGGTGGCTGGCAGTGGGCGGCACTGTTTAGTGAGTGACTGAGGAGGAGGAGTCCGGAGAGTGACGCGTTGAGGGAGGCCGGGCAGCGGGCGGTTCAGCAGTAGTACGGTACTACTGCTGAACCGCCCGCTGCCCGGCCTCCCTCAACGCGTTACTCTCCGGACTCCTCCTCCTCAGTCACTCACTAAACAGTGCCGCCCACTGCCAGCCACCCACTACCACCGGACCGGTACTGTTTTACTTCATTAAACTTTTGTATGGGGAAGCGGGCAGAGGGGGGAGCGATAGCGGAGGGGGTGGGAGGAATTTCCGACCCCCCCGCGATCGGGGCATGCTCCCCCCTTATGCCTGCGACCCCATAGGGCCCCCAAAAGCGGGATGTTCGGGGAGTTCGGGGTTCGGCCCGAACATGCCGAACATCGCGGCCATGTTCGGCGAACTTTCCCGAACCCGAACATCCAGGTGTTCGCCCAACACTACCCTGCGCACGTATTGTAATGTCGCCAGTGAGCCGGGGGCAGGGTGAGCCGAATGACAGCTCTCCCTGCTGCTGCTCTAATTCCCAGAGGTGTTCAATACTATTCCTCCTCCATACTGCCCTGTTTGACCACCCTATACTGGGCTAAGTATCTGTTTGCACTATTGCCTGCTCTGCACTTTATTCTATAGGCTGTTCCAACATTTTTCAGTCTGACATTAGACAGACTTTATTCACCTTCTTAGAGGTGCCACTTTGATTTATTTATTGATTGAATTTATGCATATGTGTTTTGCACAAAATATTTAAGATGTGGTCTGTGATGTAGGTCTATATGTACACTATATATCGGGTTTGATTTATTGTACTACTTGCACATCACTGAACCTGGATTCATCCTCCTGTGGGCTTAAACTTGAGCTCCCAGAGGGAATATATTTCAGATTATACCTTCCCTTCCCATGTAATAACCCCACATGCTTGGCCTGCAAATTTGTCAATCCCACTACCTCATTTTCATCTATAGTTATCGTATTTTCCGGAATATAAGACGCACTTTTTCTCCCCCAAAAATGGGGAGAAAAAGTCCCTGCAGTCTCACCTGTCCCCGGGTTTCTTCCGCTCCTAGCTGGCTCCCTGTCAAAGATAGAGTAGTGGCAGAGCAGCTCACCTCAGCCAGCGATTCAAGTGCTGGCGATCTGCAGACATATCCTCTGTCACATGGCTGCCTCTAGCGAAGGCTTTTGTTGATGACGCGTCATCAATAAAAGCCTTCACTAGAGGCAGCCACGTGACACAGGAGATGTCTGCAGGTTGCCAGTGCTGGAATTGCGGCTGAGGTGAGCTGCTCTGCCGCTACTCTATTTTTGACAAGGAGTGGAGAAGACCACCTGGGAGCGGAGGGTACCAGCCGGGGATGGAGGAGACCACCCCGCGCTGGGAAAGGAAGCCACGCTATTTAATTTTAAACAGGGAGCTGAGGAGACAAGGGGTGAGGGGCAGGGGGACCAGGGAGAGTCAGTGGGACAAGAAGGGGACATGGGGACTGGGAAAAGGCACATGGGGACCAGGAGGAAACATAGGAGGAGACACAGGGGGGGAATAAGAGGAGACACAGGGGGACCAGGAGGGAACACAGGAGACACAGAGGGACATAGGAGGAGATACAGGAGGACCAGGAGAAGACACGGGACATGGGAACCAGGACGGGACAAAGTGGGACCAGGAGGGGACACAGGGGGACATTAGGGGGCAAAGGAGGACACAGTGGGACACACCAGGGACAGAAGGGGACACACAGGTAGAGCAATGGAGGACAGAAGGGGACATAGGAAGACACTAATTGGGGGGAGAACAACTGGAACATGGACGCACCGGGTTTAGTATATTTTTTTTTTTCCCTGGATTTTGCCCTCTAAACCGAGGTGTGTCTTATATTCCGTAGCGTCTTATATTCCGAAAAATATGGTACTGTAATGATCCGCTCAGCTGTCTGCATAGACAGACAGCTGTTTGCATAGACAGACAGCTGTTTGACCATTCCTTAAGTCTGAGGGCTGCAGGTCTCTGGAAAAGAGACCTGTCTTTGCTTTGCAGGTTTCAGACCTGTTCTGCTGCTGAGGAATTTGCATACATTCATTATGCAAATCACCTACCTGCCTCCTTTGAAGGCTGGCAGTATAAATACCATGTTCTCCCAGAATTCTTTGCTGGTCATCCTTCATGGTTTGTTACTGATGAACTCTCCTAGAGTATCAGCCCTGTTTGTTTGCTAAAGTTTATCTTAGAGTAATTCTTGGGACTGCACTAGGCAGCTCCTCTAGTGCAGTCAGGTTGCCTTATCTGTTTTGTCTGTGTTGCCTCTCTGCTGCAATTGTCCTGTCGCCAGCGGTGGTCGACAGGAAATCGTTCTGCTTATCTGGGGGTGCTAACCAGAGCAGCGGTTGCTACTGGTAGCCCCTTCTGTTCATCTGTTTGGATCGCACTAGCCCAGGCATGGGCAAACTCGGCCCTCCAGCTGTTACGGAACTACAAGTCCCACAGTGCATTTGCCTTTATGAGTCATGGCTGTGGCCGTCAGACTCCTGCAATGCATTGTGGGACTTGTAGTTCCTTAACAGCTGGAGGGCCAAGTTTGCCCATGCCTGCACTAGCATCTAGCGGTAGCGGCTGTGGATCCTTCTGATCTGTATTCTTGGAGTGTAAGCTAGAGCAGCGGTTGCTACAGGCTACCTCATCTGTCTGTCTTGTTTGGATCACATTGGCCTCTAGTGGTAGCGGCTGTGGATCCTTCTGATCTGTGTTCCTGCTTGTACTCGGATCACACTTGCTCTGGTGGAAAAGAGCAGTGGATCCTGCTAGTTCTGTTTCTGTACTTGGATCACACTTGCTCTGGTGGTAGAAAGCAGTGGATCTTGCTAGCTCTGTTTCGGTTCTTGGTTCACACTCGCTCTGGCGGAAGAGCGGTGGATCCTATCTACCCTATTCCTGTTCTCCGTTCGTCTGTCTTGTACGAATGCTTGCTGTAGGCTCGGTGAGGTAACCATTAAGCAAGCGTTCGCGTTCTCTATTTTGTGTTTGTGTGTCATTGGTTAGTTAGGGTGGTGTGCTTGTCTCTGTTGCGCGTATCGTGTGGAGACCGCGCCGTAAACACGTTCGCTGTTGCGAATGAGTGCGGTGTTCGCGTTTAGCTAGCGTTTGTTATTTTCCTTGATGTTCTGATCATTGTTGTTTGCTGTGCCTTTGCTACTCTCGTGTTCTGTCCTGCTCAACCTTGTGTCACTATTTGGCAATCGCCATTCTTGCGATTGCGTTCTCGCTTTGTTTCTGTTGATGTGTGTTCACCGTCGCTGGGTGGCGACTAGATTGGTGGGCACACATTCATCCTGTCTCTGTGCTCCTTCTCTTTAAGGGCTGTTCAGCCTTGCATTGCTTTAAATCTGTACAATTCCCATCTGGCATCTGTGGCCGTGCAGAGGCTGTGCTCGTCTGCTTTCCACAGCGCCATCTGCTGGTGGGAATTGCCCTCTGCTGGTGCATTACACCTAACCTGGGTTCTCTCAATTACACGTTCTTGGAGGTTTTCCGCAGTGTCAGCGCGCGTTCTGTGCGCTGACCACGGAAATGATTCTGCAAACATTACAGGTACTCATTGTAACTATCAGATTAGAGAACATATCACTTGCACGTCCAGATTAGTGATTTATGTTATTTCATGCCCCCACCAGCTCCAATATGTAGGGCGTACCATACAGGTAGCCGAAGTAGAATTGGCCAACATAAATGGAACATTCCCAACAATTATCCCCTGCACAGTGTATCACTGCACTTGAAGTGAACCAGAGACGAAGCACCCTCATGTGTTTTACCATATATATCAGTGGGAACATTAGAGAAAACACCTACCCTGCTCTCTGCTTCATCCTTCACTAATTAGCCTGCTTGTTGTTATCAGCCCTGATAAAATCCCTGACTGAGCATTCAGTCTGGTTTTGCTCAGGAATCATTATAGCTGAGCCATTATAGCAGAGCCAGTAGGGGGCAGGCTTGGGCTTTAAAGAGAACCAGAGACGAAGCACCCTCATGTATTTTATTACATTTATCAGTGGAAACATGACAGAAAACACCTACCCTGCTTTTAGTTTCAGTCTTATCTGCATAATTAGTCTATTATCAGCTGTGATAAGAATCCCCGACTGGCTCAGTCTAGGTTTGACCTGGAATCATTAGAGCTGAGTCACTCTTCTGTGGAGTCTTTTCAAGCCCAAGCCTGCCACCTCCTGGCTCAGATTTCCTGCTTTGCATACTGAGAACTGTGATGACATGGGAGCGGCTGCTGCTGCTGAGAGAGAACCTCTGAAACAGACAAGTGTGGCTGCAATATGTGATCTGTGTGCACTCTGCATAGATACTGATGATGACTGCAGTTTAATTCCTATGAGAGACACTTCCTACAGGCAGCTGCACATCATACCAAAATGAAAGCACACAGATGGAAGGCTGCAGCAGCCTTTCACATATAGCCTAAATAGCAGCCTAGTCTCATATAGCCTACACAGCACATCCAGAACAACTCATAACCCGGAAGCAGAAGGGAAATGAGCCGGTGGCCATATTTGATGTTTCCTGGAGCAATAATGGATAAAAAAACACTCAAAAAGGCACAGCAGAGTGGCAAAATTATCAGGTAGACCATTTATTCTTTACAAGCTATTGACTGATATGTTTATTTTTTGTGAAACGTTCATCTCTGGTCCCCTTTAAAGGACATCAGAGAAGACAGACTCAGCTATAATGATTCCTGAGCAAAGCCAGACTGAATGCTCAGTCGGGAATTTTATCAGGGCTGGGCAGTGAAGAATGAAACAGAGCAGGGTAGGTGTTTTCTCTAATGTTCCTGCTGATATATATGGTAAAATACATGAGGGTGCTTCGTCTCTGGTTCATTTTAATCACCATGCACAGTAGTAATTTCATATCCCCCACAAACTGTCCACTCCGCCCTCCCGGATGCTTTTGAAAAATGTAAAAGTTGTGAAATGTTCTGCATACAGATTCTCAAAACACTCACTCCAGGTGGTTTAAATGAACAACTGGAGAAAATTTAATAACAAAAATGTTTCTATATACAGCTTTCATCTAGTCCTATCTTCTATAGTTCATTGTATTAGTTTTTATGTATTGGTTTAAAGGGACTCCGAGCACCTCTCATAGGCATGCCTTTAAGACTCCGACCAGTACTTCAAAGTACTTAAAGATGCATAAATCACGGCTGCCATCTTGGTTATGTTATAACTTCCGGGTCACCCTGTCTTCTCTGTTAGAGAAGTGCATCACTGAATGAAGCAGGAAGAGGAAGTGACACGCATGACCATTACAAGAGGCTCCTCCAGAGGGGTCATAGCATGACTTTGTTGGCAGTCATCTGGCTTAAAGGGAAGGTTCAGGGTAACGTGGAAAAAAATAAAAATCCATATCCACTTACCCGGGGCTTCCTCCAGCCCGTGGCAGGCAGGAGGTGCACTCACCGCCGCTCCAGAGGCTTCCGGTCGTCTTCGGTGGCCGACCCGACCTGGCCAGGCCGGCTGCCAGGTCGGGCTCTTCTGCGCTCCACGGACGGGCTCTTCTGCGTCCCACGCGGGCGCGCTGACATCATCGGACGTCCTCCGGGCTGTACTGAGCAGGCGCAGTAGTTCTGCGCCTGCGCAGTACAGCTCGGAGGACGTCCGATGATGTCAGCGCGCCCGCGTGGGACGCAGAAGAGCCCGTCCGTGGAGCACAGAAGAGCCCGACCTGGCAGCCGGTCTGGCCAGGTCGGGTCGGCCACCGAAGACGACCGTAAGCCTCTGGAGCGGCGGCGAGGGCACCTCCTGCCTGCCACGGGCTGGAGGAAGCCCCGGGTAAGTGGATATGGATTTTTATTTTTTTCCACGTTACCCTGAACCTTTCCTTTAAAAGCATGCCCATGAGAGGTGCTTGGAGTACCTTTAATTTTCTATTAACTTTTCTTTGGTTTTTATATATGCTTCTATATCCTTGCTCTAGAACTAATAATTATATGTATTGTCTTCTTTCAATGCTATATTTATAATGTTTCAATTCGGGCATTTATTCTGTTCTTTATAACCTAAAAGGAAAATATAATAATGTATTTATTCATATGTAGATGATAACATGATGTACTTTATTATCATTGCACATGCACCTTATCTCATGTTCTGCTATGTTATTTTACCTGCCAATGTCACTTGCAGTATATTTATATTTTCTTAGGGTCTATACAACAAGTGCAATATACAGTATATGCCACATAACAGGTTTCATTATAGATTGTGAAAAATGTGTGTGAAAAATGTGTGTGTGTGTATATATATATATATATATATATATATATATATATATATATATATATATATATATATATATATATATATATATATATATATATATATATATATATATATATGTTTTTCCACCAGGTGGTGCCATTATACCAGCTCTAGTCCCAATCCATGTATGTACACATTTATTATTCTCATACAATACTCCCCACATCACATTCTCTACCTCCCCTCTTTATCCACCGTCCTATATTACTTCCCCTCATGTTATCATTAACATGTTTTTTACATGCCTTTTTTTTTTAATTCTCTCACCCACCACCACTTTTTCCTCCCCTGGCATAATTCCCCCTTTCCTGGTAATTTTTTCATTATCAACACATTCCCTTTGCCCTTAGTTTTGACCTGTTTAGGTAATGGCCCTTGTACACTCCACACTTTGGCCGTGCATGCGTGCAATATTATGCATGCGCATCTATGCATGGCGACCCGCCCACCACCAGGAGCATACAGGTCATGGACGTCCGCACATATGGCAAATCCGGACTGCTAACAACCCCCCCCCCCTTGGCCGCCCGCTGCCCCCTCCCCCTGGCCGCATACCCGTGCGGCCAGCAAGAAGGGAGCAGCGCAGAGAAGAGGGAGAGCTGTGGGCACAGTGGGGAAGGGGCCCACCTCCCCCCTTCCCTCACCTTAGGGCTCTCCCTTCCTTGCTCTCCCCTCCAGAACTAAGTCTTGTGAGGTGGTTGGCAGCGGGCGGAACTTACCTCCGTCTCGCTCCAAGCGCCAAAAGTTCTGGTGCTGCTGCTCTGGTCTGGACCAGACCAGACTAGCGGGAAATCCATCCGCCGCCTGCAACGAGACAGAGGTAAGTTCCGCCCGCTGCCAGCCACCCGCACAAGACTTAGTTCTGGAGGGGAGAGCGAGGAAGGGAGAGCCCTAAGGTGAGGGAAGGAGGGGGGAGATGGCCCCCCTTCCATGCTGTCCCCACGGCTCTCCTTCTCTGCGCAGCTCCCCTCCTGGCTACTTATTCTGGGGACATTGTACACATATACCCCTGACTACATATACTGTGCACATATACCCCTGGCTACATATACTGGGCACATATACCTCTGGCTACATATACTGGGCACATATACACCTGCCTACATATACTGGGTACATATACCCCTGGCTACATATACTGGGTACATATACCTCTGGCTACATATACTGGGGACATATACACCTGCCTACATATACTGGGCACATATATCTCTGGCTACATATACTGGGCAGATATATCCCTGGCTACATATACTGGGCACATGTAACCCTGGCTACATATACTGGGCACATATACACCTGCCTACATATACTGGGCACATATACCCCTGACTACATATACTGGGCACATATACCCCTGACTACATATACTGGGGTTCTCTATACCTCTGGCTACATATACTGTACACATATACCCCTGACTACATATACTGGACACATATACCCCTGACTACATATACTGTGCACATATACCCCTGGCTACATATACTGGGCACATATACCTCTGGCTACATATACTGGGCACATATACCTCTGGCTACATATACTGGGGACATATACCCCTGTCTACATATACTGGGCACATATACCCCTGGCTACCTGTTCTGGGGACATCTATACCACTGGCCACCTATTCTGGGGGTACCTATAGACCTGGGGCTACCTATTTTTGGGCAACCACTGCTGTCAGATTGAGTGTATTTTGGGGAACTGCTGCCAGGTGAGAGGTGTCTACCATATTCAAGGGGCATTCTGCCTATTTATGTGAAATGCTGTCTATTTATGTGCCTCATGACTGCTGAATTTGTCTTGTTGGGGGCCTCATGGTTACTGAATTGGTCTTGTTGGGGGCCTCAAGATCGCTGAATTTGTCTTGTTGGGGGCCTCATGATTGCTGAATTTGTCTTGTTGGGGGCCTCATGATTGCTGAATTTGTCTTGATGAGGGGGGCCTCATGATAGCTGAATTGGTCTTGTTGGGGGTCACATGATTGCTAATGCGAGACTATGGGAAAAGCTGAATCATCATCATATGAGACGATCGCATTAAACCTACTTTTTCAGCTTTTTAAAACAGAAAATGAAACTGGGAGGTACTAAAAAAAAAAGAATACATTTTTCAGGAGTAGGATGGATGAAATTGTTTATCTTCACAGTTTATTTTCAACTTGGATTTTCCATAATGTTCATGTATGAGTTAAAACGTTTGTATTTAGTTTAAATTGCTGTTGGCACTTTGCGATAAATAAGTGACTTTTGGGTTGCAGTTGGGCACTCGACCTCCAAAAGGTTCGCCACCACCACTGTCCTAATCTAATGTCCCACCATTGCTAAGTTCATGAAAACTTGTCTCCACCCGCGACCACACCCACATTTTGGTCCATGACCACACCCATTTTTCATCGTGGCGTGCGTACGTAGCACCATTTTTTTGGCGCGGCACACAACGTCACCCCAAATTTTCAGCGCGGCGCCCCACTTCTCCCCCCCCTTTTTGCAACCCCCACCTCCCCCCGGAAAATTTTCTGCGGACGCTCATAATACAGGTGCGCTTGTGCATGGCTCTGCGCTTCCCTTACTCCTGCCTTCATCCAAAATGGCGCCCACCGCCTCAAGCATGTTTCTACACAGGCGCGTGATGTCATGAGGTGCACCAACCACACCACACTTTGACATATTGGGGGAACCTGCCAACTTATTGGTTAATTGGTCCCATCACATAATATATAAAGCGCTCTCTGGTGAAAAGATGTTCAGAGGGGCTTGGTTTGATCTAGTCCTACATTTGGTAAGTCCCCATTTTCTTTGCTTCCTTGGTTTATTTGTCTGAACTTTTATACTTTACTTTGTTTGATGATTCACCATATCTGCACTTGTATTGTGTTGATTCACTGCAGGGCCGGTTTAAGCAACAATGGGGCCCCAGGGCAAAATAAACCTGGGGGGCCCCCCAACAGATACCCCGGAACAAAAATTGGCATTAAGGGACCTTTTTTGCAGCTGGTATAGTCAGGGTGTGTTATTCGGTCGGAGCTCCACATTCTGGCTACCCCAGCCTGCATGGGGGACAAGGGGTTAAAAAGTTTCAGGAGGGGGGGCCCCCACATAATTTTTTTTTAAATTACCACACTCTAAACATAAAAAAAAATTGGAAAATAGGTAAAAATGCCAGAGATCTTCATACAGCCATGTTGCGGCTGTATAGCGATCCCTGGCCAAAGCGCTTCAGCTGCGTATGGACCCCCTGGAAACTCTGTCAGGAAATGTATTGCTCTTTCTTTTGATACATGTAAAATTACACTACTGTTAGGTTTGCTACTAAAAGTGACATTTACCGCATTTAAAAGTATACTTTTTTCCTTCGAAACTTTAAAATCGATTTTCTCAAAAACTATAAGGTCTTTTTAAAAAAAAAATGTTTTCCTCTTGTAGCCACTGGGGGCCCCTACAAGCTCTGGGGCCCTGGGGCAATTGCCCCCTTTGCCTCTATTGTAGCGCAGGCCCTGATTCACTGTATGCAATAGCAACTTTTTTCAATATATAGCCTAGTCAAGTATACATGTTCTTCACAGTCAATCACATTCTTATTAGCATCCCAGTCCTTAGCACATCATTTTTAGCTAGCTATGTACATTATTGGATATCATGGGAACATGATCATGACATCATTGTTGCATTTAATCGAAAGACTACAGTTACACTTTTACTATACAAGCCTTACTTAGCCAATTGTCTTTGATCCTCAGTTATATGCTCTGTTTAATTGCCTCATGAAGTAGGGTCATTCCTGCGAAACGCGTTGTACTGAACCTTGGAGTATGTAAATAAAATTGCTTTATTGAATAATGTCAACATCATCTTGTGTCTACTTGGAGGAGGTAAGTCCACCGCTACCTCCTATTTTTAAATTTTTTTGAACTGCTTTTATCCTTTTGTCCACCCTTGGTGGATGGGGTGTTTTTCTGATCCACGGAGAGCGATTTATTCTGGGGATCACTGAAACACTGAATTACCCTTGTACGGGGTGCGCTCTATAGTATTAGTGCTATACCGGCACCGAGCTTCGCTCTCCCTCTCCTCGGGTGCTCCATATCCAGAGACAGCATAAAAGGCAACGTTTCAGGGCAGCCACCCCTTTATCAAACTAAGCTGTCTGTGTACAAAGTTAATCTGACATCTACTTTCTTTATATACCCAGCACATTTCAAAAGTGACCAATCACATAAGGATATACAAATATACATCAATCACATGGCCCTAGTATATATGGACCTGATTGGAAACTTGTATGGTCACAGCTTATAGGTTCATATGTCTGTCCATCCTATCCACTCCCTCCCCCTCACAAATGGAAACTCACCCGCAATGCCTCCTCAGCCAGATCGCGCTATACAGTGGTTTCGTTATATTGATGATGTATTTTGTGTGTGGGCGGGGGCCACATTCGACCCATTCTCAATTTGTTGGTGAGTTAATGGGGAGATGCTCTGATATTAAACTGACAGTTCACAGTTCACAGTTCTACTGAACAGGTCAGTTTTCTGGATACACTGGTGATGCGTAAGGATCGACGATAGGTCACGGATCTCTATACTAAGCCCATGGATGTAAACTCCCTAATGCATTTTGGGTGTTTCCATCCGTGGGCCACTAGGAGATCCGTGCCAGTTGGGACAGTTTCAGAGAGTAAATAGGATAGTTGAGGATGAGGCAGTCAGGTCACAGAGGATCAATGAGATGCATTATAAGTTTATCCAAGAGGTTACCCGGATGAGATAGTCAAAACAGCAAGAAACAGAGCATAGAGCAGTTACCCAGAAAGAGGGAATAGGTGCAGAGATGTCAGTGAGCTAATACCATTTGTCACTAAACATAATACTGAGAGTGAAAATATAGCAAAGCTTATTGAACGACGTTGGCGTTTACTCACTGACAGCTTTCCTGGAATTACACAGTTCAAGAATCCCCCTCTTATTTCATATAAGAGGACACCTAATTTGCGGGATCAGTTGGTGCGAGCTGATTTTGATTCTTTTACTGCTAGTGGTCAGTCAAAATCTAATCGCAGGGGCACTTTTCCGTGCATGAACTGTGTTCATTGCAATTCGGTTATCAAGGGTGATCAGATTATGCACCCTTACAGAGGTACCAAATTTAAGATTCATGGTTGTTTCACGTGTGACACAACCTATGTTGTCTATGTGCTTAAATGTCCATGTGGATTTCTATATATACTTGTCACATGAAAATTTGACTGACCAAGCAGTGGCATATCATTTTAAGCAGGCTAATCACCCTGTTAGCCAACTTAGATTCATGGTTATCGAGCAGGTCGGGCCCCTTAGGAGGGGTGGTGACAGGCTGAAGAAGCTGCTGTATAGGGAGGCATTTTGGATTAAGAGGCTTGATACGATGGAGCCTCAAGGTTTAAATAGAGAATTATATTTGTTACCCTTTGTTTAATTTATTTTGTTTATTTGTCTCCATCGTATCAAGCCTCTGTAAATCCTTGGATCTTTGATTCTATGCTTGGCTGACTCTATATGAGATTGATTTCAGCTTCTGCATGAGTGTACATAAAATAGATGCAGTCTAATGTGCTGTTTCCATATTGCTCTGTATCACTTGCTCACTCTGATACGTTAAATTTCCTTTATTTCTTTGTTTCGGTCCCCTCTAGATATATATATATATATATGCTTTGCCTTTATGATAGGATCTATGGACGCTTTGTCCATGTATAGGAGGTCTCCTCCCGTTGGCCGCTTGCCTGCCATGCCTTCTTTGTTTACATCTAAGCCGC
The DNA here is from genome assembly GCF_040937935.1 of Hyperolius riggenbachi. Lineage (NCBI taxonomy): Eukaryota > Metazoa > Chordata > Amphibia > Anura > Hyperoliidae > Hyperolius > Hyperolius riggenbachi. The sequence continues at coordinate 190,508,575 of NC_090657.1, forward strand.
GCACGGCGGTGGTTTTTCCGCCGACTGCGTCTGCTGTTGCTGGGGAGATGTGGGAGGCGGCGCATTGGCGCCGCCTTCCTACGTCATGCGGGCATGATCCCCATCAGGTCCGCCGGTGCGGTGGCCTGGTGGGAGTGACGGCCAGCGCGACCTGGCTGAGGAGGCATTGCGGTGAGTTTCCATTGGTGAGGGGGAGGGAGTGGATAGGATGGACAGACATATGAACCTATAAGCTGTGACCATACAAGTTTCCCATCAGGTCCGTATATACTAGGGCCATGTGATTGGAGTATATTTGTATATCCTTATGTGATTGGTCACTTTTGAAATGTGCTCGGTATATAAAGAAAGTAGATGTCAGATTAACTTTGTACACAGACAGCTTAGCTTGATAAAGGGTTGGCTGCCCTTAAATGTTGCCTTTTATGCTGTCATGCTGAATTAAGAAAATAAAAGAGCATTAATACATTGGATGGTGCAGGTCTATTCGTTTTCTACTACAAAGGCCCCAGGGTGCAGCTGGCTCTGCCGAGACACATCCACAAGCAACTTAGAGGAGTGCTCCACTGCCCTTTTGATCCATATCCAGAGCTAGGGTGCAGCGGGTGATTATTAGAGCATACCCTCACCTCCTCCGGGCAATAGAGGTCCAAATCCCATCTGTCTTCAATTGTTTTTCTGATCGCTGATTGTGTTTCACATTTCAATCATGATTGCATGTCTAGAAACAGCAGAGGGCAAAGCCTAGGGTCTGCCCTATTCAAGTGGCTGTCAGCTGCTATTCTGGGATGACAATATTTTTCTTTACATGCCTAGCCTGAAAAGGACATAAAGTGAACCAGAGACGAAGCACCCTCATGTATTTTACCATATACAGCAGTGGGAACATTCGAGAAAATACCTACCCTGCTCTCGGTTTAATTTTTCCTTGCTCAGCTTGCTTGTTAGCAGTCCTGATCAAATCCCCGACTGAGCATTCAGTCTGGCTTTGCTCAGAAATCATTATACCTGAGTCTGTCTTCCCTGATGTCTTTTCAAGCCCAAGCCTGCTCCCTTCTGGCTCTGCTATAATGACTCAGCTATAATGATTCCTGAGCAAAGCCAGACTGAATGCTCAGTCGGGGATTTTATCAGGGCTGATAACAAGCAGGCTGAGCAAGGATAAATAAAACAGAGAGCAGGGTCGGTGTTTTCTCTAATGTTCCCACTGCTATATATGGTGAAATACATGAGGGTGCTTTGTCTCTGGTTCACTTTAAGTCAGGCATCTCACACAGAGGTATGAAATCTGGCCTGAAAGGTACCATTTGGCTTGCTGCTGCCAGAGAGAGCCTCCAGCACAGCTGCAACCCAGCAAGAGACCAGACATAGAGGAGCCACTATGGGCAGATTTAAATTAACTGTATTGTATGATTTTTGCCATTTTAAGAAATATCATACTCATGATCTATATGAAAATTATATCATTTGATTTCTACCGTCCCACTGGACGTTTTGATGCAGCTTTCAAGGAGCTGTGGTAAGCTGCAGCCCAGTTATTAAACTTCTCAGGAAAAAACATGTCACACACTATCCATGTCTGGTGTTAACGTGATCCATATTCTTTGAAGTTGCAGACTTTGCTGTTATTATTTATGTGCAATGAACAGGGCTTGATTTATAGAAACGTCAAATATTCGGGATCCAAAGTTCCCTCCAAAAGAAAGGGACGCCCCAGCCCAAGGGCTGGCTCTGAGTTCTGCTCTTAAGAGCTGGGTCCTATGTAAGTAAAGGACTGAAATCTGATAAAGCTCCTCTATTTAACACCATCTATGGATTGAAGCTAGCAAGAGAACCCACAGCTAGTTTCCTGAATTCTGAAGCAAAGGATCATTGAATTTCTTGGATTTCCACACAAAGGACATATTTCTTACAAAACGTTGAGTATTCATTTTCTTTGTTTTACCCTTTTATATTACCTGTGGCTATCATCACTAAAAACTTTACTTTTAATAATTTTCTGTATACATTCATTATTTATATTTTATTTACAATACAAGACTTAAGGTCATTTTTTGGGCTAAATACCTATTTGAGCACCACAGAAAAAAATCCTAGCCTCAGTAACGTTTCGCTACCTGAAGTATTGTATTACTTCAGCCAGACTAGAGTGTTTTAACAATTATTTCACAGATTTAGAATAGTCAGTGCAGGTCCTCTGTCCTTCCACAGAGGTGGTGGCAGCCTTGTACCAGCAATATTGTGTATCAAAGTGTTTGTGTCGCTCGCACGCTCCCTCCTGGCCTGTCTGTTGCCCAATTCCAGCGGTTTCAGTGCATCGATTGAATCCACGAAATTGGATTGTCTGTGCATTGAAATAGATAGGGAGGTATTGAGCAGTCCGGCTACTAGAACGCGTGTGAGACCGGACAGAGATGACAGATGGGACATGGATCTCTAAGGGCTCTTTCACACTACAGGCAGCAGTCAAAGGCTAAAACGCTGCGTTTTGGCTGCAGGCGTTTTCAAGGCATTTTCAAGGCGTTTTAACGCCAATACATTACAATCAATTGTAATGAGAAACGCAGCGGTAGGCCCAGAAAAAGCGCCTGGGAGCGTTGAAACGCACCGCTCCAAAACGCGGCGTTTAGTGTGAATGGTAAAATGAAAGTCTATGGACTTTCTTTTACCTAGGAAAACGCCAACTTCGGCCGTGGCGTTAAAACGCCGAAAAAGCCCTCTGGTGTGAAAGGGCCCTAATGCCTGGAGCTTGGTGGGATAGGATTAGAGATGGCCCGAACCTCCAATTTTCAGTTTGCGAACTTCCGCAAAAGGTTCAGTTTGCGCGAACTTTCGGAACCGCAATAGACTTCAATGTGGATGCGAACTTTGAAAACTAGAAACCCTTATGCTGGCCATAAAAGTGATGGAAAAGATGTTTCAAGGGGTCTAACACCTGGAGGGAGACATGGTTGACTGGGATAGACGTCAAAAGTTCTGCAAAAAAATGTAGTTTTCACACAAAGCAGTGTTTTAAGGGCATAAATCACATTCAATGCTAAATTGCAGGCCTACACTACTGCATGTGTATGCATCAATCAGGGAGTGTAATTCTCCCTCTCTACCCCTCCTCTGGAGGAGGAGGATCTTGTCGTCCAGGGATTTGTAGGATGTCAAAAGCACATACATTGGCCAGGAATCGAACCCAGGTCAACTGCTTGGAGGGCAGCTATGTTCACCACTTTTTTTTTTTTCAAGTGTGGTGTCAGAGTTCACTAATCTCTTCAACTACAAGAAAGGCCCAGGAGTAGTCTTAGCTACTGTAATATCTATGTTATGGCAGGTCCCTTATTACACTTTCTCTTACAGGGCTATGGAAACCGTTTTGCCCATGCGATAAAACGAGGTGCAAAAATGAAATCATGCCTAGCAGAGGTTGGTTTTGATCCATCAACCTTTGGGTTATGGGCCCAGCACACTTCCACTGCGCCACTCTGCAGTCTGCTTACATTTGTATACAATCTTCAAGTTTAAGAAGGGTACATAAGTTTAAATAGTTACACTACAATCTATGTTACAGCAAGGCCCTAATGACACTTTCTCTTAAGGGAGGAGGGAGGAAGGAAGGTAGGAAGGGAAGAGGAAGGGAGGAGGATAGGAGGAGGGAGGAAGGGAGGGAGGGAGGAAGGAGTTGTGGGGAGCTATATAAGGAATAACAATCAGCCAGGAGCAAGCTAATAAGTGTACAAGAGCCTAACTAAGCTTCCCCTAGCAGAGTCTCTCAGCAGCTGTCCCTTCACTAATTACTGTAGGCAGACGAGTGAGTAAAACAGCCGGAGAACCTTGCCTTTTATAAGGTAGGGTGGGGCTCCAGGAGTGAGTGTAGTCTGATTGGCAGCAATGTGCCTGCTGACTGTGATGTAGAGGGTCAAAATTGACCCTAATGGAGCATTATGGGGGCGAACCGAACTTCCGCAAAAGTTTGCCTTCGCTGGTGAATGTAAACCACCCAAAGTTCGCCTGGAACCGTTCGCGGGCAAACTGTTTGAGCCATCTCTAGATATGATCCCACCAAGAAGCCCAAGGTAAGTGAAACTCTTTTGCTTTGCAATGGTTTAGGTTCACTTTAAAGTATACCAGAGCCGAGAAAATATAAAGGTTTTATACATACCTGCGGCTTCCTTCTGCCCCATGGACATCAACCGCTTCCACGCCGCTGTCCTCAGCCTTCTCCTGCTTCGATACCTGGTTTCATAACTTCAGCCAATCGCAGGCATTCTGCTCAAAAGAAGTGAGAGATACGTAGAGGACGCACTTCTTTTGCACAGACTGGCCACGACTGGCTGAAGTTACGGGACCCAGTACCGAAGAGGGAGAAGACTGAGGACGACAGTGTGGGAGCGATCTGCGCTTATGGGGTTGAAGGAAGCCCCAGGTATGTATAAAAAACTTTAACCACTTGCCGACCAAGTGATTTCCCATTGATCTGTGCTGGGTGGGCTCTTCAGCCCCCAGCACAGATCGTGTTGCAGGCAGGGCGATCAGACTTCCCACCTTTATTCCCCGCTAGGGGGATGTCCTGCTGGGGGGGGTATGATCGCCGCTGCTCTGCTGTGCCTTGCGGGGGGGGGCTCCTCAAAGCCCCCCTCCGCAGCGCTATTCCCCCCTCCCTCTCCTTCCCTCCCTCTCCCTGGCTCTGTGGGCGGTACAGGATGGCGATACATCCTGTACCGCCTCTGATAGGCTTCAGCCTATCAGACGGCGGCGATCCCCAGCCTATCAGAAGCCAGGGTTCGCCGATCTCCTTTACGGCGCTGCTGCAGCTGCAGCGCCGTACAGAGTAAACACCGGGGATTTCTTCCCCACGTGTTTACATTTCGCCCGCAAGCCTCGGATCGTGGCTCGGACACCCTCCGTGAACTGACATGGAACGGCCGCTCGAACATTTCCATGGAAACCCGCAGACAACCAGTTTACGCCAATCGACGTTAGCTGGTCGTCAAGAGGTTAATATCTTCTCAGCTCTGCTTTCCTTAAGGGGGGGATGTGCAGGAGTACTATCGCTTGCAGGGATTAGGATTCCATCCCTCAGGTGATAGTATGAAGGCGGAGTGCTGTTAGCAGAGAAGTTACTAGCCTATGGGCTAGCAATGTGTAATGTACTGTTGCTACAAAGCAGCGAGGCAGAACAACAAACAGTGCACACAGGAATGGGAGGGTAAGGAGTAGAGCAGTGGGCTTGTCTGAGATAATCTGGCCAATTGCTGGCTGCTATGAAAATTTTATCTGAATAATCCCTATATTAGTATAACATGGTCTCAGATATAAAAAGACTGCAATACCGGTAAATATGAACTCCCACATACAAAGCTTTTACCCTTACTTTCAGCTCGCTATCAAGTACTTTCTGCTTGCAGAGTATCCATAAATGTTGGTTTGTGATGGCCATGAGTAGCTTGGAATACAAGATACCTCCTAAAGACCTAAACATATGATATTCAAGTCCTAGAATAGGATTCCCATGGCCACAATGACTTACCTCGGGGGAAACTGCAGTGGGCTTTTCCGGGCCTTTACGTTCTTTGCAGAGATTTCTACAAGAGGACGCTAAGAAGACAAAACACAAATTTACTTCATTGTGAGCATAGAGGTCTGCTTCCAGGCCCAACACACAGGAGACAGAGAGAAGCTTGAACTAAAGCTGTGCATGCACAGACAATTTTGATTGGCCAGTTTAACTTTTTAACTTTCACTCTTTGTTGATTAAAAACACCACATGGCCATGGAGTTTGACAAAGGATAGTCATCCAAAACAGAGCTTGTTACCGGCCGCTTTTAATACGTTTATTGTTGGGCACACACAATGCAATTTTCTGCCCGATCGACGGGTGATCAGATGGGAAGTTGCACCGTGTGTACATATCCAAAGTGCAGCCGATTGATAAAGCAATCGATTTTCCAATTATAGGTGCACAAAATCAATCACTTTATCAATTGGGAGCTGATCGGACATGTTAGAAATAATTCCGCATGCGATTCCACATAGGTGCATGGGTGTATGTACAGTGTGTGGGTAAGTGTGCAGACCATCTACACACAATACGTAAGTGCACAGTGTATGTGTGTACAGTGCATGGGTATATGTACAGTGTGTGGGTACGTGCGCAGACCATCTACACACAACACGTGAGTGTACAGTGTATGTGTGTACAGTGCATGGGTATATGTACAGTGTGTGGGTATGTGCGCAGACCATCTACACACAATACGTAAGTGTACAGTGTATGTGTGTACAGTGCATGGGTATATGTACAGTGTGTGGGTACGTGCGCAGACCATATGCATATAATATATAAACACATATGTGTGTGTATGGTGCATGGGTGCATTTACAGTGTGTGGAAGACAGTACAACATGTGTTTTTAGCATGGTAGCAAGTGTAATGTGCATGCACTGAGAATCCCATGTAAAAGTAAAATGGATTATTCTCGTTTTTTCCTTTTCCGATATTAAAAACAAAACACAAAAGATTATTCAAACTAAAAGCAACTTTATGAAGGAGTCACACTCACTTGTTTTCTAATGTCGTCCATGGCCTGCATGATGCCTTTGGGGAGGAGGCCATGACTGTAGGCCAAGATGGCGGATTGTTTCAAGGATATGCTTAGCATGCTCCTGTAACAGCAAACGGTGACAGTGCATTAATGTAATCCCAGAATTCTACAACATGACAACACCAGAGGGCAGAGCCGGGACAAGGTCCTTCAGCACCCAAGGCTGAGACACCAAAGTGCACCCCTCCATCCCTCCCTCTCCAGCCGGCACACACTGATTGCTATTAGACTAAGAGGCGCCCCAGGGCTCCCAACCTCCACAACACATGAATCTCTAGTTATCTGGCTTGCATTCACTGCCATGTATCCCCTTTTCTTGTTTCTTTCTGCTTCAAACACAATAGGGGAATGATAGTTGAGTGAGTTGAGTGCCCCCTCCTACACTGTGCCCTGAGGCTGGGGCCTCTCTTGCTTCTGCCTGGCAGCTGAGTCGAAACAGCAAGCACTAGCAGCTCAGAACTTCCAGGTACTTTGCCTGCAGTTCTTACTATTCCAAGATGAATCAGGAGAAATTCTTAAAGGATACCTGAAGTGTCAAGTGACATGATGAGATAGACATGTTTATGTACAGTGCCAAGCACACAAATAACTATGCTGTGTTCCTTTTTTTATTTCGCTGCCTGAAAGAGTTAAATATCAGGTATGTAAGTGGCTGATTCAGTCCTGACTGACAGGAAGTGACCATAGTGTGACCCTCACTGATAAGAAATTCCAACTATAAAACACTTTTCTAGCAGAAAATGGCTTCTGAGAGCAAGAAAGAGATAAAAAGGGGAATTTCCTATCAGTGAGGGTCACACTGTAGTCACTTCCTGTCTGAGTCAGGACTGAGTCAGCCACTTACATACCTGATATTTAACTCTTTCAGGCAGAGAAAGAAAAAAAGGAACACAGCATAGTTATTTGTGTGCTAGGCACTGTACATACACATGTCTATCATTATGTCACATGTCACTTCGGGTATCCTTTAATTTATGGGATGGTAAACTTTACCTTACAAAAAATGGCTTAAAGCACCCCTGAACAGACATGTTACATGATGAGATAACCATGGGTACATATATTACAAGGGTTTTGGTGTGCCCTGCCCTTAGGGTGACAGTCCAGGACCATGTGCTATGCGAACATGTCGAGAAGGATAAATTCTGTTGCTATGGAGGAGGAACAACGGTGCATCACATGGCTGAGTGTACTCGCATCCAAGGACTACATCTCCCGGCATGCATTGCGGGGGTCTCATGACTTTGCCGGGAATTTCAAAATGTGGCACAGCTGTGGCCTCTCCTGGGGAAGATGGCCGATCCCATATGGAGAGCGGGGCCAGGGGAGCAGCACCCTATAGCTAGGTAATGACGCTCATCCCAACCCACCAATGGCACACTCCATTACAAACCTCTCTTATGGGGATGTTCATTTTTTATATTTTTAGTTCCAGGTGTTGACTAGAGATGGCCCGAATGGTTCGCATGCTAACTTATTCGCGTGAACTTCGGTGGTTAGCGTTTGCGATCGAACACAAACTTTATGGCGGTTCGACCCCGCCCCCTACACTACATCATTAGGGTCAACTTTGACCCTCTACATCACAGTCAGCAGGCACAGGGTAGCCAATCAGGCTACACTCCCTCCTGGAGCCCCCCTCCCCTTATAAAATGTAGGCAGCATCAGCCATTTCACTCACTCATGTGGCTGCAGTAATTAATGGAGAAAACCTGGCTGCTGACTGTAAGGGATAGCGGAGATGCCGCCGCAGAGACAGGCGGCATGGCCACTGCCGCGCAGTTTCATGCTGGTGATCTGCCTGGTCCTTCTATTGCATATAGATTGAGGGCTACGCATGCGCCAGGCGACAGGACCTTTATGCGAATAGAAGGGGAGTCAGCTGATCTGCCAAGTCAGCTGACTCCAACAGTACTTCGGATTGGCTGAGTGGCTGGGGCGGCGCTGCGGAGCAACTTTGTATATATAGTACCAGACTGTCAGTTGCTTCGTGTCTGCTGTTGCAAATGCTTGCGTGTGAGAGCTCAGACCTTAGTCAGATCCCAAAGTGTGCTAGAACCAGCTGGAGCTGGGGATCCACACTTAGCCAGATTCTGTTGATAGCTTAAAGTACTAATTACATTATATTATCTGTTATGACCTTCTGCTTTCATTGACTATTCTCCTGCTTGCTGACTCTGTACCTCTGCCCATCTGATTCACGTTGCCGACTCTGCCTGAACTCAACACTGAATCAGCCTTCTGTCTTTGTACCTTAATCTGTCCGTACGTTGCCTACTCTGCTTGTCTGACCTCTCTATCCTCGCCAGTGGGCCTAGCCACTGGTGAGGGATCTGTAGCATTCACCTGCCCCTCAGGGGAAGCTTTATTGCAGTACTGTCTGTAACACCTGCTCCTCAGGTGTCCAATAGCTGTAGTATAGTCTTAATCACCTGCTCCTCAGGTGATCACCTTTTGCAGCACTGTTTGTAACACCTGCTTCTCAGGTGTCTACTGGCTACAGTACTGTCTTAATCACCTGCTTCTCAGGAGATCAACCTTGCAGCATTACCTGTAGCACCTGCTCCTCAGGTGTCCTTTAGCTGCAGTACAGCCGGACTTGCCTGCTCCTCACCAGGTGATCCTTTGCTGCAGCATTATCTGTAGTCACCCGCTCCTCGGGAGACCGCTTCTTCCTCATTACTGTTGCACCCAACACTACTCACATTGGTAGTCCTGTGTCTGGCTATACTAGCATTACTGGTGATTCTGCAGATCACCACATAATCAGGTATAGCATCTGTATTATTGGTGATACTGCAGATCACCAATAATCAGAAAATATGTTTACCTGACACCAATCGTTACACTGACATAGGAAAAGCTTAGTTAGGCTCTTGTGTTAGGCTAGTTAGCTTGCTCCTTCTCGCTTATTGCTAAAAAGCACTTCTCATCCTCAACAGCTCTTTTGAGAGCTAATGTTGTTCTTGTGATATATTTTTTTTATTTCTTTTTTTTTGTGTGTGTCCCACAGACACGTGTGTTGCATATACAGCCTTGGTAATTCCTACTGTGCCACTGCCAGGCCCAGCACATTCAGTGACTACCTGTGTGTGTGACAGGCAGCTGCACATTTGTAATACCAATAACTGCATACCCACCTGTTGTTCAGTGCACCTACCTACCTACGTGACCACATGCAGTGTCTGTGCCTGTTCATGGTACGTGTGTGTGTGTGTGTGTGTGTGTGTGTGTGTGTGTGTGTGTGTGTGTGTGTGTGTGTGTGTGTGTGTGTGTGTGTGTGTGTGTGTGTGTGTGTGTGACAGGTGCACATTTGTAATACCAATCACTGCATACTCATCTGTTGTTCAGTGCACCTACCTACCTACTTGACTGCATGCAGTGTCACTGCACCTTTTCACGATACCTGTGTGTGTGTGACAGCTGCAAATTTGTAATACCAGGCATTGCATAATTGTTCACAGTACCTGTGTGACCGCACACTGTGTAATATACCACTCTGTACATACCTGCTACCTGCACCTGTGTGACAGCTGCACATTGTATTGTAATACCAGTCACTGCATACCTTTCACTGCACCTGTGTGACTGCACATTGTATTAGTCAAGTCAGTGCATTCCTTTCACTTCAGCCCCCCCCCCCCACCCAAATATGGGCAAAACAGGTAGAGCCAGAGGATGTGCTGTTGTGATTTCGTGCGGCCCTGGACCAAAGTACACAGTGTTAAGAAGGTGCGTGCCATCAACCCCCAAGATTGTCAGGACGTAGTTGACTATTTAACACAGAACACCTCATCATCCTCAGCTTCTGCACGGAAGTGTGACATATCTTCCTCCTCCTGCTCTGATTCTGGTACCCCACTTAACACTCAGTCGGCCGCCACCACCACCACCAAACTGCCATCACCACAGGGCTCAGCGGTGTGGAATTTTTTTTGTGTGTCTGCCTCAGATGAGAGCAATGCCATCTGTACTCTCTGCCACCAAAAATTGAGCCGTGGAAAGACCAAGACCCACGTAGGGACAACTTCCTTACAAAGGCACATGATGACAAAGCACAAACTGCAATGGGATGTCCACCTGAGAACAAGCAGCACACAAAAGCAAAGCCACACACTGCAGTGGTAGATACCAGACCGCAATTATTTCTCAAAAAAGGCGATACCCAAACTGTACCGTGATGTTGAAGCAAGGCAAGTGGTGTCATCGTGCAAAGTACGGTCAGGCCTGCCCGAAGACTAAGTCAGTCTCCACACACGGCATCTCTGCCTGCAGGCCGTTTGACTCCCTTCTCCTCCACCACCAGCAGGGTCCAGGACTCCAGGCGGATTCCTGAATTTTTAAGGCCACTGCTAGCAGCGGCCGCTATAATAATTTTTCTGTTGCGTGTACATGCCTGCCTAATTTTTCTGGCTGCACTGCAGATGCAACAACAAAACAAAAGACCTGTACATGTGCCTATTCCCTTTCATGATCATTACCTTGCCGCGGTGAAGGGGCTTGCATATCACAATGAAGTAATGATCGCTGGTTATAGGAGTGTCTCAGGGGGCACACCCACGATAATAAGTTTGTTGCTTCATTGTGGACAGACCAAATTTGATCAGCTGGACAGTCACTGTTCTGTAATTCAGCTACCTCAGCCCGGCGACCATATGGGCTGGAAAGCCGCCATCACCTGCACTCTCATCATGGTGCGCACCAGTCCAGCACGGCTGTCACTACACAAACATAGGGCTGTTCAACAGGATTCCAGATATCTGTGTAACCCAGATATCCAAACTTTTTTACGCTATCCGATTCGGATTCTGGATTTTTTTAAAAAATCTGGGCAGCTATCTGTGGATATTTGGCCGCATAACGCAAATATCCGGGGATATTGCGAATATTTGGATCCGAACTACTGTAACTAAGGAGATGACGTCCTGGAGCCAGTGGTGCTCAGCAGAGCTCGAATATTCGAGTAGCTCAAATATTCGAGCTCTTTTTCAGCTATTCGAGCTCGAATACCGAGCTCGAATAGCTGTAGCTATTCGAATGGGCTATTCGAGTGAACTCGAATAGCCCACTCACTATTCGAGCTATTCGAGCAAACAGCGCTATTCGAGCTTGAATACCGAGCTCGAATAGCATCATAGCCCAGATTGATGTCCTTAGAGCCAATCAGAGGGCTCCCAGGCCCTCTGACGGCAGCCAATCACAGAGGGGGACCCTGGCCAGCCCCTACCCTATAAATAGCGGCCGCCATGTTCCGTTTTTCCATCCTTGCCTGACTTTGTACAGAGAGAGATCTGCTCCTTTGTGCTTTGGCCTAGCAAGAGCTCTATAGTGGTCAATTACCTAGCGTTTTTGCTCACATACACCTCCTATACACACCTATATTGTTGTTATTTAGATAGACATTGTATTTTAGTTAGTAGCTTATGTGTTACATAGAGACAGGCAGCTGCTGCAGGCAAGCTTACACAGCTTTAGGCCTCAGGGCCTTGCCTGTGTGGGCAGCTGTCCTCCTGTCCTCTGTTACTTTATTTCTCATCTTATCTATACCAGTGTTTCTGCTGTCCTTTACTACTGAGTGATTGTATTTTGTAGTTATTATACTGTAACTGTACTAGGACACTCACTGTCACTATTTAGCTCCTGCGTGTGTGCGCGCACAGTACACACTATTTCCTTCTGATTACTACTGATTATTGTAATTTCTAGTTGTACTTACTGTTACTACTTACTGTACTAGGGAACCTCAGTCACTGTTCATAGGCTAGCTCCTGCGTGTGTGTGTGCGTGCACTGTCTGTACAGTACACACACTCTATTTCCTTCTACTTAATCTGATTACTACTGATTATTGTATTTTCTAGTTAGTGTACTAGGGGACACACTCACTGTTCACACTTACTGATTACCGATTATTGTATTTTGTATTAGTACTGTACTAGTAATCACTTAGCGATCTAATCACTTAGTGATTAGTGTCACCTCACCCACCAACCCACTCCATTAAAGTACCCCACTTTTTCACCCGCCCTTTTAAAAAACTTTTTTGTTTAAGCCCAAAACATCTAAGATGTCTGGAAGTGGCAGCCAGCGCGGTTTGGGCAAGGGGAAGGGCAGCAAGGGAGTCAAGAGGAGAGGGAGCAGCATTGTGGCAAGCCGCGGCCGCGCCACCATGCACAGTTCCGCAGCAGCAGCAGCTGCGTCAGTGGCCAAAATTCCGCCTATAGCCACTGGCCGTGGACGCCTTGGGCGCCGCCCAGCAGGAGCAACTCACGCTGCAGAGACACAGCAGCAGCAGCGTGTAGTACCTGCTCCTATTTTCCTCCAGCCGGGCCGGAAACGTCCCATTGAGGAAAAGGATGCAGCCACTGTGGTGCAACTGATGACGGAGGATGAGCAGCCCGCCATCAGCTCTGCATCCGAGGCCTGCCCTCCACCCTCACCACCACCACCACCCCTGTTCGCAGCAGCCGCCCAGCAGGGCCTGGGGAGGAGGCCAGTTCACCGTCACAAGTTGGCAACCTGTCACTCAGCAGTATTTTTACCCCAGGCACCATCAGGGTATTGTCTGCTGTTGTTGGCGATTTGGAGGAGGAGATGCTGATGGGCACTATGGGGGATGAGGGATTGGACAGCAAGACTGTGGCGACAGTCAAGCAGCCCATCCATGCATCAGGAGAGGAGTTTGGGGGGTCATCATCCCAGTAGGACATGATTCAGGAGGGGGAGGATGATGATGATGACGTGGTGACAAAGACTGGGTGCCGCCACCACCAGCACCTGGGGATGTCATCATCAGCAGCTCTGAGGAGGAGGAGGAGGATGTGCTTGTGGGCCTTGCAAGGAGCCTGCTGGTGTCTCAGGCTCAGCAGCAGCAGCATCTGCCAGTACCACCACCTGCCGCCCCCAAGCCCCCCCCCCCCCCCCCCCAACCACCACAGGGAGACAGGCAGCAGCGGCTCCAGGCCGTAGGGGGTTGTTCTTGTCACCAATCTGGTGATTTTTCACAATGCCCACAGTTTTCAGCAAGTACACCACTTGCAACCACTGTCAGCGGAAGTTGAGCAGAGGTGCAGACCCCTTAAACTTCAGCACCAGCTCGCTCATCAACCACCTTGCTGCTAAACATTTCCACCAGCATGAGGAGTTCCAGAGGCTGAAGGCATCTGGTGCTGGCAGTGGCACCACACCAATCACTGCACAGCCTTCAGCAGCAGCAACAAGAACAGCAGCCACCTGCCCTCCTGCTCCTCCAGCAGCACCAGCAGGAGTGCGGAAACGCACTGCTGCTCCCCCCTCTGCAACTCCTGCCGCCGACACTGAGGCCTGTTCTGGAAGCCAGTCCTCAGTGGCCTCCTCTGCTGTGTCCGCTGATTCCCGTGCTAGCAAAAGGCCACGCCAGAGCCTTTTGAGCGAGTCCTTCCAGGGGGTGGTTAGGACTCTGCCTCCCAGCAGCCGTCGCGTGCGTCAGCTGAACGGCTTGCTGGCACGGGCCATGTGCTCCCAACTCCTGCCGTACACGCTCGTGAAGGAGGGGAGTGACATGCGTGCGCTGCTTGCTTGTGCAGCCCCAGACTGGCAGCTCCCCAGCAGAAACTAGTTTGCCCACAAGGCCATTCCTGCACTGCACCGCTTTGTGATGGCCAATGTGGAGCGAGGGCTGGAGCACGCGGTTGGTGAAAGGGTCCACGTCACCATGGACTCCTGGAGCAGCCACTTCGGGACAGGTCGCTACCTGTCCTTCACTGTCCACTGGGTCAGCTTGGTGGAAGGGGGTGAGGATTGGAGAGCAGCAGCGGGCACAGCAGCAGCAGCAGCAGCAACACAGTGGGTGGTGCCACCCCGCAGGGTCAGGGGAACTGCAGCAGGTTCGTCTGATCCTCTGCCATCCTCCGGCACACCTGGCCAAACCCCCCGCCTCAGCAGCAGCGTGAAGGCCCGCCACTGCCAAGCGCTGCTGCAGTTGGTCAGCCTTGGGAAGACCAAACTGACGGCAACCCATGTGTTGGCCAAACTCCAAGGAGCAGGAGAGGATTTGGCTGACCCCCAGAGGCCTCAGAGTCGGAGAGGTGGTGGCCGACAATGGGGCCAATCTGGTTGCCGCAATGGACAGGGGAAACCTGACCCACATCCCCTGTCTTGCCCACGTGCTGAACCTGGTGGTGCAGAAGTTCTTGCGCACCTACCAGGGGATGGGCGAACTGCTGGAAACGGCAAGGAATGTTGTGCGCCACTTCCGGCGCTCGGCTGCAGCCTGTGCGAGCCTGGAAGACGTGCAAAAGGAGCTGGAGCTGCCACGCCATCGGCTGATCATTGACGTTCCAACTCGCTGGAACTCCACCCTGGCGATGTTGGAGCGTCTGGTTGAACAGAAGCACGCTGTCAACCAGTACCTTGCCCTGGCCACTGTGTCCGCCGCTCAGAAAAGGGACAAGACCAGCAACATCCCATCCATCGTCCCCGATGACGACTGGAGGCACATGCAGCAGGTGTGCTTAGTGCTGGCTCCCTTTCTGCAGGCCACTAACATGGTGAGCAGGGACCATGCTATGGTCTGCGAGTGGGTGCACCTGGTTTGTCTGCTGAACAGGGCCCTCGATGCTTTGCTGGAACAGGGAGCGGCAGCCTTGGACCAGCAGGAGCGGCATGCAGCTGCACAGTCCACCTCTGAGGGGGAGGAGGAGGAGGACTTGGTGGAGGTCCCTGACCTTGCTGCTGATGAGGGGATCAGCACAGCGCAGCTGAGTTGGTGCGGGGGTGGAGAGAGGATGAGGCTGAGGAGGCAGAGGAGGAGGATGAGGACAGCACTGCCGTCGATGTGCCAGCATACGTGGCCCGCCTCTTCCCAATGGCAGCGCACATGCTGACGTGCCTGCGCAAGGACCCCAGGGTGATCCAGATGAAGCAGAGGGAGGACATCTGGATCAGCATGATGTTGGACCAGCGCCTCAAGGGGAAGTTGAGCCAGTTCCTGCCGCCTGCAGGAGGAGAGCCAGCGCAACAAATAAGGAGCTTGCAGCAGGCCCTTGTTGAGCGCTTGGAGGAAGCCTTCCCCCAGCCTTCCACCCCCACTGTCCAGCCAGCACAGAGGCAGCAGCAGGTGCCTGCATCCAGCAGCAAGCGCCCCACAGACCTGCTGTCTCTCAGCAACGAGCTCTACAGGACTGTAGAGGCTCCGGCAGCAGTGACTAGAGAGGAGGTGCATGCAGCAGCATCCTCCTCCGGTCACAGCCAGCGCCTGACCCGCATGGTGGCTGACTACATGGGGTCCTACAGCGGGCTTGACAGCGATGCCCCTGTTGATCCCATGGAGTATTGGGTCAAGTGCCTGGAGATCTGGAGCGAGCTGGCGCAGTACGCCCTGGAAGTGCTGTCCTGTCCCCCTTCCAGCGTGCTGTCCGAGCGCTGCTTCAGTGCAGCTGGTGGCGTGGTCACCGAGAAACGCTCACGTCTGTCTCACAAGTCTGTGGACAGACTGATGTTTCTCAAGATGAACCAGGCGTGGGTGGAAGGCGAGTTCCTGGCCCCTGTTGTCGGCGAGAGGGGGACATGAACTGGCTGCCGGAAGAACCATCGTTAATGTGCCTTACCACCCTTTACTATCTCCTGGCTCCTGCTCACTAAGCCAGCCTGGTTCACTTTGACTATTACGTCGCCTGCAGCCACACATTTTACATCTACAGTGGGCTGCTGTGTACTGCCCTTCTGCTGTCTGTCTGTGTTTCCCACTGCCAAGGGTACACAGATTTACCTTCTGCTGCCACTCTGCCACCAGCTATTACGTCAAACAATAGCTGCCCCTGCTGCCTGTATTTACCTTTAAAAAAAAAAAAAAAAAAAAAAAAAAAGTTAAATTTTTCTGAGGTGCCCGGGTTGAAAACTGTGTTGTCCCAGTGGTGTATTGGACACGATGTGGGCTGCACGACCGCTGTCTGGGACCTCCTGCTGTGTTTATTTATGCCCTGGTATCACCGCTAGGTACCAGGGCTATTATGTCACGCTGCCTGCCTCATTGACTGCCTGCTGCCACACACTCATCCTCCTCCTCCTGCTGCTGAATTTACCTCCTGCTGTCTGTGTGTTTCCACTGCCAGGGAGCACATACAATGGCGCTTCCACCATGCGCCACCAGCTATTTGTTACGCTCAAAAATAGCTGCATTTCTTTAAAAAAAACGATAAAAATATATATACTTTTTATTAATACTTTGTGATATAATTTTTAGAGGTGTCCGGGTTGAAAACTGTGTTGTCCCAGTTGTGTATTGGACATGATGTGGGCTTCACGACCGCTGTCTGGAACCTCATGCTGTGTATTTACGGCCTGGTACCACCGCTAGGTACCACAGCCTATTATGTCTCGCTGCCTGCCTCATTGACTGCCTGCTGCCACACAATCATCCTCCTCCTCCTGCTGCTGAATTTACCTCCTGCTGTCTGTGTGTTTCCACTGCTAGGGAGCACATACAATGGCGCTTCCAACATGCGTGCGCCACCAGCTATTTATTACGCTCAAAAATAGCGGCATTTCTTTAAAAAAAATAAAAATAAAAGAGAAAAAGAAGAAGAAGCAATAGAAGAAGAAGAAGCAATAGAAGAAGCAGAAGCAGAAGAAGAAGCAGAAGCAGAAGAAGCAAAAGAAGCAAAAGAAGAAGAAGAAGAAACCAATTGATAAAGAAATGTAGGGGGGAGAGCGCCACTGGATCCTGGAGTGCCAGGAGGTCTTAGAAATTGTCCCAGGTGTGGGTGGTTTTACAGATTGGGGCCAGCTTGGCCCGCAAAAGATGGGACTTGATGTAATTTCTGGCCAAAAAACAGGGCCAGCTTGCAACGTGGGTCCTCCCAGCGAACAGGCAAAAGCGCCCCTGGATAGTGTTGGGCGAACAGTGTTCGCCACTGTTCGGGTTCTGCAGAACATCACCCTGTTCGGGTGATGTTCGAGTTCGGCCGAACACCTGACGGTGCTCGGCCAAACCGTTCGGCCATATGGCCGAACTAAGAGCGCATGGCCGAACGTTCCCCGAACGTTCGGCTAGCGCTGTGATTGGCCGAACGGGTCACGTGGTTCTGACCCGAACGCGCTCTGATTGGCCGAACGGTCACGTGGTTCGGGTAAATAAATACCCGAACCACGTCATATCTCCGCCATTTGTCTGTGGGTTTAGCTTTGGGTAGGCAGGCAGGGTAGTTCGCGCTCCAGCCACGCTAGCCAGGGTCCCCCCTGTCATTGTGTCACTGCTGGGAACAGTAGTACACCGCTTGCTCAGCCACACTATATAGCATTCTGTTTACTGCCACTCTGTGTACCTCGCTCAGCCACACTATATAGCATTCTGTTTACTGCCACTCTGTGTCTGCTGGGAATAGTAGTACACCGCTTGCTCAGCCACACTATATAGCATTCTGTTTACTGCCACTCTGTGTACCTCGCTCAGCCACACTATATAGCATTCTGTTTACTGCCACTCTGTGTCTGCTGGGAATAGTGGTACACCGCTCGCTCAGCCACACTATATAGCATTCTGTTCACTGTTCTGTGTCTGCTTGGAATAGTGGTACACCGCTCGCTCAGCCACACTATATAGCATTCTGTTTACTGTTCTGTGTCTGCTGGGAATAGTGGTACACCGCTCGCTCAGCCACACTATATAGCATTCTGTTTACTGTTCTGTGTCTGCTGGGAATAGTGGTACACCGCTCGCTCAGCCACACTATATAGCATTCTGTTCACTGTTCTGTGTCTGCTGGGAATAGTGGTACACCGCTCGCTCAGCCACACTATATAGCATTCTGTTCACTGTTCTGTGTCTGCTGGGAATAGTGGTACACCGCTCGCTCAGCCACACTATATAGCATTCTGTTTACTGTTCTGTGTCTGCTGGGAATAGTGGTACACCGCTCGCTCATCCACACTATATAGCATTCTGTTCACTGTTCTGTGTCTGCTGGGAATAGTGGTACACCGCTCGCTCAGCCACACTATATAGCATTCTGTTCACTGTTCTGTGTCTGCTGGGAATAGTGGTACACCGCTCGCTCAGCCACACTATATAGCATTCTGTTCACTGTTCTGTGTCTGCTGGGAATAGTGGTACACCGCTCGCTCAGCCACACTATATAGCATTCTGTTTACTGTTCTGTGTCTGCTGGGAATAGTGGTACACCGCTCGCTCAGCCACACTATATAGCATTCTGTTTACTGTTCTGTGTCTGCTGGGAATAGTGGTACACCGCTCGCTCAGCCACACTATATAGCATTCTGTTTACTGTTCTGTGTCTGCTGGGAACAGTAGTACACCGCTCGCTCAGCCAGAGTATATAGCATTGTGTTTACTGCCACTCTGTGTACACCGCTCAGCCAGACTATATACCATTGTTTACTGACACTCTGTGTACACCGCTCAGCCAGACTATATACCATTGTTTACTGACACTCTGTGTACACCGCTCAGCCAGACTATATACCATTGTTTACTGCCACTCTGATTCTGCTGGGAACAGTAGTACACCGCTCGCTCAGCCAGACTATATACCATTGTTTACTGACACTCTGTGTACACCGCTCAGCCAGACTATATACCATTGTTTACTGCCACTCTGATTCTGCTGGGAACAGTAGTACACCGCTCGCTCAGCCAGACTATATAGCATTGTGTTTACTGCCACTCTGTGTACACCGCTCAGCCACACTATATAGCATTGCGTACTCTGCCAGTCAGTGTGTATATTGCTGGGATCAGTAATACTCCACTCACCGTCAACCACTATATGAGCTCAACATGAGTTCCCCAGAGACCTCCGCTGTGAGCAGCACTCCCAACAACAGCAACAGCCAACGCCCCACGCAAGCTATAACATCCACCCCAGCAGCCAGTGGTCAGCAGCAGCCCTCCCCGGAGGAGAACGTTGTGTCCATCAGTCCGTCGCCAGAGCGATTAATGAGGGCTGCCATTGAGGAGATGATGGGGCCTGATGTGGAGGAGGAGGTCTGGCTCAGGCCAGCATCCCAAGTTAATGTTGAGGACGATGAGGGGTCTGTGTCTGGGGATGTTGGGGTGGCAGAGGTGGTGGGTGGGTCAGACTCAGGAGAAGAGTTGTATGATGAGGATGATGATCGGGACCATCTGTATGTGCCTCAGAGTCCGACCCCGGAAAACATGTTGTATCGTGTGTTTAGGTACTAAAATCTGCGTTCCCTCCCAGTAGTGTTGGGCGAACAGTGTTTGCCACTGTTCGGGTTCTGCAGAACATCACCCTGTTCGGGGTGACTATATAGCAGACTATATAGCATTGTGTTTAATGCCACTCTGTGTACACGGCTCAGCCACACTATATAGCATTGTGTTTACTTCCACTCTGTGTCTGCTGGGAACAGTAGTACACCGCTCACCCGCCACTGTATAGCATTGTGCTCTGTGTCACTGCTGACAATAGTGGTACACCGCTCACCCACCACTGTATAGCATTTCTGTACTGCCACTGTACTGCTGCCAGTCAGCGTGTACTTTAAGGATAAGTGAAATGAGGAAGAAATCCGGTGAAAGAGGGAGGGGCAAGGGAAGAGGTGTTTCCCCTGACGGTTCACGTACAGGCCACAGGGGAGCACCCAAGAAAACCCACTCAATACTGCCCATGTTGTCCAGGACAACAACCCTCACAGATCCAAAAGAACAGGACCAGATAATTACTTGGATGACCTCTCAAGCGTCCAGCAGTGGGTTAAGCAGCACCAGCACATCACGCACGAGGTCCGAGTCCTCAGCCAGTTAAAGTCTGGGCTTTCTTTGAAGACTGCACTGAGGATGTTACCATGGCGATTTGCAAGGTGTGCAAGACCCGCCTGAGCAGGGGAAAAAGTATTAACAACCTCTCCACCACCAGCATGAGCCGCCACATTCTATCCAAACATCCCACTCTGTGGGCAAACGCGGCAGGACAGGGTACCACCAGCAACACTGCCTCCCTTGGGTTCACCAGACTCACCACCAGACCCGCCTCAGCAGCAGCAGTAGCCCAGCCATTGCGTGGTTCACAACATTCACAAACATCAGACGATGCTGACACTGTCACTTTCCGGACTAGTGCTCTTGAGGTCTCCCAGTGTTCATCAAACACAACAACCAACAGCCCTTCGGTGTGCAGCGCTACGGTTGAGTTGTCTGTCTCTGAGATGTTTGAGCACAAGAGGAAATTGCCAGCAAATGACCCCCGGGCCGTGGCAGTAACAGCCAGCCAGCATAGCCAAGCTTCTGGCCTGCGAAATGCTGCCATATCGAGTGGTGGAGACAAACAGCTTCAAGGGCATGATGTCAGTGGCCATCCCACGTTACGTGGTTCCCAGCCGCTACCACTTTGCACGCTCTGCAGTGCCTGAGTTGCATGAGCACGTGGTCAGCTAAATAACCCGAAGCTTGAAGAATGCCGTTGCCTGCAAGGTTCACCTCACCACTGACACCTGGACGAGTGCGTTCGGCCAGGGTCGATACATCTCCCTTACCGCGCACTGGGTGAACCTTGTGGAGCCTGGCAGCGATTCCTCACCTGCTACGGCGCGGGTGTTGCCCACGCCGCAAACAGCTGGATAACAACAGCAGCACCTACCTCTCTGACTCCTTCTCCTCCAACGCATCTCAAAGCTGTACCTCATCCGGAAATGCTAACCCAGCACCAGCAGCAGTAGGATCGTGGAAGCAGTGCAGCACAGCTGTTGGCATGCGTCAGCAAGCGTTGCTGAAGCTGATCTGCCTTGGGGATAAGCAGCACACAGGGGAGGAAATTTGGAGGGGAATAAAGGAACAGACGGATTTGTGGCTGGCACCGCTGGACCTGAAACCGGGCATGAAGCTAGACACCTGGCACGAACTGGCAATGTACGCAATAGAGGTGCTGGCTTGCCCGGCAGCCAGCGTTATGTCGGAACGCTGTTTCAGTTCTGCCGGAGGCATCATCACAGATCGGCGTATCCGCCTCTCCACAGAAAATGCAGACCGTCTGACTCAAATTAAAATGAATCAATCCTGGATTGGAAACGACTACGCAACACTCCTGGACCCCAACCAAGTAACATGACCGATGAACATCTGGGATGGTTTAGCGTTTCCGGTCCCTGTTTATTGAACCTCTCATCTGTATTACATTTATGACTGCATGGCGGCAAAAAGCATTGCTGCTATATCCGCACGCTTTTTGTCCTCATGCAAGGCCTGGGTTGTTGTGTCTCACAAAGCGTGGCCTTCTCCTCCTGCGCCTCCTCCTGTTCCATCACGTGTGCTTCTGCTGCTGCTGCTGCTGCTGGGTTACCGTTGCCGGTCCCTGTTTATGGAACCTCTTATCTTTATTACATTTATGACTACATGGCGGTACAAAGCATGCTATCCGCACGCTTTTTGTCCTCATGCAAGGCCTGGGTTGTTGTGTCTCACAAAGCGTGGCCTTCTCCTCCTGCGCCTCCTCCTGTTCCATCACGTGTGCTGCTGCTGCTGCTGCTGCTGGGTTAGCGTTGCCGCGTGGTCCCTGTTTATTGAACCACTTATCTTTATTACATTTATGACTACATGGCGGTACAAAGCATGCTATCCGCACGCTTTTTGTCCTCATGCAAGGCCTGGGTTGTTGTGTCTCACAAAGCGTGGCCTTCTCCTCCTGCGCCTCCTCCTGTTCCATCACGTGTGCTGCTGCTGGGTTAGCGTTGCCGCGTGGTCCCTGTTTATTGAACCACTTATCTTTATTACATTTATGACTGCATGGTGGTACAAAGCATGCTATCCGCACGCTTCTTGTCCTCATGCAAGGCCTGGGTTGTTGTGTCTCAAAGCGTGGCCTTCTCCTCCTGCGCCACCCTCCTCCTGTTCCATCACGTGTGCTGCTGCTGGGTTAGCATTACCGGTCCCTTTTCCTGGAACCTCTTATATGTATTACATTTATGACTGCATGCCGACAAAAAGCATGTTACCTGTGCAAAGAAAACAGACATTTCCCGCATTTAAAAGACAGTTTTCCCTTTGAAACTTTAAAATCGATTTTCTCAAAAACTATAAGCTCTTTTTGCTAAAAAAATTTTTTCCTCTTGTACCCACTCCCAAGGTGCACATACCCTGTAAATTTGGGGTATGTAGCATGTAAGGAGGCTTTACAAACCACAAAAGTTCGGGTCCCCATTGACTTCCATTATGTTCGGAGTTCGGGTCGAACACCCGAACATCGCGGCCATGTTCGGCCTGTTCGGCCCAAACCCGAACATCTAGATGTTCGCCCAACACTACCCCTGGATCCTGGAGTGCCAGGGGGTCTTGGACATTAACCCAGGTGTGGGTGCGTGGAGGCTTATGAGATTTGGGCCAGCTTGCCCCACAGAAAGCTGGTTGGGGTTAGGGTTATAGGGGAAACAAAGAAGAAAATGATTCTTTGATGCTTTCCATGTAAGACTATAAGGAACAACAATAACAATAATATTTTTATAGTGCTTTTCTCCCTGGGGACTCAAAGCGCTGTGACCCTGCATTATGGGGAAGGGATAGGTTTGGAGACTTTTAGGTTTCTGTTAGGAACCAGCATGGCTCTTGAAACTTGGTGCACAGGTAAGGGGCATATTGACTCACAGGCACTCTAAGTTTGGGGTCACTAGCACCCCCAGAAGTGAAGATACCACATCTAAAAAAAAAATGAAGCTAGGGTTGGAGGCCTTTTCTTTTAGCAACCAGACAGGCACTTGAAACTGGGTATGCAGGCCAGGTCAGTTAGAAGACAAAATCACCCTGTGCCCTGGAATACTGTCTACCTATGCCCCACCATACTACATTAGCCTGTGCCTTGGCATACTGTCTGCCTGTGCCCCAACATACTACAATAGCCTGAGCCCTGTCATACTGTCTACCTCTGTCCCCAACATACATCATCCTGTATCCAGGCATACTGTCTACCTGTCCTCCAACATACTACATCAGCCTGTACCCTGGCATATGGTCTACCTGGGCCACAGCATACTATATCAGCCTGTGCCCTGGCATGCTGGCTACCTTTGCCCCAACACACTACATCATCCTGTGTCCAGACATACTGTCTACCTGTGCCAAAACGTACTAGATCAGCCTGGCACTTCCATACTGTCTACCTGTGCCAAAACATACTACATAAGCCTGTGCCCTGGCATACTGTCTACCTGTATCCCAACATACTACATCAGCCTGTACACTGACATTCTGTCTACATGTGCCCCAACACACTACGTCAGCCTCTGCACTTGCATACTGTCTACCTGTGCCAAAACCTACTACATCAGCCTGTGCCCTGCATACTGTCTACCTGTGTTGCACCATACTACATCAGCCTGTGTCCTGACATATGGTCTACCTACATGTACCCCAACATACTACACCAGCCTGTACCCTGGCATACTGTCTACTGGTGCCGCAACATACTACATAAGCCTATGTGCTGTCATCCTATTCCGCAACACACTACATCATCCTGTGCCCTGGCATACTGTGTACTTGTGCCCCAACATGCTACTTAAGCCTTTGCCCTAGCATGCTGTACACCTTTTCCCAAAATACTACATCAGCCTGTGCCATAGCACACTGTCTACCATGTGCCACACCATACTACTTTTGCCTGTACCCTGGCATACTGTCTACCTGTGCCCCAACATACTACATCAGCCTGTGCCCTTGAATAAGGTCTACATATGCCCCACTGTTGCATACTACTTTCCTGTGCCCCACCAAGATACTACATCATCCTGTGCCCTGACATAAGGTCTACCTGTGCCCCAACATACATCAGCCTGTGCCTTGGCGTACGGACTTCCTGTGTCCCAACATACTACACCAGTCTATGCCCTGGCATACTGTCTTCCTGTTCCCCACCATACTATATCAGCCTGTGTCCTGGCATACTGTCTACCTGTCCACAACATATTACCTCATTCTGTGCCCAGGCATACTATGTGCCTGTGCCCCAACATACATCATCCTGTACCCCAACATATTACATGATCCTATGCCCTGGCATACTGTCCACCTGCGCCCCAACATACTACGTCATCCTGTACCACAATATACCACAACAGCCTGTGCCTTGGCATACTTTCTCCCTTTTCCACAAAATACTACATCTGCCTGTAACCTGGCATACTGTCTACCTGTGGCCTAACACACTGCATCAGCCTGTACTCGGGCATACTGTCTACCTGCGTCCCAGCATACTGTATGATCCTGTACCCCAACATAAATCAGCCTATGCCCTGGCATACTGTCTCCCTGTGCCCCAACATACTACATCAGCCTGTGCCCTGGCATACTCTTTACCTGTGCCCCAACATGCTACATCCACCTGTACACTGGCATTCTGTCTACATGTGCCACAACACACTACATCAGCCTATACCCTGGCATACTGTCTACCTCTGCCACAACATATTATATCAGTCTGTGCCCTGTCATACTGTCTACCTGTGCCTCGACATTCTACATTAGCCTGTGCTCTTGCATACTGTCTACCTGTACCCCAAAATTCTATATGCATGATAATCTGAGTGATCATACGAGATAAGAGCACTAGAGACCCTGAGAAAAAGTCACCATACACATTGACAAAGGGGGGTAATATGGTGTCAATGGACAAATGCATGAATAATCAAATGTGCTTTAATATCCTTAAAGCGGAACTGAAAACATTCGTAAAACTAACAGTTTCACTTACCTGGGGCTTCCCTGTCCTGTCATGCGCCGGTCCTCCACGATCCCCCGTTCTCCCACTGCCAGGTAGTTTCGTTTCACAAATGGGCCACTGCGTCTGCACGGCTTTGGCCACGCATATCCTTCTTTGTGTTCCTGTCCGCAATAGCACTATTGCAGAAGGCAGCACAGAAAAAGGATACGCTTTGCAGGGCTGTGCAGGCGCACTCTTCCCTCAACTTAAAAGTCGAAGAACAAATCTAGCTGGCGGCGGGGAATGGAAGATTGTTGAGGAAAGCTGTGGGACAGGCCAGCTGCAAGGGGCTTGCAGAAGCCCCAGGCAAGTGAAAATGTGTGTTTTGATAATATCTTCAGCTTCACTTTATCGACACTCAACAGTATGCAGTATTGAAAAAGAACTCACTGAAAGATCATTAGAAGTGTCTGAAACTAATTTTGAAGGGTGGTTTGGAACAGGGTTCCCTGTGTTTAGATGATTATACACGACTCAAAAAATCAATTGCACATCCCATATTATCACTTTTTATGCACTCCCTAAGACACACAAAATTGTGACTCCCCCCCCAGGGAGCCCTATTATATCAGGTAGAGGGAACCTCGCTGATGAGATCAGCCAATCTGTCGATCGATTTCTGCGCCCATTTGTGAAAGCCTTTTTCCTCCTATTTGTGAGACACAAAAGACGTCCTCATAAGTCTACAGAACATGGAGGTGTCTGAGACCACTATGTTAGCAAGTGTAGATGTAGAGTGCCTCTACAGTAATATACGCCATGAACTAGCCATTGCAGCAGTCTCACACTTCCTGAGTATGAGAGGTAAACATCTGGAGGCAAACAACCGACTTCTTAAATGTTATACTTATTCACAATGTCTTTCTGTTTGGGGGCACTTCTACCATCAGCAGAGGGGCAGTGCTATGGGCATACACAAATTGGTTCCTGGGCTGGTGGGAGGACACCCTTGTTTTTGGTCAGGATTTGATATTTTACATGTCTCACATATCATACTGGGGGCAGTTCATAAAAAAATGTGGTAATTCTATGGGATCCATCCCATACAAACATATTAGCCAAGTGCTTTCCAAAGGATTAGAATTTTTAAAAGCACTCAGAATCGCTCTGTGGGCACCAGCTCTAGATGAGGATAAGAGAGCGAGTGACAGTGAGAGAGAGTGA
This sequence comes from Hyperolius riggenbachi, assembly GCF_040937935.1. Lineage (NCBI taxonomy): Eukaryota > Metazoa > Chordata > Amphibia > Anura > Hyperoliidae > Hyperolius > Hyperolius riggenbachi. The sequence continues at coordinate 190,535,036 of NC_090657.1, forward strand.
TCAAAAAATGATGTAAATGAGGGAAAATAGCTGAGATTGATGATTATGAGTCAGGTTGGCTGAGAAGGAATGAGAGTGGCTGAGAAGGAATGAGTGTGCAGACAAGGAAAGTGGCTGAGAAGAAATGAAAGTGGAAGTAATGAAAGTGACAGAGAAGGAATGAGAGTGGGTGAGACAGAGTGAGGGTGGCTGAAAAAGAATGAGGGTGGCTGAGACAGAGTGAGGCTGGCTTAGAAGGGATGGGAGTAGCTAAGAAGGAATGAGAGTATAGACAAGGAGAGTGGCTGAGAAGAAATGAAAGTGGAAGGAATGAGAGTGGTTGAAAAGGAATGGGAGTGGCTGGCACAGAGTGAGGGTGGCTGAGAAGGAATGAGAGTGGCTGAGAAGTAATGAGAGCGGCTGAGAAGGAATGAGAGCGGCTGAGAAGGAATGAGAGCGGCTGAGAAGGAATGAGAGCGGCTGAGAAGGAATGAGAGCGGCTGAGAAGGAATGAGAGCGGCTGAGAAGGAATGAGAGCGGCTGAGAAGGAATGAGAGCGGCTGAGAAGGAATGAGAGCGGCTGAGAAGGAATGAGAGCGGCCAGTGGCGTAGCTAAGGAGCTGTGGGCCCTGGTGCAAGTTTGACAATGGGGCCCCCCCAAGCACTCTATACATAACAATTGATACGGCGCACCAAAACCTGCCAATGGCAACTACAGTGTCAGAGGTGCAAGAAAAGCATGGGAAACAGTTTCTTAAGGATTACCAGTATTCAAAGTATCTATAGAAGTCATTATTATGGGCACAGGACCAATAGAGAGCTAATACTGTAGTTGGGGGAGGGCCCTTTGGGGCCCCTCTGGCCCAAGGGCCCCGATGCGGTCGCTACCTCTGCAACCCCTATTGCTACGCCCCTGAGAGCGGCTGAGAAGGAATGAGAGCAACTGAGAAGGAATGAGAGCGACTGAGAAGGAATGAGAGCGACTGAGAAGGAATGAGAGCGGCAGAGAAAGAATACAAGTGGCTGAGACAAAGTGAGGGCAGCTGAGAAGCAATGATAGTGGCTGAGAAAGAATGAAAGCGTCTGAGCAGTAATGATAGTGGCTGAGACAGAGTGTGAGTGGCTAATCATTGGGTATTTTCCCTTTGCGGTCAATTCTCTACAATTACTAGAGAAGGCAGAAATTTTTGTTTTGTTTTTTGAGGTACCATCGAAGTCTTCAACCCATCAGAAGTTTCAAGAGTCATTGCAGCTGATTGTTATATGCTGCATGGCCACGACAAGAGTGGCTTAGAAAGAGTGAGGATGGCTGAGACAGAGTGAGTCTGGCTGAGAAGGAATGAGAGTGACTGAGAAGGAATGAGTGTGTAGACAAGGAGAGTGGCTGAGAAGAAATGAAAGTGGAAGTAATGAAAGTGACAGAGAAGGAATGAGAGCGGCTGAGACAAAGTGAGGGTGGCTGAAAAGGAATGAGGGTGGCTGAGACAGAGTGAGGCTGGCTTAGAAGGAATGGGAGTAGCTGAGAAGGAATGAGAGTGTAGACAAGGAGAGTGGCTGAGAAGAAATGAAAGTGGAAGGAATGAGAGTGGTTGAAAAGGAATAGGAGTGGCTGGCACAGAGTGAGGGTGGCTGAGAAGGAATGAGAGTGGCTGAGAAGGAATGAGAGTGGCTGAGAAGGAATGAGAGTGGCTGAGAAGGAATGAGAGTGGCTGAGAAGAAATGAGAGCGGCTGAGAAGAAATGAGAGCGGCTGAGAAGGAATGAGAGCGGCTGAGAAGGAATGAGAGCGGCAGAGAAAGAATACAAGTGGCTGAGACAAAGTGAGGGCAGCTGAGAAGCAATGATAGTGGCTGAGAAAGAATGAAAGCGTCTGAGCAGTAATGATAGTGGCTGAGACAGAGTGTGAGTGGCTAATCATTGGGTATTTTCCCTTTGCGGTCAATTCTCTACAATTACTAGAGAAGGCAGAAATTTTTGTTTTGTTTTTTGAGGTACCATCGAAGTCTTCAACCCATCAGAAGTTTCAAGAGTCATTGCAGCTGATTGTTATATGCTGCATGGCCACGACAAGAGTGGCTTAGAAAGAGTGAGGATGGCTAAGACAGAGTGAGTCTAGCTGAAAAGGAATGAGAGTGGCTGAGAAGGATGCAAGTGGCTGAGAAGGGTGCAAGTGGCTGAGAAGGGTGCAAGTGGCTGAGAAGGGTGCAAGTGGCTGAGAAGGGTGCAAGTGGCTGAGAAGGGTGCAAGTGTCTGAAAAGAATAAGAGTAGCTAAGAAGGAATGAGGATGGCTGAGAAGGAATAAGAGTGGCTGAAACAAAAAGTGAGTGTAGCTGAGAATGTATGAGAGTGGCTTACAAGGAATGAGAGTGGAAGGAATGAGAAGGATGAGAGTGGCTGAGAAGGATGAGAGTGGCTGAGAAGGATGAGAGTGGCTGAGAAGGATGAGAGTGGCTGAGAAGGATGAGAGTGGCTGAGAAGGATGAGAGTGGCTGAGAAGGATGAGAGTGGCTGAGAAGGATGAGAGTGGCTGAGAAGGATGGAGAGTGGCTGAGAAGGATGAGAGTGGCTGAGAAGGATGGAGAGTGGCTGAGAAGGAAGGAGAGTGGCTGGGAAGGTATGAGAGTGGCTGGGAAGGTATGAGAGTGGCTGGGAAGGTATGAGAGTGGCTGGGAAGGTATGAGAGTGGCTGGGAAGGTATGAGAGTGGCTGGGAAGGTATGAGAGTGGCTGGGAAGGTATGAGAGTGGCTGGGAAGGTATGAGAGTGATTGGGAAGGATGAAAGTGGCTGAAAAGGAATGAGAGTGGCTGAAAAGGAATGAGAGTGGCTGAAAAGGAATGAGAGTGGCTGAAAAGGAATGAGAGTGGCTGAAAAGGAATGAGAGTGGATGAGACAGAGTGAAGGTGGCTGAGAGTAGCGAGAGTGGATAAGAGAGTGAGTGACAGTGGGAGAAAGTGATTGAATATGAAAGTAATATAAATAATATACTTACCTCAGCATCTTGTCTTCTTACTCTTTTCATGAGATTAGATAGCCTGTTACTGGTACCCAGATATTTGTCTTTAGCTCTGTAATGAACTTCAATGCGTCGATTACTTGGTATAGAAGACTGAAAAAAATACAAAATAATAAAAAAAAAAAAAAAAAAAAAAAAAAAAGTAACCTAATGTATAGAAATACCTGGTTGAATCTTTATCAATAACTCAGACCCTTTGATGTTCTTTCCATACTCTCTGGCTTATTTTTGTCATATTGTCTCAAAAAAAGCACAATTTCACACAGATAAGCACCAACTCTTCTTCCCCCAAAAAATTAAATAGTAAAATAAATAAATAAATAACATCTACTTCTCCTTCTATGTTGGATATCTGATGCGGAATTGGACTGCCAGGAAAAACAGATTACATTATTAACTGGATATATAAATTCCTTACTCAACTGCTAAGTGCAAAATACATGCTAATTGTTTTACTTCATTCTCTTCATTCACTCTGCAAAAACGCTTACAGAGGCACTTTATACAAAAACGAAGCACGCAGGTAAGCACCGGGAGGGTAAAAAAAAAATCTTCATTACAGCAGTATTGTGGCTGTTCTGGCAATTTCAGCTGTTCAGCAGGAATGCCACATTACCGCAACTCGGAAACTTTAGACCAATCACAGAACTCAGAAGCACTAGGCCAATCAGTGAATGCAGAATTTTTAGGTGAAAATTGAATTACTGCAGTAATTTTAGACCCATCACAAGACTCAGACACTACTGAGTCCTGCGACTGGCTTAAAATGTCCGTGTTATTCCGAATTCTGTGGTAAACTTTCAGATAGAATTTCAGATTTACATGAAATTTTGCATTGCAATTTTGCAAAATTACTGCTCATCACTACAGTGGGATGCACAATGAGGGGGATATTGGAATGCAGAAAGTAATAGTGAGAGGATACGCTGGAATACTAAGACAGGAGGGGACATTGAAATGCTAAGTATAGATGACAGTTTGGTGGGGCAAACAAAGTTTGCAAACCAGTGTTTGCAAATCTTCAAACATAAAAAACACTCAATATGGGGTTCCCTGTCTGCCCACAAAGTCTGCTGCATGTAATTCACCCCATTCCACCGTCATGATCTCCCACCATCACCAGAGCACAGAGAATGAGATAGGTGGGCTGTCCAGTCACCACCTGTGACAATCCAGCCCAGCGATCCCGTCGATATCTGCTACCTTTAGCGTACGCAAGAAGTACGGGTGCAGACGGACAATGAGACCGGCTGCTGGATCGTCAGAGGGTGAAAGGTTAATGCGAAAGAGCGTGCCAATCCCGTCTAATCTGCTCCTGTTAGCATACGCAGGAAGTACGGTGAACAGACTGACAATAAGGTTTGATCGCGCAGCTGCCGACAATATGTAATGGAACAATTATCCACCAATCCCGGATTACTAGTCCACTGTTGCCATGCAGGTCTCATGCACTAGAGACTGCTGGAGGCAAATTCACTGTGTGCATAGTAAACAGTTAATATTGGTTGGAGGTGCCCATACATGTACAATCCCGGTTGTACGTACAATCGGTAAACTAAAAATATCTATTTTGCGCTGGAAATCGGGTAAATACACTGCTACCACTGTCTGGTTGTATGGAGCAGACAGTCTCCAATGCTATCATAATACGGTAGCCAGCCCAATCACGTTCGACATGCTCCAGTCGCCGTTCGGGTAATAGTCACTTCCGACGGCTTACAGACTGTGAGCAATGTGAAGTTAAAAAGAGGTTACTGGGTCCATATATGATGCAATCTCGATTATATCCACTGGAGAAAACTAAAGTTATTGAATTCGCACAGGAAATCTGGTACTAGCTCATCCTAAAAGGAAGAAACGGTTATTTACAACCTAGCTAGCAAATCAACAATTTATAAGCAAATAATATAACAATGCGGTAGTATGACTGACTCTTCAGAGGGCAGATTTGTTATAGCAGCAATCAGATGACCAGAACAGCCACAAGTCTGAACAATAAAACTTGTTAGTTTTATTCTAAAAACTACATACAAACACAGCTTACTTTAGAACATATTGATTTGAGAGAAATAGAGAGAAGAGATGAAAAGAAACAGAAGGGGCTTGATTCACAAAGCGGTGCAAACTGTTTAGCACGGGTGTGCTAAACAGTTAGCACGTGAAGTGCCGTTCGCGGACTTTTGCACGCGCAGTTTGTAATTGCGCATGCAAAAGTCCGAGGACGCGCAAATCGCGGCACTTTGCACGAGCAAAAGTCCGCGAACGGCACTTCACGTGCTAAATGTTAAGCACACCCATGCTAAACAGTTTGCACCGCTTGGTGAATCAAGTCCAATGCCTGGATATACAGTTCAAATACCATTATTGGTAGTCCATGCGGCAATCGCAAGTCTTTGGCGTAAAGTCCAAGATGGCGGTTTTGGCCCGTGTCCTGTTGGCTGATCGATTTGATGTTAATTTGACGTCAGATGAAAGGGGAAGGGCCTAGAGCTTTCTGGGCTCTCTGTAGTTATAGCCCCCATTCCAGCATGGAGGGGTTAGGGGGCATGGATCACACACCTCTTTGGAACAGGAGATATGCCCGCCCCTCTCATGGACACAGGAATATACCTGAATCATGATAGGTGTGCTAATCTGAAAACCATACAGGTTATGTTATATCTAGTAACATTTTTAGGTTTGTCAGAATTTATCAAGAACGTTGATACCAAACTTGGGGGGGGGGGAAATCAGACCCCTGGGGTATTAGAGGGTTATTTTAAAACAGTCTTACGCTAGATCTGGGAGTCCGATTCGTCCGTAAACCTCTCAGAACCAGCGTCCTGCGGAATTCCACAACCTGTGCAGATTTGATGGGCATAGAGATTTGCTATGCCATGAATTATGAAGGAAATAAGGAAATATGGATAACATATGAATATTGGGTATCTCAGGGCCACATGGGGGGTCAGCTTGGATATGGATTCTCTTTGATCCTTCAGCTGAGGTAATCCTGAGAGAACCCCCTGCTGTGATCGGTTCCTACCAGTCTGGAGAAGGAGGCTTTTTAATTAGCTTCTGTCCACCTAATCTCTGATGGATGAGCTATAAACTTCTCAGGGGGTGCTTGGGAACCACTTTCACACATAGGTGAGGGGTTTTTGTAATTAGAAGCTACCAAAGAGCCAGGGAGCAGAGAAAAAAAAGTGGATTTTAACCAAAAAAAATGTCACTCTGGTTGCTTGCAATGAAACTTGCATGTGCGTTTGTGACTTGAATGGCGCACGTGCGGTTTTCTCGGGAACCATGTGCATCACACCACCCTCAGAGCATAGAGAGCTGGATGGGTGGGCTGCCCCATCACCGTCCTAGAAGCATAGAGAGCTGGATGGGTGGGCTGTCTAGTCACTGCCCTTGGGTCATATAGAGCTGGATGGGAGGACTGTCCAGTCACCACCCTCAGAGCATAGAGAGCTGGATGGGTGGACTGTCCGGTCAACCTCTTCGAACCATAGACAGCTGGATGGGTGGGCTGCCCGGTCATTGCCCTCAGAGCATAGAGAGCTGGATGGGTGGGCTGTCTAATCACCACCCTTGGATCGTAGAGAGCTGGATGGGTGGGCTGTCCAGTCACCACCCTCAGAACATAGAGTGCTGGGTGGGTGGTCTGTCCGGTCAACCTCCTCGAACCATAGACAGCTGGATGGGTGGGCTGCCCGGTCACCGCCCTTGGAGCATAGAGAGCTGGGTGGGTGGCTTGCCCGGCCATTGCCCTCGGAGCACAAAGAGCTGGATGGATGGGCTGTGAGTTTATTTTTGCCAGTCTGATCACAATTGTCCGATCGCTTGAACAATTTTTCCCTAAAAACTCGACCATTAGTGGCCAGGCCACCTTTAAGGTTGCCACTATCGATCCATTTCCTAGCAAAAAAAAAAAATCATTCAAGTGATCAGATAATTCTGATCGGAAGTCAAATATTGTTATATATTGAACACCATCAACAAGCCAATTTGCTTCCCATTTATCACAGCCAACCATAAAATACAAATTTTGGTTTGACGATGGGTGGATCGATTGTGCCCATCAGTGGACAATATTTACAACCAATCTGATCACATCGATCAGAATTATCTGGTCGCTCAAATGATTTTTTTTGCCAGAAATTAGATTGTATAATGCTGGGGGTCATACTTTCTGACCACCCAGCACAACAAGGCTAAGAGCTGGATAATGGAAGAGGCTACACAGGCTGCCCAGAGCAACTGCAGCTCTGGGCTACCGAGATCACTACAAATAAGATGCAATGGCAGCGCAGTGCGATGTTGCGCTGCTCTTGCGATAGCAAGAATTCAGACAGATACAAGACAGGACTATAGATTTGAGAGTAACTAGTAGCAACCCGAAGCTCACAGTCAGCCCACAGAAATAGAGCAAGCAGGCTAACAAAAGTCACCAGCAAGCATCCACACAGGCAAGACTACAGGAAAAAATGTAACTAATAGCAACACAACTATGCTAGCTAAGCACGGGTGATCACGATAAGCGCAACCTACCAAAATGTGCTAAACTGACTAGCTAACACAGTAACTGAAAAATCTCCATAGCTTGAATAAAGAAAATAAACGATTCAACTAATGGATAAATATATAAAAGCAAGTGTGCATATATATTTATCAAGAACTAGCTAAGCACAAGTAATGGTAATTAACAAGACGGACAACAGACAGACGGAATGCTAAGCCAATCTAGTCGCTGTTTCAGCGACGGCGACATTCACACGGAGATAGACAAGGCTAACAGGTAGGAGCGAACTAATGGCAACCGCTGCTATAGTTCATCCTCAAGAACAAGGCTAGAAGGAATACTACGAGTCACCAATGTGGTGCTGGCAGATTCTAACTATCAGGATCAGAAGGATTTCACTGAGCCCCCGCAGGGCAGCAAACATCCAGCAGACATGACAATACAGAGCAAGGCATTATACATTTACAATAACAACTTTCACAGCATAGACCCAACAACAACTCAGAGAGCTGAACGCTATGATGGGCGAGGACAAAAAGGGGAGGCAGAGACTTTTATGCCGGCATTGACCAATGGATGCAAGCATGCAAACATCCACACATGGTAGTCATCCAATCCTGAGCTGGCTTGATTACCATTTGCTAGCTGGTTGTGAACGCAAAGTACTCTCATAGGAAATACATGCAGTATTATGTAACAACATGCCTGCAGGAAATCCAGGGCTATCTGGCCACAGCTCAGCTGCAACAAGCAATTGGTGGAATTATGACAGCATCCTGAGCTGCCCAGAACTGCAGAGCAATTGCAAATGACTTTGGCCTCTATTCATAAAGCATTACCGCATGCAGTAATGCTCAAAACAGCTGACTTTACCAACCAATCATAAGGCCTCTTTTCTACGAACTGTTGACAGGCAGTGAAATGCCTCTCAAACTCTCACAACTGCTCGCTGCTGCTTGGTAACTGCTCACTGCTGCCTGGTAACTGCTCCATGCTGCATGGTAACTGCTTGCTGAGCACATAGTTCAATCGTTTGTGGAAAGGAAGTCTAAAAGCTGTTTCTGCATGAAAAGCTACAATTCCTGAGCAGTGCGGGAAATTACCGCCTTATGCGGTGATTATCACAACACATGTCACTACATGTCAATTCATAAAGATTAGAGCAGGTGGAATGGGAACAGAGAATACAGGCTGTTTAGATAACGCGATAAGCATGCGGATAACAGCCAAGCTAATAGAGAAAGACCTCCCAGACAGCAGCAGAGAGAGCAGAGCATCCCAGAATACCAAGGTTGTGTTTTTTAACCCCTTGGGTACCTGTTTTCACATCAGAAAGCCTGCATGTGTAACATTTCTTGAAGTTCTTCTAAGCTGTGGCAATTAAATAGATTGTTTAGAAAGACTAATAGACAGATTCAGTGCAGATTCAGGGCAAGGAGAGGCAGTTTAAAAAGAATGCACATGTAAAGGGATGCTGGGGCTGCCTCTTCTATAGTAACTCTGTCTCTGCACAGAGAAAATGTATCAACTCAGCCAGCACCGGTAGTTTAATTTGGGAATTACCTGACCTTTCATGGCAATAGTAAACTTTTTTTATGAATTAGCACACAAAAGTCTAAAATACCGATGCAGTGTTTTCCCTCCAATATTTTTTTTCCACAAATGTTTTATGAATAGAGCCCAATGTGACTCATTGTGAATGCACAACCAAATGCAGGCTGACAAGCCAGAACTGTCCATTTGCGGCTCCACCACAATGGACAGAACACGCCACAGGAGGAATCCTTACAGATTGTTTTTGGCCACGTTTAGGGTGCATACACATTTACATTTTTATTGTCCAATCATTACCCAATTTTACCACTTCCAGACACCTTACCTTAAAGAACAAGTGACACCCATGCTAACCTAGAAATAAAAACCACATATATAAGTAGATAAATACTACCTCTACTTACATAACAGATGTATTGTGCTATCCACGTAATGATTCCTGTGAATTTTACAAAAGGAAAAGCAGAAAATCCTTTTCTAGGCAGTGGCCATCTTGCCAAGCTAATGCTGACATCATATCCTCCCTGACTCTTGTTTCCCCTCTCCCTTCTCTTGCTCATTGTGTATTCATTAGCTGTCCTCCTCCCAGAGTCTTTTTTTTTTATTTACACATCCAATCACTCAGTCACCTCAGCCTTGCTTGTAAACACAAGTGATCAGCTAGGCAGGGAAATAAATGGAAGAGGAGGAATACATTATAGATAAAAAGAACTCCCAGCATTCAAAAGAACTCCCAGCATTCAACTTTTTGGCACTGTTTGGCACTAGGGCCAGTGCTCCTATAGTATGTAATAACTCCAAACCACAACAGCAGAAAAAAGTTTTGAATGCAGGATTAGCATCTTTATCACTTAATACACTCAGACCAGTTGCTGTTGAAATTTGATTTTTATGGTGACAATACCGCTTTAAGGAGAGTGACGTTTAACTAAAGCTTAGCAAACACTTTCAATTATGATTTTCCAATCATTGACCATGTAAGGTGTCCATATATCAGGTGACTTTGGAAGCAGATTGACCAAAATATGTAATTATTATTATTATTATTATTATTGAATTGGTTGAAAATCGATGCCGCCTAGTGCAGGCCCAACCAACAATGTGACCAATTGTGGGCCGAAATTGGTCACGTTACACGATCGCACCAATTGCAAGGTGTCAGGCCGAAGTTGGTTGGTCAGGTGTGCGGCGGTATGGCCTCTGCCCCCATGTATAAATGTGCCCCCCGCTGTGTGCATTTATACATTACCGGTCCTGTGTCAGCCTCCGCGTGGGGCCCGTCCATCCCCCGGGTGGCTCTGCCGCATACACGCTGGCGGCAGCACATAACGTGTGACACTGTGCGCCGCCACCAGTGTGTATGCGGCAGAGCTACCCAGAGGACATCAGGACACCACGTGGAGGCTGACACAGGAAAGGTAATGTGTAAATGCACATATTGGGGGGCACATTTATACAATTTATACATTAGGGGGCAGCGGCAGGGCAGGTACAGTGGACTCAGACAATTCCCTGAAGATTTAATGCTGTATATGGCAGCTCGACAAAGATGCAGATCTCTCTCTAATCAGATTTGCTTACAGATAAATTTGTCTCTTTGTTGAATCTGCCCATAATATACTGATGTATGGCTACCTTAAGTTTAATGTACAAATGTTCAATACTATGAGCACATTAGGTAAGTCCTCATATTACATGGAGTTGGTAAACTTGGTCAGTGATTGACCAATCATAATTGAACGTGTGCATCAGGCCTTAGGCCTTGTTCACACTAGGCAAGGCATAGGGCCGTGCGTTTGGGACACAAGCGCACCCAATCACACGCCATCCGCGTTGTGCAGCAGATCCTATTAATTACAGTGAATGGAATCAGCAAGATGCTTTCGCAAAAACGCATTCAGCAGTACGATAGCGCATCACACTGCTGCGCAGTGCGCAGTCTGAGCGTCAGAAGTGCTCTCTATGCACTTCTGATGTTCTTGCTGATCGCATAATATACTTGCTGCCGAAATGTGCACGGCAACACATATGGTGTGAATAAGGCCTCAGTTTTTTTATTTTACTTTTAGGTGCTAGTGATTTTAGATAAAAGCGCTTGTGCAATGATTTTCTATGAGAGTGTTCACATGTGAGCGTTTCAATTTTATTAAAATCACAAACGCGCCACATGTACCATTTTCTGAGCGATTTAGCTCAATGGAAAGTATAGGGAAATCGCAAAGTGCTTGAAAAAGTGCTTTGTATAGTGATTTCCTGAGTGCTTTTATGAATAAATAGATTGTATTTATTCTTCCAGGATAAACAGTTCACTTCCTGACTGACGTCAAGAAGTAAAAAAAATCATCACTGAGCAAAAGCGCTTAGAAAAGTGCTTCTCTAAGCAAAAAGTGCTGTAATAAAAAAATCACAGTATAAATCGTCTGACAGCACTTGCGATTTGTAGTGTGAACGAGGCCTTAAGACTTGTACATGCTTTCAATTATAATTGGCCAATCACTGACCAATATTACCACCTCCATGTAGTATAAGTTCCCCTACACAATTTGCTCATAGTATTCAATATCTGTTGACTCTCATACCTGAAAATTGGTCATTGAAATTGGTCAGTGATTGGTCAATTGTAATTGAAAGTATGTACCAGGCTTAAATCGCATGCAAAAACGTCAATAATACATGTCTATGTGCCTTCCTCAATTTTAGGAAGCATCTCTGATTCAGCAATGCAATTTTTTTAGTGTTTTAAAAACGACATGCATTACTTTATCACATGCTGCATGCAATTTTTCATTGACAATGATTGCTACTGTGAAAAAATGGACACACTTGGGCTGGTTTCACAGTGAAACATTAAAGTCCCACATTACAGCAGCCAGTAACGCAGCCTAACTCACAGCACTGTAAAATCAATTGTGCTGTTCACAGTGGCCACATTGCGTTACATTTGAAACGCAGCACGTTTAAACAAAGTGCTGCATGCTGTACATTATACTGGGCTAAGCAGCGTTAGACTGCTTGCACATGCTCAGTAATGTTGGAGGAGGAGGAGGTCTCCCTCATCCTCTGCGGCCAGCCACATGGCTAAATAATATTCACTGCATTGCAGAGACTCGTGGTAGGACTGTAGTGTTGTCCGGATCATGAACAAATCGCTCATTTGATCCAGATCTTTTTTGTGAGTCAAATCATCCGGATCTTCACAATGAAAGATTTGGTTCACAGTGGATGTCTGTCTTGAAGAAACAGGAACATACAGAATGTACAGTGCAGGGAAAGTCCTGTCCTGCTAATCATTTCACCCAGTCTGCTTCCCTAGTAAAATGATTCGGTTCAAAGATCTGGATCTTTTAAATGATCCGAATCCTTAAAAAGATCCGGACTTCCTATCACTAACCTGGAGCGGCTGCTTTGAGAGCTGCATAACGCAGCTCAATATGACGTCCAACTTTAACACCACCATGCGTTGCGTTAGGGGCACGTTATGCGACCATAACTTCCCCTAAACCGCAACGTCTTGGTGTGTACATAGCCTTATAATGCAAACATACTTATTGTTTGAAAAATGGCATGTGAGAAATCGTTTGCATTTCCTGTCCTGATGACACAAGTGTGGACATTTACACTAGCACTGCATGAAGTGGAGCACATTTGTCTGTTGTCATGCACGTTTTCTGCATAGGAATACACATTTTAACTGAGAACCAATGTTAATCAATGGACTAGTTCACACTTAAGGTGGCCACACACGATACATATTTTTTTTTACATATATATTTCTTTTTAATTGAAGATTTACAATCAATTTTTTTGCTGATTGATTGTAACATTCTAAAAAGTAGAACAATGTACTACACCTGTTTTAATTTTTTTCTGAATTATGGAAAAAAAATGATTGAAAACTCTGAAAAAAAATCGGTCGTGTCTCTACATTACAAAATTGTTAATCTACAGCGCACGATACAATTTTTCAAAAAATTGATCAGAAACTTACACCACTCACGATCAAGAAAATCATGCTGACACAGAATAAGTTTTAGGGCTCGTTCCCACTATCGCGAATCCGCATGCGTCCAACGCATGCGGATTCGCACATGTAATGTGAGTGGATGGGGCTGTTTCCACTCCTGCGGCGGCGTTGTGCGTTTTTTGTTGCGGAGAAAAAACGCACAAAAGAGGCAACGATTTCGCCTGCGTCGGGAATCCGTGCGAATCGCCACTAATGTATTTAATAGTAAAAACGCATGCGTTTGTTACATGCGTTTTTACCCGCGATTTCGCACCTTTTTCAATTTTTATTTTGCCCTGGCAGTGTCATGGTTAATTTCGCATGGCACCCTGCCATGCGAAATCGCACGCGAAATCGCGGGTAAAAACGCATGCAGAAACGCATCCGCATGCGTTTTTACAAGCGTCGGAATGCCGGCGAATCGCGTCGCAACAGTGGAAACAAGCCCTTACTGACACACACCCCATGCAGCTCTAACATGGGTATGGCAACGCAAAAGAACATGGGCACGGTCATGAGTGGTACCAAACATACATGACCTTGGCAGCCTTGTAAGTGCTCCTACGGAGGAAGTTTGAGCACCGCCATAGTGTTTCCCCCAAAATACACATAATCTGACAGGATTTCACACAAAATGCACGTAATCTGGCAGATTCCCTCTAACATACACATAATCTGGCAACTGTTTCCCTCCAAAATAAACAAACAATGTGACTACAACAGTTTTAACAATGGATCCATGACTGTTACAAATGTTACCATATATTTATGGATAATCCATAAAGGTGGCCATACTTTAGGGGACTTGGTGGCCAATCGATCATCCAATTCGATTATAATCACATTGGACGATAATCGGTGCTGCTAAATGCACCCCCGATCGACGATGCAATCAATTTTGTCCTGAAATTGGTGCATGCATTGGTCAGACACGCTGCAAGGTGTAGGGCCGACTTCCTCGATTGGGTGCGTGGCAGTAACAAAGAGCGATGAAACCTCCGAAGCTGTTTCCACAGTGTAAAGATGTACATGTGTGTGTTTATACATTACCTGTCCAGTGTCACAGTGTCCTGCCCCTTTTCCATCAGCCCCATATATGCCATCAGCGTGTGTGATGGAAGAGCGGTGGATTGGGACACTGGATGGGCACTGCGATACAGGACAGGCAACGTATAAATGCACACGTGCACACTAGGGAACAGCAGCAACGCTGTGCACTGGGCAGATTTCCAAAAGATTTTAGCATGAAATTGATTTGAAATCGGCCTGTGGTGTATGGGCAGCTGATGGATCTCTCTCTGATCAGAGAGCGATCTATCCCTTGGTCAAATCTGCCCATCACTGCTAGACCTTAAAAAGGACCTGTAACTTTAAAAAAGTCTCCTGGGGGTACTTACCATGGGAGGAGGAAAGTCTCTGGATCCTATTGAGGCTTCCCCATCCTCCTCCATCCCACGTTCGCAGTGCTAGCAGTCCCTGAACGGCAGCCATGTAAATATTTACCTTCCCGGCTCCAGCTAAATAGCGGCTCTAAGCTTGGGGTCATTCGGAAATAGCCAATCCCAATCGGATCTGCTCTACTACACAGGCGCAATTCACTTGCACCACAGAGTGGTCCCGATCAGGATCGGCTATTTCCACCTGATCCCAAGCAGAGAGCCGTTACTGCGCCTTCACTGGGGAAGGTTAATATTGCCACAGCCGACTTTCCTTGTGGTTTTGGGGGCCCAGCTCAGCCACTGTGGGATGGAGGACAGGGAAAGCCTCGATAGGATCCAGAGGCTTCCCCCTCCCGAGGTAAGTACTCCCCAGGGGACGTTTTTGAAGTTACAGGTTCTGTGTGTGCGATATCCCAGCTGCAGCCACTCCATTGTCAGGGCTGCCATTGAAATGTGAGCTGCAGCAAAGAGAACATTGGCTATCATTCATAAAAAAATCTGTGCGGGAAAATACAGCATTCGGTATTTTAGACTTCTGTGTGCTTCATAAAAATGTTTACACTTGCGATAGCACTGCGGTATTTTCCCGAACTAGGCTGGTGGAAACACTAGAAGCCTCCAGAGACAGAGTTACTATAGAAGAGGCAGCCCCAGCATCCCTTTACCTGTGCATTTTTTTTAAACTGCCTCTCCTTGCCCTGAATCTGCACTGAATCTGTCTATTAGTCTTTCTAAACAATCTATTTAATTGCCACAGCTTAGAAGAACTTTAAGAAAATGTTACACATGCAGGCTTTGTGATATGAAATATATCTGAAAACGGGTACCCAAGGGGTTAAAAACCACAGTCTTGGTATTCCAGAATGCCTTTTTTTGCTCTGCTCACACTGCTGCTGCTGCTGCTTGGGAGGTCTGTCTCATTAGCTTAGCTGTTCTCTGCATGGTTATTGCTACTTCAAAGGGAGTGGTAATCTCCGTACTGATACCGCTTGCTCTAATCTTTATGAATTGACATATGGTGACATTTGTTAACATAATCACTGCACAAGGTGGTAATTTATTGCACTGCTCAGGAATGTCAGCTTTTCATGTGGAAACAGCTTTTATGAATAAACACTTTGCTAAGTGCTCGGTAAATTCAGCTGTTTTCAGCATTTCCGCATGCAGAAATGCTTTATGAATAATAGCCCTTGTCTATACTTAGCCAGGTACTTATCCGTTAGCCGGGCGCATCCGGCAGGTGGCGCTAATTACTATTCCCCCTCCAGGCCGACATGGATAGTAGGGAAAGATGTAACTCTGGTGGAGTTTTGTCGCCACCTAGAGGATGCGCCCGGCTAACGGATAAGTACCCTTAGCCATCCAATCTAGCCTCTGCAATGCTGGGAAATGCTCCTGCAGTCAGCCACTCACATAACCATCCTTACGTTACCACATCCTCACGGGGCCAAATCAGAGGGAAAAATAAACTGGAAAGATCATTGGCCAAGGGGAGTGACAAAGGCTGAGGCTGGGTTGCAGTAACTGGCTGGATAAACTGAGGTGCAGGACTGTCTCGTACAGCAGTGAGCTCATATTGCAACATGTTGTGGGTGGGGCTTGGCACTAGCATCAGCCTACAGCTATTACTATGGGCTCTATTCTCAAAGAGCCAAAAGTACCGCAAAATTTTACCGCTAAATTCCCGCCAGCGGTAAACTCCGCATTTTTTCAGCATTCACTAACATTTTCCGCATGTTTGCCGCATGCGGGGAAAAAGATGCGGAAACAGCCATTATTCATGCGGGAATCATGCGGTAAAAAGGTCGCATGAAAAAGTGTTTAAAAAAAAATAATTAAAAGTCCAGCAAGCACAGCCCTTAAGCCTCCAGACTTCATTAAAGTCAATGGGATTCGGAATATATCACCTACTACTTGTAGGTGATAAAAAATTGGTAATTAACGACGAAATGATGCGCCTGAACATTTTTGAGAATTGATCTTTTATTGCGTAAAATACCGACTTTTGCGGAAAGTTTTCCGCATGAATCCCGCACTTTTACCACACTTTTTCCGCATGCGGGAAAAACATGCGGAAAATTTAGAGAATGCAAACTTGACGGTATTTTGGGTGCAAACTTCCCGCATGTACTTTACCACATGCGGGAAGTCTTTGAGAATATAGCCCTATGGGCTGAGGCTGAGCCTGTCACAATCACTGGCAGGGGGCGTGGATTTGATATCAGAAGGAGAGAGATTGGAAAAAGCTTGAATAGCTCTGCCTCCTGCACTTGATTTGTTTGAAATGGATTTCTTTGGCATGGAATCCCACAACGTGCTGCCTGTCTCCCCTGTACCTGCCATCGTATGCCTGCTCCAGCAGGGCCTGCAGCAGAAGCTAGCCTCATGCCTCAGCATCCTCATAATAACTAGCTGAGCTCACATACTCCCTGTCAGGGGGAGGGAGAGGGACACAGATTGTGCATGCACAGCAGCAGCTGCTTCCCCCAGTTACACAGAAGCTGTATCTGCCCTGCCCCCCAACACACAGAATCCGTATCTGCACCCACCAATCAGCAGCTGCCTCCCCCCATCACACAGCAGCCACATCTGCCCTCCCCCATCACACAGCAGCCGCAGCTGCTTCCCCCGGTCACACAGGAGCCATATCTGCGCCCCCCCCATCGCACAGCCATCAGCAGCTGCCCCCAGTCAGGGGTCTTTTCCACTATGAAATGCGATCGCGTTTCAATTTCCACCATGCGATTGCGATTGAGCTACTATACTCATTATAGTACAGCTCAATCGCATACAAAACGCGGCAGGATGACTATTGTGCTTTGACCAAAATCGCATCGCAATCGGATCGCACTAATGGAAATTGCTGCTGCAGTTTCCATTAGTTTAATGTACCTTGCGATTTGCGATTAGAAGCAAATCGCAAATCACAGGGTAGTGGAAAAAGGCCCTCACACAGATGCCCCCCCCCCCCCCCCCGAATCACACAGCAGCAGCCCCCCATCACACAGGGATATGTGGGGAGAGGCAGTGTGTAGCAGGAAGAGGAGAGCTGAGTTTAAAAGTGTAGGTAAGTGGCCAACTGCATTAGGACTGGGCTTGTGTCAGCTAGCTTAGCACAGCAAGAGTAGCCACCAGCACAGCATAAAGGGATACCTGAGGTGAGAGGTATATATGGAGGCTGCCATATTTATTTCCTTTTAAGTAATACCAGTTTCCTGGCTATCCTGCCAATCCCCTGCCTGTAATATTTTTAGCTATAGACCCTGAAGAAGCTTGCAGCAGGTCTGGTGGTTCTGACTGTTCTAACAAGATTATCTGCATGCTTGTTTCTGGTGTGATTCATGCATTACTGCAACCAAATAGACCAGCAAGATTTTTTAAAAGGTAATGCATATGACAGAGTTCATATCTCGTTTGTTACAGTTGTCCTTTAAATGATATGTGAGGTAAATTAAAAAGGAGCATTAAAGGGAACCCAACGTGAGAGGGATATGGTGGCTGACATGTTTTTCCTTTTAAATAATTCAGATTTGCCTGGCTGTCCTGCTGATCCTCTGCCTCTAATACTTTCAGCCATAGACCCTGAACAAGCATATGCTGATCAGATGTCTATGACAAATCTGACAGGATTAGCTGCATGCTTGTTCTGTGTATAAAGTTATGCTGCATACACACTTGATATAAAAGTCTTTGGAAAAGGTAAGATCACAGACCAATTTTACCCCATTCCATGTAGTATGAGAGCCATACTCTACACAGTCTATTCTATGGAGCTGCACTCCCCATCAGATAAAGTATTTTCAAGATGCTGCACACAAAGATGCCCGTACACATTCAAAAGATCATTATCTGCAAAAGATCTGTTCCTGCAAAAGATCCATTCCTCCAAAATGCATTCATAGTCTATGAGATCTGCAGATCATCATACATGTCCCTGTGATGATTGCCACACCTAAAAGAATCCCACTGTAGAGTGTGCTCCTGGCCGCACTGCATACTACAGCTCCCAGTATACATTGCAGCTTGCATCTGCTGGCATGCATTGTGGCTGGGAGTGTACTCTACTGCAGGATTCTTTGAAGTAGCCCCAAGTAGGTAAATCATGGTGCTGCCCTTAAAGGGGGAACTAAAGTAAGAGGTATACGGAGGCTGACATTTATTTCCATTTAATACCAGTTAGCTGGCAGCCCTGCTGGTCTATTTCTCTGTAGTAGTATCTGAATAACACCAGACACTAGCATGCAGCTAGTCTTGTCAGATCTGACTTTAAAGTCTGAAACACCTGATCTGCTGCATGCTTGTTCAGGGGCTGTGGCTAATAGTATTAGAGGCAGAGGATCAGCAGGGCTGCCAGGCAACTGGTATTGCTTAAAAGGAAATAAACATGGAAGCCTTCATATACCTCTCTCTTCAGTTCCCCTTTAACACCCTTAACTAGTGCTCAATGGGCTCTATTCACAATAAGCAGTTTGGTTTATTAAAAAAAAAAAAGGGAGATAAAATACCTCATGCGGTATTTTACACTTTTTATACCAAATTCACAATTTTTCTCCCATGAGGCAGAAGTTTGGTAATTTACTGAACAAACTGCCTCAATCCACTAAGCCCTTGTCTGTAAGTTTAACTTACCAGCCTTCTAGCAGGGCAGCAGGGAGCTGTGTGTGTGACTCAGAGGTTTTCCAGACTGTGCCGCCTGTCATCCCTTTAGATGTGCTGGAGCCACCAGGGGGAGCTCTTCAATGTGCTAAAATACAAATATGCACATCTAAAGGGATGCCGGCAGAGTTGTAGCTTGTCTCTGCATTGATACACTGAAAGTCCCACCTGCATACCTATTGCATCCAATTAGCATGAGAAGGAGGCTGTGTGGCTCTCCCTATTGGCTGCCAGGTTCTCCCCAAAGGCTGTCTGTTAAGTTACTGCACAGAGACAGCATGAGGAGAACAGGTTGTTTGCTGCTGCGGGCTGGAGAAAATTACCAAACGATTGGGTATCATTCATAAACAGGCTGTCGGTAGTGCGGGAAAACACCGTTCTTCTCCGCAACCGGTAATTAAGACTTCTGGGTGGCCATTCATAAAGAAGTCTGCCTGTTGCGGAAGAAGTGCGGAGGTTTTCTGGAGGAAGCTGGCGGCAGCGTGGCGGAAGACATGCGGAAACTTAAAAGCTGCCCGATTCCCTCCCTGCGCTGCTCTGTCTGATGCTGCTTGGGAGGTCCGTCCCATTCATTTACACGTAATCCGCCCGCCTATCGCTACTGTCGAGCAAGCGGTATTTTCCTTCCGGATACCGCTTGCTCTAATCTTTATGAATGAACGTGTTTGTAACTTTTTCTAGATAAATCTAGAAAAACTCCGCACAAGGCGGAAATGTATCGCTCTGTCAGCTTTTCATGCGGAAAGAGCCTTTATGAATGGGGATTATGCTGAGTGGTCGGTAAAGTCACCGGTATTAAGCATTTCCGCATGCGGAAATGCTTTATGAATGATACCCATTGTGTCTGGTAAATGTGTGCAAATCATTGTGAATTGACATTTCTTGCCATTTCCCGGTGTAATTATGGCATAAGTCGGTAATTTACCTCACTAGTAGGGAACTGTTTTTGTTGTTTTGTTTTTGTGCGGTTACAAGTTTAGTGAATTGTAATTTGGGAAGGTGATCAGAAAAATCAGCTGTTTTGAGCATTAACGGTAGAGTTGGGCCGAACAGTTCGCCTGGCGAACCTCTCTGGGCCTCTTACTACTTCCGGGTCGCAATGACCCGGAGTAGTACGCCTGCGCTGCCCGGCGGAGCGCGTCCTAGATCGCGCTCCTGTTGCCGGGCGCTCTCTGCGCATGAGCGTGACGTCACTCATGACGTCACGCACATGCGCAGAGAGTGCCCGGCAACGGGAGCGCGATCTAGGACGCGCTCCGCCGGGCAGCGCAGGCGTACTACTCCGGGTCATTGCGACCCGGAAGTAGTAAGAGGCCCATGAATTTAGAGATGTTCGCCGGCGAACGGTTCGGGAACCGTTCGCCACATCTCTAATTAACGGTACTTATCCGTTAGCCGGGCGCATCCGGCAGGTGGCGCTAATTACTATTCCCCCTCCAGGCCGACATGGATAGTAGGGAAAGATGTAACTCTGGTGGAGTTTTGTCGCCACCTAGAGGATGCGCCCGGCTAACGGATAAGTATCGCATTAATAAATGCAGTAGTGCTTTCTGAATAGAGCCCATTGTACTTTAAAGTAGGGATGATCAATGAAAGTAAGTTCATGCGGACTTGTCAAAATGTTTATGCAAATATATGTAGCTTAAAAATGGACCAATCAATTGAACCCGTGTGAGACTTGACTGGTCAAATTTCAAGCTGAATATTTGCATATAAATTTACATACATCCTGAGCTGTGGAGCCAAAGGGGTCTATTCACAAAACCATGTGCGGTAACTTTTTTTTGGGTGAAAAATTACCTCCAGTGAGAATTCACTAAAAATAGTGAAAATAGTGAGTATTCACTAAAAATGTACCAAGTGTGAAATGTTTGATAAAAGTGCGGTAAAACAGGTGACAAAACTGTTAGTAATATGTATGGAAATAAAGCTTTTTTGACCACTGTAGGGCAGCCCATTTACTTGCCACACATTACACAGAGACGACCCAGGAAAGCCTGTCACATTATCCCTATGTCTGCTTCCGTGAAAGCAGGAAGTACATACACTGGAGATTTTTTTGTTGGATTTGTATCAGCTGTAACAAAGTAATGTTTTTATTTAAAGGTAATTATGCTGTTGCTTATCTTTTAGAGCAGAGAGGAATTTCCTCCTCGGCATCTATAAAAACATCTAAAAGACTGTACGAGGTCTGAAAGTGCGCCTTGATATTAGACAAACTCGTCTTTTCTGCCTTCTATGTAAAATTGACAAACTCAATCAAAGACAGCTCAAAAGGCTCCATCCTGAAGGCCAAAAGCAGAGAAGTGATAATTATCACCTACCACCATTTGTAGGTGATAAAAAAAATCCTTAATCAACACCAACTTTTCAATTGAGAATCTCAAATTGGAGATACATTTTGAGGTAATTACCACACTTTTACCTCACTTTTACCGCATGAGGTAATTTAGGGAGAAAAAGAGTGAATTTAAAAATGGAGATATTTTGGTCGGTGTTTATCACTACCTAATTTAACTCATGCAGTAACTCGTTGGGCTCTATTCTCAATGAGTTACCACATGAGTTAAATTAGGTAGTGATAAACACCGACCAAAATATCTCCATTTTGAAATTCACACATTTTTTTTCCTCACTAAATTACCTCATGCGGTAAAAGTGAGGTAAAAGTGTGGTAATTACCTCAAAATGTATCTCCAATTTGAGATTCTCAAGTGAAAAGTTGGTGTTAAGGATTTTTTTTTATCACCTACAAATGGTAGGTGATAATTATCACTTCTCTGCTTTAGGCCTTCAGGATGGAGCCTTTTGAGCTTTCTTTGCTCGAGTTTATGTCAATTTTACATAGAAGGCAGAAAAGACGAGTGTGTCTAATCTCAAGGCGCACTTTCAGACCTTGTACAGTCTTTTAGATGATGTTATAGATGGCGATTGGCGAGGAGGAAATTCATCTCTGCTCTAAAAGATAAGCAACAGCATAATTACCTTTAAAGAAAAACATTTTTTGGTACTTATCCGTTAGCCGGGCGCATCCGGCAGGTGGCGCTAATTACTATTCCCCCTCCAGGCCGACATGGATAGTAGGGAAAGATGTAACTCTGGTGGAGTTTTGTCGCCACCTAGAGGATGCGCCCGGCTAACGGATAAGTACCCATTTTTTGTTACAGCTGATACAAATCCAGCAAAAAATCTCCAGTGTATGTACTTCCTGCTTTCATGGAAGCAGACATAGGGTTAGCATCCTGTGTTTACATATTAGCTGCTCTGCTGAGGCAGCTAGCTGGCACAGCTGAGAGCTAAAATTACAGTTGTGATTATTCACAGATGAGGGTGAATTAGACAGGCTAAATTATATACATACTGGATGCATTTTATAGGTTTTCCTTCTGCCCTGTGCAAGAGTTGAGGTCCCACTTTAAATGTGACAGGCTTTCCTGGGTCGTCTCTGTGTAATGGGTGGCAAGTATTTGGGCTGCCCTACAGTGGTCAAAGCTTTATTTCCGTACATATTACTGACAGTTTTGTCACCAGTTTATCACCTGTTTTACCGCACTTTTATCAAACATTTATCACACTTGGTACATTTTTAGTGAATACTCACTATTTTCACTATTTTTAGTGAATTATAACTGGAGGTAATTTTTCACCCAAAAAGAGTTACCGCACATGGTTTTGTGAATAGAGCTCACTGAGAATAGATCCCAATGTCAGTTGAAGCAATTTTGGTACCTGGAATTGTTGGTTTCACTAAACCGAGGAATCAGAGTTGGATGATTTTTGTACCTACTCCACAGCTCTGTATAAATCTGCATGAACTCAAATATTTGCATCTCATTGATAATCCCTACTTTAAAGTGTACAAGCATTTATACTTGGCACTTCCTCCAGCCCCCTGTGGGCTCCCTCGCCATCCTCCAGGGCTGCTCTGTTTCTCCACTGGCTGGCCTGGTATAAGGGAACCTTAACTGAGAGGGATATGGAGGTTTCCTTTTAAACAATACCAGTTGCTTGTCAGTCCTGATTATCTCTTTTGCTGCAGTAGTGGCTGAATAATACACCTGAAACAAGCATGCAGCTAATCCTGTCTGACTTCAGTCAGAGCACCTGATCTGCATGTCTGTTCAGGGGCTGTGGCTAAAAGTATTAGAGGCACAGGATCAGCAGGGGAGTCGGGCAATTGGTATTATTTTTAAAATAAAAATCCATATGCTTCTCAGTTCATTTTAAAGCTGTGACTGGGCTCAGTCATGTTCCCCTGTGTATACCTGACTGTGTGCAGCCCCAATGATGCTTATGTGGCTGGTTGTCTGCACAGAATACTCCTAGCCACAGGAGTATGGCCACGGATGCTCACAGTCATGCATTTGCAGAACTTCCAGACTACCAAGCTGGACAGAGGATACATGGATGGGACTGGGAGGATGGTGAGGTCGGGAAGCCCACAGTCTACAGGGGGCTGGAGAAAGCACCCAGTTAACTATAAATGCTTGCAGTCTGGAAGTCTTGGGTTTCCTTTAGGACAGACAGGAGGTTTAACTGTGTGCTTGTTGGGTAGTTCAGTGTCCCGTCTGCTGCCTGCCAGTTGGTATGGGTCAGCCATCCTGCAGCACAGTAGGTCACACAGCATAGCATCACCAGGTCAGTTGGTCACTCAGCCAGCCAACACAACACAGTCCACATCAGTTCATTAAGCCAGGAAGCCCAGTTCCACAAGCTTGTTAAGCCAGCACTGCTCCCATCACTGCCAGTCCAGCCAGCACAACATCTCCAGCAGGCCAGCCGAGCACAACTCCCAGGCCAACACAGAAGCTCTGCCATTATTGTAAAATGCTGCCTGTTTATGGTATTTCTATGTGGGAACACGTGTCACAGCTTGACTCTGGCCTGGTGCCCCAGATCTCCCCAGGGCCCTAGCAATGCCCCTGGTCAATGAAACGGTAACAATTTTGTGTTGATGTCAATTTTATATTGATTGGAGGTCATTTTTTGCTGCTTAGAATTTGACCATTAACATATAGCCAGTATTTGTTATAGAGCCCCTGACTAGGGATCGGCAAATGATAGCCAGCTGGTGCAGTATTATGCAAAATTTACATGCAAATGTATGCATCTTGAAAATGGACAATCACCATGGCAGGATTTATCTGACTAATTTACAAGCTGTATATATATTTGCATATAAAATTGCATGATCCTGAATCAACTTGTTAGCATTTGCATCAAATTGACCCTCCCTACTACTGCATTATGGGAGTTCCCGCCTCCTGCACACAGGCGGCCTTAGCTTCAACTATAAGCTGTTTTCTGACCACCAGGGGAATTTGGTCTGGTGTGAAGTGCAATCCTGAAGGTGTTTTTTTTTTTTGGGGGGGCGCGAGGTGTGATGTGTTATTTTGGAAGGCGGGTGGGTTATACAGCAGTATACATGGTGGATATGCTGTTGCTGTGGTGGATAACAGGTCTGTATTAAGAGTGTGTGTGTGTGTGTGTGTGTGTGTGTGTGTGTGTGTGTGTGTGTGTGTGTGTGTGTGTGTGTGTGTGTGTGTGTGTATATCTATCTATCTATCTATCTATCTATCTATCTATCTCTCAATTATACGGGACCTGGATCAATATAATACTTTCTATTGGTTTTAGATGTTGCAGACATGCATATTGCATGTAGGGATGAATGGGCAAAATTCTCTAACTTGATTTTGTAGTAAGTTTAACTTGGTGTTTTTTGTGTGTGTGTTTTGCTTTTTTTTTGTGTCTGTTTTAATGCGTTTTTGCAGGTGATTTCAGTAAAACGCTCAAGCACTAGCAGTTTTGAAAGTGCAATAGAAAGCTATGGGCCCATTCTCACTCGGGTGATTTGCGTTAATCACCTGCGATTAATGCAAATTGCTGAAAAAAAAATTGTATCCTGCACCATTTTCAGGCAATCGCATTTAGTGCTACAGAAACGATGATCGTGGAAAATCGCCCCAAGTGTGAATGGTGATTTTTGGCATAAATCGCCAGAGCAAAACGCTAGCAAAAGCGCTAGCGTTTTGTGTTTTGCGTTGTGTTTTGCGTTTTGTGTTTTGCAAGTGTGAATGGGGCCTAAAACCCAGTGCAATGTAAGGGCATGAGCATGTTTATGTCCACTTTTTAAGCGGATGGAAGCGTACTAGTGTATTCAGACCCTGAGGCCAGAAACCCACTAGGAGCGACTTCTAATTGCTAGTGATTTGAAAAGGCTCTTGCTAATGCAATGCTATGGGGGATTTATTTTTTATAAAATCACATTGCTCAAGTGGGATCACACCCATAAAATTACATTAGCAAGAGTTTTTAAATCTCAAAGCGCTCAGAAAATCGCTCCTAGTGGGTTTCACACTTCATGCAAATTCCACATTTGTGTGATTTTTTTTTTTTCTTTCTCTATTTGCTGCTGTGTGCTCCCATGCTCCCCCTCCCCCTCCCCCTCCCCCGTTAGCCCGGAGATCAATGAGTGGGAACATAGTTCATATTCATTGATCTAAGTCCCTGGTAGAAAGACCGACACCTTATCAAAAGCCGCTGTCTTTTTGAACAAAAAATCACACCCACCTTATACTTCCTGTAAGCGAGAGTGCATTTTTTTTTTTTTTTTTTGTGATTTATAAAAAGGCGTTACACTGCTTCATCATTGACGTTCATTATGTGAGTTTTTGAAAAATGTGCGACAAAACCAGAGTTTTTAAAAATGCAAATTATAAAACACATATGCATTTTGATGTGGCCCGTTGACTACCATTGCAGGCAAAAAACGCTGTGTTTTCTGCAACGCTAGTGTTTCTACTGTGTGTTCCCAGCCTCAGGCCAGAAACCCACTAGGAGCAATTTCTAATCACTAGCGATTTGAAAAAGCTTTTTGCTAATGCAATGCTATGGGGGATTTTTGATAAACTCAAATCACTGAAGTGGGATCACACCCATAGCATTACATTAGCAAGCGTTTTCAAATCGCTCCTAGTGGGTTTCTGGCCTCAAGCTGTATTTATATTCAAAATTTGCATGATGCTACATCAACTTGAAATGATTTGCATCCCATTGACCATCCCTACTGCTAATCATTCTGGCATCAGTAGTGTCTGATAATAAAGAAAAAAAATCCATCCGCTTTTTTTTTTTTTTTTTTTACCCCTGTAATATTTGTATGTTAAACCTTTTTACTTCCACCTGTAGCGATCAGTTGTTGCTAGGGGATAGTTTGGGGCCCCAGTGCTCTACAGATGTATTGCTCTGCCATTGCCTAGCACTGCATACATACAGCACTGAGGTACTTGACCTGTCCCCCAAACAGCAATCACATTCGATCATTACTGACATGCAGGCTGGGGATAATGGTCTGCTGCATGGCCAGCTAGTAGTGAAATATGGTATCCTTTGAATTGGGAGGGGCCAAACTGTGGGACTTGTCATGCAAATACTGATAGTTTTTTTTTTTTTTTTTTTTGCTTCTTTTTTTCCTACTAAAAAATCCATTAAAATAATTATTGGGGAAATATAACCTGTGAAAAGTCTAGTAGCTTGTCTTTTTAGTTTATGTATTATATTTTGAATGTATGGGCCCATATGCAAGTCACTTTTTCTCCTGAGTTACCTCCTAGAATTTTTTTTTTTTTCAAATAACGTTTTAGCATTTTACAATTGAAAAAGCACTATCAAAATCATTTTGAGTATTTTCTTGCTTGCTGGGGGTTTAAAATGCATTTTATAGCAAGGTGTGAAAATCTCACCTAGGAGAAAGTGAATTGCATATGGGCCATGGAGTAAAAGCTCAGGAATGTGAAGTGGTGAAAATCTCATTTCATTTAGTGTCTGAGGCCTGGAACCCACTGAAAACCACAAACGCAAAACGCAACCGCTAGCGTTTTGTCTGAGCGGTTTGCAAGCGGATTCATGCGCGTTTTGGGTTGTGCATTGTATTTTTTTCCCCAGCGGGTGCCTAGCGTTTTGCGTTTTTATCCTGATTGGTCCTGTGAATTATTTTTCATTTTGTTAGTGTGCTGAACCGCAAAACGCTAGCAGAACCGCTCAGTTTAGGTTTTGCTGAGCGTTTCTGCTAGCGTTTCAATACTTTACATTGAAGCGCTAACGCTCCCAAAATGCTGCATGTCCTGCGTTTGCGTTTCTGGGAAACGCAAACGCTCCTGTGGAAGTTGCCCCATCCATTAACATCAGCTGAGCGTTTTGGCAAAACGCTAGCGTATCGCAGCGCTGCCAAAATGCTCAAAAAAACGCTCTTGTGGGTTCCAGCCCTGATGGATTATTGCAGTGCATGGAAAATGGATGCCAGATGTGATACAGATAGCATTCATTATTATACTGACGAGTGAAGCCTGGTAAACACTTTCAATTATTATCACAGAGGCGCTCACTTCTGCATCTAGACCCATTGAGTTAAACTCCTGTTTGCCTGATGAAGCAGGACCACACCTGCGAAATGCGTTGCACTAAGTGGAGTTCAATAAACATTTTTGTATTGATATATTGTGACTCAATTGAGTTTTATATTTTTGAGGGAGGTAAGTCCACCTGAACATCCCCCTCTTTTAGACGTTTTTTAAACGTTTTTATTCTACTCTGGGGCCTCTGTACGCCAAGCCTTGCTGAAATCTTGAGTCCACCCTCGATGGAGGGGTGCTACCCCGTTTCCTATCTACAGAGAGCGACATCTTTAAAACCTGAGTGGGGTCAAGTTTTAATACTCCCCACCTGCACTTGAAGTGGTTGCCTATGGGTAACCCATGTTTGTGAGTATATCTAAAATATTTAGCTTTTAACCACAACCAACTTAACAATACTACACCATATCGGGCTCTCGATTTCTCTTTGTTTTTCCAAGCACTTTCAATTATGTTTGGCCAATCGCTGACCAATTTTTCCACCTCCATGTAGTAGTAGAACCCTTTCACTCTGGGACGGTGCATGAAATGAATGCACTGCTACCGCAGTCCGGTACAATCCTATGGGGTGAATTGCATTACCAGCGTTGCGGTCCCCCGGAAGTCCTCGCTGTGACGCTGGTCCAGAACTACGTTACAGCGCAGTGGCCTGAGTCAGCCTTTGTCTATGGCAGTGATCGCTAATTTTGGCACTCGAGCTGAGGTAGAACTAAAAGTCCCATGAGGCATTGCAATAGCTCTAAGGGCTCGTTTCCACTAGTGTGGCGTGTCTGAGACGCACGCCGGCACTGAGCAGGTGGGCGGGTTCGCAGGCGAATCCCATCAGCCGTGCCATGCACGGCTGTGGGATTCGCAGCCTCCGCTGCAAATTCTGCGGTGGGTTTCAGCCGAATCGCTACAGCAAGCGATTTCGCCGGCAGCACCATTCTCCTCTATGGCAAAGTTTCCCCGTGCGATTCATGTTCGGGGAAACTCTGCGGAATCACGGCGGTTTCCACCCTAGTGGAAATGGGCCCCAAGCATAACTCGGGGAGGCAGAGGCCTGATGGGATTTGTAGTTTTGTCACAGGAGGAGTGCCAAGGTTAGCCATCACTGGTCTATATGGCGATGTGAGTATTTGTAAACCCTTTCCAACGCGATGTAGTAGCGCAGAAGTGTGTTTTTATAATACGCTTCCATGCACTTCCTGCTTAGCCTGATGAGGAATACTGCGTAATAACGCGGTATTCTCCCAAAGGCCTGATTTTGGGGGCGGGGGCACCCTGCCTTTTTGCAGTGTGAAATCGGTCTAAGGGTCGACGGCTATGGAAAACGCATATGCGATTCTGCTTAGTGTGTTTCTACCCCCATACTACATGGAGGTGGTAAAATTGGTCAGTGATTAGCCAATTATAATTTAAAAGTGTGTGTGTGTGTGTGTGTGTGTGTGTGTGTGTGTGTGTGTGTGTGTGTGTGTGTGTGTGTGTGTGTGTGTGTGTGTGTGTGTGTGTGCGTGCCAGGCTCAGAACTAAGCAAGATGCCAATTTGTATTAGCTCAGAACCATTAGCATTACATTAAATATGTAGACTGGTCTGTCAGAAGGGTGGGGGGTGGATGAATTGGGTAGGAGAAGTTTCAGGGGTGTGCACTGGGTGGATCCAAGAAGTTTAATTACTACAGAAACAGTGATCTCTACTAGGTAAGGCCACTAATGATACAATTTGTTTACAAACGATTCCTCATATGAATGATTGGAAATGATTGTTTGGTATTACTAATAGACAAAAATCTCATAACCAATCTGATCAAATTAATGATATATTTTTTATATTTTAAAGGATTCTGTCAATCTGATTGAACTGGTTAGGAGCTTTTTGTCAATTAGTGGTCCTAAGGTAGCATTTCCGAATGTTCATGTAAAGATTGTTTGTGAACAATAGTTTGGCAAATTGTACCATTAGTGGCCACCTTTTTAAAGACTGTCTCATCTTCATTTAAAGGAATCGTCAGGCAAAAAAATACAACAATTCAGTTATTCACCTGGGGCTTTCTCCAGCCCCTTGCAGCCGACTGTCCCACGCCGGGCTCTCCGCATGGTGCAGAACTACTGTGCCTGCCCAGTGCACCATGGACAACATGGCCATGATTGACAGCGGCGCTTCACGCAGGTGCAGTAAGAATATCGAGGTCATCCTCTGCACTGTGCAGGGAGTCTGGGATGGCAGCGGAGGGAGCGGATCAGTTGGCGTGGGACAGTTGGCTGCAAGGGTATAGAAAAAGCCCCAGATGAGTAACGTGTGTTTTTTTTTGTTTTTTTCCCTGATTATTCCTTTAAAGAGAATCTGTTAAAATCGCACAAAAGTAAACATACCAGTGCGTTAGGGGACATCTCCTATTACCTTCTGTCACAATTTTGCCGCTCCTCACCGCATTAAAAGTGGTTAAAAACAGTTTTTAAAAGTTTGTTTATAAACAAACAAAATGGCCACCAAAGCAGGAAGTAGGTTGATGTACAGTATGTCCACACATAGAAAATACATACATACACAAGCAGGCTGTATACACCCTTCCTTTTGAATCTCAAGCGATCATTTGTGTGTTTCTTTCCCCATGCAGCTATCTTCCACTGAAGTGTCAGGCTGTTTCTTCCTGCAGAGTGCAGACAGCTCTGCCTGTATGTAATTCCTCAGTATGTGAAAGCCCAGCCAGCTCAGAGGAGGATTTATCCAGCTTGTAAAAGATAAGAGAGAAGAGAGAAGCTGCCCTAATCTAAATAATACACAGGCAGTGTGTAGAGAGAGGCCTGGAGGGGGGGGGAGATGCATCACAGAACCACAACACTGAAGAACTTGGCAGCCTTCCAGACACAGGCTGACAAGTCTGACAAGAGAGAGATAAGTTGATTTATTACAGAGATGGTGATAGTAGAACGTGCTGCAGTAAGCCAGAACACATTAGAATAGCTTTTGGAACTTGAAGGATGATAAAAAACAGGATGCAATTTTTGTTACGGAGTCTCTTTTTAAGTCAGATGGGGTCAAAAACAATTTCTAACCCATTGGGTGCCAATTTTCCTATTTTGAGTTATTTATCTATTTTTGTCTCAGTGTTGCACCTCCTCCAATGGGGTTGAAATGTTTCCAGTGCACAATTTGACGTGTATTTTGGTTTGCATGTGCTTGCATGCAAGACTTTCTGCATAATGGGAACAAAAGAAGAGGAGATCCGAACACCAGCTCTGCAATAGAACCTTTTATTGCATCCCCAGCGTCCCCATACACAAAGTGAAAGAAAGCCTGACAGCCGTTTCGCGGGCTTCAAAGGCCGGCTTCTTCAGAGGCTATTACACACACAGTACAACAGAACACTTCACTTAAATACAGTATCGTTAGTAAGCTTACCGCTATGGTGTCCTACCCCATTGCCGAGCGTGCGCTGGAAAGCGCCAAGAGACTATGGCGTGACGATAGGGATTCGGATCAGAATAAATGAAACACTGCTCCCAATAGCCCAGGAACAGGGTTGCAAGGGCTAGAAAGAGGACCTTGGACTCTGTGCAACTAGGAAAAGAAAGGAAATCCACTGTCCCGTTTGTCTTTAACTATTCCCCTATGGCCCATAAAATTAAGGGGGCAGTTACTAAAAACTGGAATGCCTTGAAACTCTGCCCCAAATTGGGACCAAAATTAAGTGAACGTCCTCTGATTACATTTTGCCAGGCACGTACAATTGGGGACTAGGTGACCAGCAGTGATTTTAAAACTCGAACGGAACCTGACTGGCTCACGCAGGCAAGACCGACCGGAAATTTTAAATGTTTAAACTGTAATCATTGCCATCAATTTTTTCCATGTAAATCCATAGAGTTGGGAGGTTGGATAATCAACATTAGGGACTTTGTGCATTGCACCTCAACTTTCATGGTTTATGCAATGTTTTGTCCATGCAAGAGATTTTATATTGGGGAAACCACTAGAACTATCAATACACGGTTTCAGGAGCATTATAGATCAATAACAGGAAAGGGGGCAAGTAGACTGATTGCTCATGTGAGGGAATATCATGGAGGAAATGCAGATTGCCTCAGATTTTGTGGGTTAAAGTCTGTTCCAATCCCCCATAGGGGAGGAAACCGGGAACAACTCTTGAGGCAGGAAGAGGGAAAATTGATCTCTCTCACGGAAGCTTGTGGAGGTTTGGGCCTTACCGAGCGGAATGAATTCTGGTGCTTCCTGGAGAAACATTGACATGTTCCCCCTTCTGTTTTACTAATATGAACTTTCTAAAGTACTGTCTGTTATTGGGGTCTGTTCCTCCTGTTTCTACCCCTCTCCCACTTTTAGTATCCGCTTGCCCTTGAATTAAAGTAATGGCCGTTTCCAAATGGAAATGGTTGGTCCATAATTGGATTTAGTCCCTTTCTTTTCCCCTTGCCCCTGTATATGTTTTTGGGCTGGGTGATGGGCAAAATGGGGACGGGGTGGTGAGGGGTAATATTTGACTGCCTTGCTTGTTTTTAATGTATACAATATAATACTGTATTTAGGTATGCTGTTTTTAATGCTTCGTTTTTCTTTTCTTTTTCTTGTTTTGTGTATAGGCTGCCGCGGGATGGCAAGGAGTTGTCCTGGTAACAGGACGCTTACATCTCCTCCCCATGGATACCACGGATGGAAGACTGGGGGAAGTTGTAAGCAGTCACGTGTGTGCTGCTGGCCTATCGGGTTTCCCGGAATGATGTCCCCGAAAGGGGGCGTGGCCACAAACCCCGTCCGGTGGCTCGGGGCAGCTCTTTCCATCGCACGCTCGGCAATGGGGTAGGACGCCATAGCGGTAAGCTTCCTAACGATACTGTATTTAAGCAAAGTGTTCTGTTGTACTGTGTGTGTAATAGCCTCTGAAGAAGCGGGCCTTTGAAGCCCGTGAAACGGCTGTCAGGCTTTCTTTCACTTTGTGTATGGGGACGCTGGGGATGCAATAAAAGGTCTTTCTACTGCAGAGCTGGTGCCCAGATCTCCTCTTCTTTTGTTCCTACTGGTTAAAGCTTATCCGGAGGCACAGCGTGCACACCTATATACCCCCTAAGCCATCTGTCATCTAGTGCCGGTCCATCTCTCTGGTTTTTTTGGAACTTTCTGCATAATGTTGTTCTCCTTATCCATCAAAAAGGCGTATGATTGGCCTGAAATGTAATCTACAGCAGGAATACAACCCTAAACACACAACCAAAGTGAGTAAGAAGTATATTCAGCGTAATGAAGTCCTGGAAGTGATGGTATGGCCCCCACAGATCTCCACATGGAGTATGTCTGGGATTACATGAAGAGACAGAACGATGTGAGGAAGCCTACAGCCACACACACCAACGTTTGATATAGATTTTTCATCTGTTCATTCAATTTTATTTTTTGATGAAAATAAATACTTGCATTTTATAAAAACATTTTGACAGCATTTTGGTATGTATTTATGTAAATGTCTAAAATATGGAAATGCCAACATAATAATTTTGTGTGTGCTTATATTATGCATGAGTACACAATATGTGTAGTATAGTACACAATACATGTTTGTTTAATGTATGAATATAGATATACTATGTATACACAATACGTTTGCAAATTCTGTGTATACACAATACATGTTTGTATATATTGTGTGTATGTATACTTGATACGTTAGTGTATCTTATGTGTTTATATACTATGTGTATACACAAATGTTTGTACATGTATGTTGTATATATTATGAATACACAATGTTTGTATATAGTGTGTACACAATACATATTTGTATATTCTATGTAGTATGTATACACAATACATGTTTATAGAATTATATGAGGTATTCATACTGTGTATATACTATATATACACATTACATGTTGGTGTGTATACAATACGTTTGTATATTGTGAGTATGTATACAAAATGCATATTGCATGTAGTATGTATACTCAATACATGTTAGTGTATATTATGTGTGTATATACTATGTACACACAATACGTGTTTCTGTATATACTATGTATACACAATATGTTTGTATATTTCCCAGAACGTCATTTCGGACAGCACCCCTGGATGAGACTTGTCTCCCTCCCCACTGTGGACAGGAAACTGTTAAAAGAAGAATTTGCATAAGCAATAGGCAGCCACATGCCACATATAAGATACTACACCTGCCACAGTACCTCAGTTTAGTTTCCTGTCCCGGACGGGATGCATGGGAGAGGTCTCCAGGAGTGCCACCCATGTCAGGCGGCAGGGGCAGCGTTTTCCAGGGCTCCAAGCAGCACTGTTCAGTGAACAGTCGGAGCCCTGCAGCGTGGAGGAGGCTTCTCCATCGGAGGCAGCAACTTTATGTGCTCATGTGCGTGCATTGGAGAGAGTTCACTTCCGGTTGAACTGGAGGTAGTCACGCGCTGGCGTCCCGCGTGATCTGAAGTCTGAGCTGGGCGGCAGGGGCCGTGGCGGTGATTAGGAATTGGCATACAGCTGATTCCTTAAGGTAAGAAGCTGATTAAGCATATGCTTAGCCGGCAGGGGCCGCATGCATAATTGGATCAGCTGCATCAAATCAGCAGCACAGGTATAAGTTTGTAGAGTCCATGATGCACTCTGGTTTGTGGCTGGGATCATGGAGGATGCCTCTGGGTCAGATCCTGCACAATCTGCTGAATCTGCCCAGGATCCCTCTCTGGCAAGTAGATGTGATTATGTTTCTTCTGCTTGGCTGGATGTATGTTATGTATAGAGGGATTTGTCTAATGGCTGGCTATCGTTTATTATGTTTTATACCCCAAAAGACATAAGACTGAGAAGGTTGAAAAGTCTGAAAAATCTTCTACTCAGTCCAGTCAGCATGGATTGGCAACTCTGAATGGAAATTGTGCCAGTATTGTACAGAGAACGTCCACAGCAATAGGAAATTAAAGATTCTGCTATTGCTTCTACCGCCTCAGCTGCTTCAGATGGGCCTGGGACTAGTACTGCTATGGCTTATCTACCTGTTATAGCTAATCCATCATCTCCTATGTTGTCTGCACCTCTAACTATGCCTCCTGCTTCCAAGAGACATAGACCTCTATTTATTGAGCATTCCTGCATGCGGTAATGCTCAAAACAGCTGACTTTACCCACCATTTAGTAAAGTGTGCATTCATAAAACCTGTGTCCGCATGAAAATCTATAATTCCTGAGCAGGTGCGGGAAATTAACACCTTGTGCGGAGATTATCACAACACAGGTCACTGAAGGTTAATACATAAAAATTAAAGCAGGCAAATGTGAGCAGAGAAACCCTGGCTGTTTAGAGAAGGCGATAAGCCAGCCATAACAGGCAAGCTAATGGAGAGACAGACCTCCCAGGCAGCTGCAGTGAGAGCAGAACAAACTGCACCCCAGAATACCCAGGCTGTTTTTAACCCCTTGGGTACCTGTTTTCAGATAAATTTCACATTAGAAAGCCTGCACGTGTAACATTCTTGAAGTTCTTCTAAGATGCAGCAATTAAACAGATTGTTTAAAAGAACTAGACAGATTCAGGGCAAGGAGAGGCAATTTAAACAAAAATGCACATGTAAAGGAATGCTGGGGCTGCCTCCTTTATAGTAACTCTCTTTGCACAGAGAAAATGTATCAAACTAGGAGGAAGATTTGAGTAAAACTGACTAAGGGCCTTTTTTTCATTACCCTGCGAGTTACGATTTGATTCTGATCACGAGGTACGTTAAACTAATGGAAACTGCAGCAGCAATTTCCATTAGTGCAATCTGATTGCGATGTGATTTGGACAAAGCACAATCGTCATCCTCCTGCATTGTATGCAATTGAGCTGTACTATAAGTATAGTAGCGCAATCGCATAGTGGAAATTGAAGTGCGATTGGGATCGCAAATGCGGTTGCGATCGCATTTCATAGTGGAAAAGAGCCCTAACCGCAATGGTTTTTTTTCCCTGAATTAATGAAAGACTTACTAATAGGTATTAAGTCTGAGCAGAAATCTCTGACACCTTTGGATCAAATGTATGAGAGTTTGGTGGATCCTCATTCTCGGCTTATTCCAGTCCATTCTACTTTTAAGATTAGGATTAAGGAGTGGGATAATCTAGGAAAAGGTTTTTGGCCCAGATCATTATCTAAATGTTGGTTTTCTCCTGAAGATCAGGGTTTTGGGGAACCCCGCCTAAATTAGATCCATATTTTTTAAGGTTATCAAACAAAACTGACCTACTTTTTTGAGGATTTCTGGGAAATTTTGAATGATTTCCCTAAAGTTTGGAATGCTTCCAATTATCTAGTGGACGCTTCATGATACGGTTAAACTTATGGCCAGAACTATGGCATTAGTTAATTCAGCCAGAAGAGGTGTATGGGTAAAAACTTGGAATGATGACAATTCTTCAAAATCAAGTTATGTGGTGTACCTTGTGAAGGGGGTCTGCTGTTTGAGTCAGTTAGACAACCCTCTAGACAGAACGGCAGACATGCATAAAAAAAAAACAAAAAAAACAAAACAGTATTCCTGTTAAAGGAATTCTATCGATTCACATATTTTCAATTGACACAGGAATTGTTTGGGAAGTGTTGCTAAGTACTGGTGTATACATTTTAGTAGCAACCTCTTTGTTTACTGTTATCAAAATGCTTTCAAACTTTACTGACAAAACTGACTCTGAGCCATGAGGAGAGGGGAAATTCCCCTCAAACTTGATCAGTTAACTCTGTGTAACTGTGTGTGACAGAGCGAACAGCTGCAGCTTCTGTGTCCTGTTTCGGACTGAAGTGTCTGTAGAGAGCAGAGGAACTGTAACTAATTGTTACAGCTTTTCATACTGTTTTTTTGCTTTCAGAGTTTGTTTGATATTTGCTTTCTGTAGTCCCATATGCAACTCTGGCTGTGCATTGAAGTAGACACCCCTTCTGCAATTGATTTGTCCCAATATAGCTAATCCTACCCTCAGTAAATTACAGCTTTTGCCTCTGATATTTAACATGAAAGGTAGGAAAATGTTTACACAGCAACTTAGACAATATTTGTACATTGTCATTTTAGAACACTTGGGTATTGATAGTATTCCTTTAAGAAAGGACCTTTTCAAAGTAAACGGTCCTTTCGTCCCTCCTTCTAAGAATAAGTCAGATCCCTAGTCCTCTAAGGGCAGGAGATGGGCTCTCTACAAGTCACAGAAGCCTAAGGGCCTGTTCAGACTGCACACGTTTGCAGCTGCGTTTTGGAAATGCGTGCAGAAGGCCAACACGCACGACAACAGACAGTGCATAGAGTGCACTGTCTGATGTTCACACTGCATGCGTTCCGGACCTATGCGGTCCGGGAACGCATGCTGCACGCAGATTTAGCAAAAACGCGCGGCTGTCCCATTCACTTTTCAGTGATGGGATCAGCCACGCAACGCATGCAAACGCGGATGGTGTTTGTAATGTGAACCGGCCCTAAGTCCAACTTCACTTTTACCAAGAAGTCAGATAAGCAATGACGCTAGTATTCCAGTGAGATGAAGAATTGCAAATTTCAAAACATGGCAACTACAGTGCACAAAATATTGGTTATTTAGGCTTCTTTCACAGTGGGACGTTACAGGCGCAGGATAGAGCAGCTTGTAACGCAGCCCAGCTCACAGTAATGAAAAATCAATGGGCTGTTCACAGTGACCACGTTGTGTTACACTGTACCGCTGGACGTTTATAGAAAGTGCATCATGCTGTGCGTTATACACGGTTTTAGCCGCATTAGACTGTTTGCATATGCTCAATAATGTGTGTTTTTTGTTTTTTTTCTTGCAGGAGAGGAGGGGAGAGGCCAGCCACATGACTAATATGCACTGCAGTGTTAACTTCCTGGAGCGGCCGCTTATTGGCTGGCAGGACCACGTGATGCGGAGTTTTCCAATCACGTGCTCTCCAGTCTTTTGCCGCATGCGCCGTTTTTCGTCCGATAGTATGCGTCAAAAAGTACGCATCACAGACCCATCAGGAGAGGCATAACGTGGCTCTAAATAGCATCCAACTTCAAAGCTCACAAGCGTTGCGTTGGGTGCACGTTATGTGACCTTAGCGTCGCATCTAACGCAACGTTTTAGTGGGAAAGAGCCTTTAAGATTTTTTTTTGTTTTTTTTTTTTGGAGGGATACAGAATAGAGTTCAGCCAGCCTCCTTTTAAGAGCTTTTGCATTACTCCCCGCTTGCAGGACCAAATAAAGTTTTCAGCCCTACAATCGAAAGTCCTTTCCCTGTTTAGAAAAAAAGGGTAATTCGAGAAGTACCGAAATGTTAGAGGACAGGGATTCTATTGCCCTGTGTTTTTTCTAGTAAAGGAGCTATAGGGAAATTATCAGTTCATACTAAATTTAAAGAGTCTAAACCAGAAGGTAAAATACAGAAAATTCAGGATGGATTTGATCTATTATTCATCTCTTACAGAAGGACGATTTCCTAGCCTTTCTAGACTGAAAAGATGCGTATCTTCAATTACCGATACATCTGACTTCTCAATAATGCTTAAAGTGGATCCGAGATGAACTTTTACTCATTGCATAATTGTGTTCCTTTCCTATTGTTTATAGGGCATTTCTCAAGCCAAATACGTTTTTTGTTTTGTTTTAATACCCTAATTTCCTATAAAACTAAACAAGCCACACCCACAGCTTCTCCAGAGTGCCTTGGCGCTTGCAAGGGATTGTGGGATTTCAGTCTGGGCAGGTGAAAAAGGTGTTACTAGCTATAGATTTCAGAGGCAGAGTTGTCACAATCTGAGAGCTGCAGTGCAGATACAGATCAGTTGCCTGTGTAATGGAGGAGATAAGAGTGGAGTTTTCACAGAATATGCAGATTAGCATGCCTAGCTACAGATAAGATTGCCTGTGTGTGCAATTGTGTAATAGTGACAAGCAGAAAACATGTCTGCTCCCATTGTATCACAGGAAAAAATATTAATATACTGTTGAAGCTGTTTGAAGATAGATTTGCTGTGTAAACTATCTAAACTTTAGATAAGATATATAGACAAGTCACTTGTTATATTTAGTTTTTCATCTCGGATCCGCTTTAAGGTTTGCCATCCAGATGGAGGAAGAGGTAAGAATGTATCAGTTTAATGCTTTGCCCTTCGGATTATCCTCAGCTCCAGGGTTGTTTATGAAGGTAATGTCTGGGGTTCTGGCTACACTAAGACAGAGAAAGGTTAACATTTTGGGTTACCTTGATTTTCTGTTTTGGTGGACATCTCCCAATTCGGTAAGAGATCAGATAGTTACGACAATAGTCTTACTACAAGATCTAGGTTGGATCATTAATTGGGTGAAATCTTCCTTAATTAAATCCTACACAGATTATAAATTTGTTTGGGCTATTTCATTAGCATATCAGACACAGGGGGAGCAATTCAATTATATCATGCCTCATTCCACAAGAGGAATTTCGACTTCTTGGGCAGAGAGGGCAGGGGCCTCTATAGATCAGATTTGCAGAGCTGCGACCTGGTCAAGTCACAATACGTTTGTAAAGCACTATCGCCTTAATGTATCTGCCTCTGCAGGTTTATCCTTCAGAAGGAAAGTTTTGCAAGCTGTGGTCCCACCCTAAGGTTTTAACTCTTGTATATATCGTCTCATCCAGGGGTGCTGTCCGAAATGACGTTCTGGGAAAGACCACTTTACTTACGGTAAAGTCTTTTCCAGTGGTCATGAGGACAGCACCCCTGTAACCCACCCTTATTTGGGTAGGAAAGAGAAATAAGTTTGTGTAAGCATCATTAAATGTCTGTGTCATCTTTTTATTAACTGAGGTACTGTGGCAGGTGTATCTTATATGTGGCATGTGGCTGCCTATTGCTTATGCAAATTCTTCTAACAGTTTCCTGTCCACAGTGGGGAGGGAGACAAGTCTCATCCAGGGGTGCTGTCCTCATGACTACTGGAAAAGACTTTACCGTAAGTAAAGTGGTCTTTTGTGTGTATACACAATTCGTGTGTGTGTGTGTGTGTGTGTGTGTGTGTGTGTGTGTGTGTATATACTCGATACATGTTAGTGTATATTATGTGTTTATATAATATGTATAAACAATACATGTTTGTACATATATGTGTACAGGATCTTCTCAAAAAATTAGCATATTGTGATAAAGTTCATTATTTTCTGTAATGCACTGATAAACATTAGACTTTCATATATTTTAGATTCAAATACACACAACTGAAGTACTTGAAACAAAAAGAAAAACCAAGAGCCCAATATCGTGCAGTAAGTCTAACAATTGTTGGCGAAATAATTAACAGATGTGGATATACATATACTCACAAACACGGGTTACCACATAGGCAACTACTTGAAATGCAGGTGGAGAGTATTAGAACCTGACCCCACTCAGGTTTAAGAAGTCGCTCTCTGTAGATAGAAAGAAGGGGACAGTCCCCTCCACCCAAGGTGGACTATATACTGTGCAAATTTG
This sequence comes from Hyperolius riggenbachi, assembly GCF_040937935.1. NCBI lineage: Eukaryota > Metazoa > Chordata > Amphibia > Anura > Hyperoliidae > Hyperolius > Hyperolius riggenbachi. The sequence goes on from NC_090657.1 coordinate 190,575,049, forward strand.
GACAAAGGCGCCAGGCAGGTTAAAATGATCTAAAAACAACTAAAAAGGAGGAGTACAGGTGGACTTACCTCCTGAAATGATGGACAATCGAGATTGTTCAAATCGCAAATAACAATTTATTTTGGCACTCCGCTGAGTGCCAAAATAAATTGTTGTTTGCGATTTGAACAATCTCGATTGTCCATCATTTCAGGAGGTAAGTCCACCTGTACTCCTCCTTTTTAGTTGTTTTTAGATCATTTTAACCTGCCTGGCGCCTCTGTCCAAATTTGCACACAACTGAAGTAGTTCAAGCCTTTTATTGTTTTAATATTGATGATTTTGGCATACAGCTTATGAAAACCCAAATTTCCTATCTCAAAAAATTAGCATATTTCATCCGACTAATAAAAGAAAAGTGTTTTTAAAACAAAGTCAACCTTCAAATAATTATGTTCAATTATGCACTCAATAGTTGGTCGGGAATCCTTTTGCAGAAATGACTACTTCAATACGGC